>NC_056729.1:344309994-344637494 GCF_019279795.1 Protopterus annectens
GAATCTTGCAGAAGATACGTCTGCTTCAAAGCAGGCTACTTGCATTACCAGTTCTCTGCACTGCCCTTTGGCTTATCTACTGCGCCCAGGGTCTTCACAAAGTGCCTGGCTCCAGTAATTGCATTTTGCAGACAAAGAAATATTCAAATATATCCATATCTGGACGATTGTCTAATTTAGGCAGAAAACAGGGACATTCTTCTAAAACATCTTACTTGTCTATGTTACACTATAAGCGAAAAGAAAGCATAACTGGTACCCTCTCAAAAAATTACATTCCTGGGTGCAAGCTTGAATACAACTGCCCAGATGGCTTACCTTATGCCAGAAAAGCAAATTAATTTGGTAACTTACTTCAAACAGGTGGCCACAAAAATCCTGCTATATGCAAGACAAATTCTGCAAGCCTTTGGGTTCATGGCCTCCTGCATTCCTCTAATTCCATATGCAAGACAGCATATGAAGAAACTTCAGTGGTACTTAAAAAGTTTATGGAGTCAACACTGTCACAGCCTGGAAACAATGATTCCTATCATACCTTGCCTGCAACTTGAGTTCCTATGGTGGGCAGAGGCCTGCCACCAAAACAAGGGACTGCCATTCACTCCACCCCCTGCCGCCCAAACTCTAACTACAAATGCATTAGACTATGCTTGGGGGGCTCATCTGGCAGGGAAGTGCTTTCAGGGCAAATGGAGCCCAAATCAAATGCACCTTCATATCAATCAAAAAGAGATGCTAGCTGTACAGAATGCACTGACAGCCTTCAAGGATTACCTTCACCCAGGACAATTAATGATAAAGACAGACAACACCACAGTTATGTGGTACATAAACAAGTACGGGGGTACACACTTCTACCCCCTTTGCAGATTAGCCATGGCATCGTGGAACACGACCTTGACCTATCAAATACAGCTACAAGCTCAGTTCCTGCCAGGAAAGCTGAATTCTCTGGCAGGCAAACTAAGCAGAAATCCCATGGACCCACATGAATGGAAACTGGAGCCACGGATTTTCAACATGTTGACATGCAAATGGGGAAGTCCAGACATAGATCTTTTTGCCTTACCCCAGAACTATCAGTTGGACAAATTCTGCACAAGAATTCATCACAAAAAAGCCTGGAAAGTGGATGCTGTATCATTCAGCTGGAAAAACCTATCAGTCTATGCTTTCCCCCCTCTGCCTCTGCTCTCCAAAGTTCTACTAAAAGTCAAACAAGACAAACCAAAAATGATTTTGATTGCTCCAGACTGGCCTCGCCAACACTGGTACTCACTCCTGCGCACTGTGTCACATCTTCCACCGTGGCACCTGCCTCAGACACCTTACTTACTGTCTCAGCAGAACCACCAAATTCTGCACACTCAGCTCCAAAATTTGAATCTTGCAGCATGGCTAATCACCTAAATTCACCTTTAGCATCCCTCAGCAAACCTGTGATGGATGTCATTTTGGAGGCAAGAAGGCCTAGTACTAGAAAATCTTATGCTGACAAATGGAAGAGATTTTGTGCCTGTAATCAGTCACAAGGGATAAGAATGGCAGTGCCCAATATTCCTCAGATTTTATAATACTCAAGTGAGATGCTTCACAAGGGCCTGTCCTTTTCTTCCATAAAAATCCATGCCTCAGCCATTTCAGCTCATTACAACACAGAGCGTCCCCTCTTCTCTCATCCTCTGCTTAAAGCAGTATCTCAGAGGGGCCAAAAACTTAAGACCACCCACGAGAGCTCCAACTCCTGCCTGGGACCTCAACTTTGTATTGGAAAAACTTACTCTCCCTCCTTTCGAGCCAGCTGCTACTGCAGACTTAAAATTTCTCTCCTGGAAAACAGCTTTCCTTTTAGCAGTCACTTCAGCTAGAAGGATTTCTGAATTACAGGCTGTTATGGCAGTGGAGCTTTTCATTATTTTTCATGCAGACAGGGTTTCTCTCAGAACCATTCCATCCTTCAAGCCTAAGGTGATATCCAGTGCGGCTCTTAATCAGACCGTTCATTTGCCAACTTTCTTTCCCAATTCACAGAACAAGGGAGAGTGGATTCTGCATTTATTGGATGTAAACACAACTTAGATTTTACTTAAACAGGACAAAATCTCAAAGAAAGTCTGAACAACTGCTGGTGGCATTTGCTGCAGGGGCAGAGGGAAAGGCTATTTCAAAGCAAACCATTTCCAAATGGATAAGCCATTGCATTCATTTCTGCTATATGCACCATGGAAAAACTAACCCCCAGGGGATCAGATCCCATTCTACCAGGGCTGCATCTACTTCTACAGCCTTTCTCAGAGGTGTTCCTACCAGGGACATTCTAGAAGCTGCTATCTGGAGCTCAGTTTATACGTTCACCAAACATTACCATTTACCACTTTTCTCTAAATCTAAAGCTGGCTTTGCCACTGCTGTCCTGCAGGGCCTTATAGCTGGTCCTTATGCTGTATAATTCCCTCCACCCAACCATAGCTTTGGGAATCTACCCAAATGTAATGACTGCAACAGTGAAACACGAAGAACATAATACAGTTGTGCACACTTACCATAAATGTAGATGTTCGAGTGTATTCACTGTTGCAGTCCTGGTTACCCTCCCTCCACCCCCTATTTTTCTCTGGCTATACCTCTACTTTCTTTCACTATGCTTAAAAGCCCTTTTGGTGTATTTGCTTTTGGGATTGGAGGTATATTTTTTGTGTTTTTAATTTTATTTGCTCCCCATTTGGGAGGCACCTGACATCTGGGGCAAGAAAAACTGATGTAATTGCATCGGCTGCGTGTTTTATACCCCTAACGACCTGACGTCATGGAAGAAGAGACAGCAACCGAAGCAGGACCCAAGACTTTGTTAATCAAGCCGACTGAGGGCAACCTGCCAGCAGATTACCCAAATGTAATGACTGCAACAGTGAATACACTCGAACATATACATTTATGGTAAGTGAACACAACTGTACTTTATGTGAAGTCCACTCTCTACTCTTGATTTCATCTGCAGATGACCTTCACAATGTCTACATACAACATGACCATCCACAGCCATCATCTCTTACACTTGGCTCAGTAGGACCAGTGCTCTTATACCCACCTTCTGTTAAGCCTGTTGAGTCTTATTCATAAACCTACTGTCACCAGCAAAAATAAATTGTAAATAATAATAATAAATGTCCTGGCATCTCTTGTAATGTTTTGTTGTGACTGAGTTCTCAAATGAGCCAATTTAAACTAAAAATCATAATTTCCTTAAAAAAAAAAAAAAAAAAAAACTACATCCCACCCCCAGAAAAAAGAAGAAAATTAGCCATCATTCCCCATTGGATGTTCCCAGGCAGTGCCTAAAATTAGTAGTTTGTGATGAATGTATTACCATGTAAATAAAGTAAAAAAAATAAATAAATGCATTGAATCAATGAAGACATTTTAAAAAGCCCATCATTTAAGGTTCTAATTACATGAAATGAAAACAAGGCAGCAGAAATTTAGATATTAAGCACAAAATATCTTCATACCCAAAGTGATCTCATCAGGGGGCCACTGGTATGCAAAAACAATCCCATTAAATGGTAATGAGCAGGGGCGGCTCGTGCTATTGGACTGCAGCCCCCCCCCCTGCTGTAAAACATGAATAAAATAAAACAAAATAAAAAATTAAATAAAAATCAAAACCGTGAGTCCTGGAACATCACACATGCGCAACAATTCCCGATATTCGGACTGCTGGTGAACCAGTCTGGAGCATGCGCACAGAATCCAGACTGGATCCACCAACAGTCCGGATTACAAAGGCAACATACAAGTCCAAATTTTCTCAGCAGTCTATGCAATTAGAACTGCATAGACTGGAAGGGGATCGGACTGCAACGTCCGCAGGCAGGATGAAGCTGGTGCTCTCGCGGGAAGAATAGGACAACAAGGCTGGTGCAAGCTGAGACTCCCATGGGAAGGGTAGGAGGGAGACGAGGCTGGTGCTCTCACGGTCGAGTGAAACTCCTAGTAGGATTCAATGTGAGGTTTGGCTCAGGAAGGATGTGTGTGTGTGTAATGCCCCAGGTGCTACATGGTGGTGGGTAGAGAATAAGGCTTGAACCCTGTACCTTGGGGCCAAGTGGCAAGAGCCTGAATTCCCTACCCACCACCATTTGCAAAAAATTTGCAAATTTTTGCATCATATTTGTTCTGTTCTGTTCCTCATAAAATCTGTGGTTTCTGTATTTTTTTTCCTAACACAGCCAGTAGTAGCATTGTTGCCTGACAGCTACAGGTTGTCTGGTTTGATTTTTGGCTGGGGTGTATTCTGTGTGGAGGCTGCATGTCCTCCCTGTATTTGTGTGGGTTTGCTGTGGTGTTCTCGATGGATATTTGAAATTTGTCCCTATTTTTTGGACTGTATTCCCCCATTATTGGCTTCATCCAGGTTTTTTGTGCCAAGGTTGAGAGCTATGGTGATAACTGAACTCACTGAATATGTCTGGGGGCTGTTTTCCCCCATTATTGGCTTTGTTCAGGTATTTTGTGCTAAGATGTTGACAGCTGTGGTGAGAACTGAATTCACTAAATGGTAGCCATTTAAGTTCCAGTCTTCCTTTCTTCCATAAAACAGATGATATGACATAGTGGTATATTGCTCTGACTGTTTTGCACAGGGTCCTGGGTTTAATACTTGGCAGTGAAATGTATGGTGGTAACACAGCATTTTATTTAACAACTTTCCAACATTATACAAGCAATGTTTAAAATGTGTCCCTGTTTTTTGCCCCCCCCCCTAAATTTTGGCATTTTCCAGATTTCTTGCGCTACAAAGTTCAGAGATACAGCTGAGTGTCAAGTATATTTTACAAGAAGCTGAGAGCTGCAGGGGATCAAAAGTTTAGTGCTGCTTATGCCGAGTCTGCTTGCATTGTTAATAGCACAATAGGTAGTGTACTTGCTTTTGATGCAGAAGGCTGTGGGTTCTACACTCACAGTAGGTAGATGTACTGTATTGTAAAGGGGGTGGATTCTGCAGTCCTTTTTGGTGAAGGTACCTAGTAACTATGAACCTGTTATCAGTTTGCCATCCATTCCCTGTTGCAATATTACTAGCTTATCATTTTTTTAATGCAACATAGACAATTCATTCCTCAAGGCCAACAGGCACTTTATTTGTAGATGAAACAATAATATAAAGTTGTTTGCTAGCAGCAACCTCTTCATTAGTTACAGATTTCTTTAATGTGGAATTATTTAGATGACTTGTACTTCTTCAGAGATTGTGCATATTTACTGATACTGGTGGACTGTAGAAGTTTGAGTAGACTTTTATGATAGAAATGTTCTGAATTGGGCAGTTTTGTCGTTATTGGTGCATGCATTTTGTTTCATTGTTTACTGGAAAAATGTTCTGAATTGGGCAATTTTGTCATTATTGGTGCATGGATTTTGTTTCATTGTTTACTGGAAAAATGTTCAAAACAAATTTAAAACGCCCTCTAACAACTGTACTATATTGTACAAGGAATATAATTTAATACAATCAGGAAGGTGTATCAAAGACCACGTGTATGTTTCGTGTGCAAGGGGCCTATGATTTGAAAACAGCCCATAGTTAATCTTTATCTGCCACTGGCAAAATGCATTTTCTTTGAATGGGGGTTTCAATGCTGATTCACTGAATCTGAGTTTCAAGGGCAGAGATGTTTTGATGCTAAGTCTGTTTCATTGTGAGATTGCATTGCTTTATTTAGCAGATGTCTTAGTGTTTGTGCTGTAAAATGCAAAATAAAACTTTCAAATGAAGTCCAAATCATCGTAGAAGTAAAGCAGTATGCACATTAGTGTTTATGGTAAATGGGGTGAAATAGCCAAGTAATGGTTCATTGGAATGGCTGCAGGGAGGAGGCTCCATTCAACCATAATTTTGTGAGGGGGAAGGGCGGCAAACTCAAAGACAGCCCCGGCTGAACTATACCTCTCAACTGTCCAGATTTTCACAGAATTAATAGATTTTTGCTTCTTATTTTTGGTTTGTTCCTCATAAAATGTGTGGTCATTCTGGCAAATAATTTAGGAATTAAGTCACTAAATAATGACAGACACTGAGTTTCAAACTTCATAACCTTCAGAAAAATGCATGCTAAAGCAAGACCTGTTATTCTATCAATTGTCTCAGTTTATACAACCATTTATAGTAATGTTTATATGTTCCCCCAGTATATTTGGCCTTGTCCAGATCTCCTGCATTAACAGGTTGAGAGGTACACGCAAATAAGTTGCTTTATAGAATTAGGCATATCCAAACCTCTCAATTGCCCCCGATTTTGGCTCAAAATGTTGGTCTTCCCCTAATAATCCCACCGCAAAATGGCAATTTTGGAAGAAAACGTGGAGGGCTTACATTTAAGAAATAACTGTAATAATCAGATTTATAGATTACTTTTATTTCAGAAATGCATGTAGATTATTTTATTTGTCAGCTGCTCAAGTTAGCAGTACTAATATTTAAAAAGTGTCCCTTTTTTGACAGGTTCCCAGCTGTATTGTGTGGCTATTTTATATTTTTGCATCACATTTTTGGTCCATTTTTCATGAAATTGTGTTTTTTTTGTCAAATTAGTGGCAAATTATTAAAGACTGAAGTTAGAAAATAATGACAGACATTTGAGTTTCAGATTTCATACCTTTCAGAAAATTCATACTAATACAAGACCTACTATTCTGTTATATTTCTAAGTTTATAAGAGCAATATTTAAAAATTGTCCTTATTTTTGGGCTTTTGTCCCACTTCTATGTATGGTTCTGTCCATATTTCTTGTTCTGAGGTTGAGAGGTATGACAAATGTGTCAGGGCTTTTACAGTCAGCCTGAGACATTTCAAATTGTGACATACTTGTTGCACCCCACTCCCCAGCAAGGCAAGGAGCAGTTATGCAGTGTAAATGTGCAGAGTATCCCCCCATCCAAGGTAGATACAAGTGCTACTTTTATTCTGTCCTTGATTTTGCAGAATGTTCTGGTTTCTGTCATATTTTTATACTGTTGATTTATGCTTATTATTACTCAGGAAGTGCCTGTTGCCCTGGGTTTATGTAGCAATGCTTTAATGCCCATCAGGTAAGCTTGTCTGAGATTGTAAGATGCAAATAAGCTTTAATAGGCATACTGTTAAAGAATTGCCAACATTGAAAGTCTTCCTGTTGTTGCCATGCAGGGAATACTTACATAACTAGTGAATGTATAAGCCTTAGGTATTGAAATGCACATGACAGTATTTGTAATAAAGGACAGGGTTATTTTAAGAAGCTCATTACATTTGCTGGAGACTTGCAGTCATCTTTGCAGGCTTTACCTGCAAACCAAACAGAATGCCAATCTATCATCTATGGTCCATTACCTGTACAGTAATCCTTTAAGCAATGTATCTTGAGCTTGTTTCTTGTTTGCTTTTCATTTTTTACTTTGCTCATGTTTTCCCCTTGAAACAAGTAGATAGTTGTTGTCAGGCAGCAGGTCTTTTTTGGATAAGAAACATTTTTACAAGTGGGGGTATCACAGAGATTGCTACTTTCAGCATGTTACGTGGTACTTTAGTAAAACTGAATATAAATTATAATTAGAACTGCAATGCAAGGAGAAGTGGTTTGAGTTGAGTGCTGCTTGTTTTTCTTGTACTTGATTTTGACTGGCATTCCAGTAATGTATTTAAAAAGTAATTTATTTTTTCATGCCTCACAACCTTTTTGTTTCCATCTAGATATTAAGTAAGCTGTCATGCAGCCAATGCATTGAAATATTTTTTTTCTTCTACACTTCATTTTGTCTTGATTGGACTCTCATAATGACGGTTTGGCACCCAGGTCAGCATATTTAATTAAAGTTACAGTTTTTGTGGTTTTGAGCATAGCTCCTCCACTTTCTAGTTGGCCACACCCCTTCCCATTGACCCCACCCATTCAGCTGTCTCCTGGAGCCCCCCTTTGATTTAAAGTCACCTGCCGCCACTGGTAAAGAGCAATCCTAAGTGCTGATCTTTGAATTTGTGTGAATGGGTTTCTGTACAATACAAGTCCAACCCATTAGCACATCATTACAGGCTGCAATCGCAGCTTTCCCATTTACAGCATAGATAAATGGTTCCTCAAAGGGGAGAACATTCACAGCTGGGTCTCTTTGAAGGTATTGAATACCACCAGACTTCCAAAATCCTGAAGCCTACTACTAAATATATGCTGCATTCTTCAGATAAGTTTCTTTCCAGTCAGAAGTGATAAAGGTACAATCACACAGACCTAGCAAACATGTATCATAAGACACTAAACATTGTAACTCAAAATACATACAGGATAAAAACTAGTAACGACTAGTAAAAAATAAAAAAATCGAAAATAAACAATCAAGTTGACCCTCCTAAAACAGATTATATACTGTAGTTCTTTGCAGCCTAGTTACAAATTATATATATATATATATATATATATATATATATATATATATACATATATATATATATATATATATATATATATATATATATCAATCATCATTATCAGCCCTCTTTTTCCCATTTTTCTACATTTCTACAAGTACAAATATGACTCTGCCACTGTCCATGTTGGTATGAATGACCTGATACGTACCTCTCTGGACTGCATGAAAAGGGACATGGAGGAGGTGTCCGATCTTGTAGCCCAGGCAGGTATGACCCTAGCCCTGAATAGCATCCTGCCATCACCCAGAATGATACCACAGTACAAGGACAAAATGATTGACTTCAACAATTGGCTAAGCTTCTGGTGTCATTCTAATTGGATCCAGTATCTGTCTGCCTGGGATGACATGATCGATACTGGCTAAGGCTCTAGCCACCCCTATAGTACCTTTTTTAGGCAAGGTTCAAATGGCAAATTCACCACCATAGCAGGTACAAGCAAGCAGAATCTGAGGGTATTGCTACTCAATGCTAGAAGTCTAAACCTCAAAATGCACTCACTTGAGGCACTCCTTAAAATGGAGAACATCGACATCTGTGCAGTGACAGAGACCTGGTTCAAGGCTCCAGAGAGTACCGCTGTATTACTAGGCTGTAATTCATACCACGCCTTTCGGCCACCTAACCTGGACCGAAACACTAAAGGTGGAGGTGTGTCCATATTCATTAAGGATATCCACACCTCCAGGCTAGTTGCTCAGCATAATGCATCCGAACTTATCCAAGTGCAACTAAGTCTGGGCAAGACCGCAATCCAAATTGTAGCTTGCCACAGATCCCCCACCATGCCCCAGGATTCCCACTCCTCATTTCTTGATACACTGGAAAATATTAGGGCACAACCTAACACCCTAATAATGGGTGATTTCTACTACCCCACCATTAACTGGTAAAACTACTCATCTTGTGCTCAACGTTTTCTGGAATTCATAAAGTCCAATGCCTTGGATCAACTTATCCACACCCCCACCAGGGGCAGCAATATCCTAGACCTGGTTATTACCAACATGGGCAACCGATGCTCCACACCAGAGGTCAATTCCTCGTTGGTCAGATCCGACCACAAGCTAATCACCCTAGGCATCCACATCCCTCCCCCACCCCCATTAGGGAAACCACCGTAAAAAACTTTCTCCAAAGCCAACTTCACACTTCTTAAGACAGAAGTGGCAAACTTCATGACACCCATGCTGACGGACAATAGAGGTATGACTGCTGAATCCTACACAAATGCACTTTATAAGCACTTACACAAGTGCATAGATCGTGCAATCCCTAACACAACCAAGATGCTATCCTCCAAAAAAAGGAAGCCAATCTGGTGGTCCCCTGCCATAAACAAACCTTACAGCAGAAGAAAGAAACTGTTGCAAAAAAGAGTACAATCCCATGATTGGAAGAACTCCCTGCTCAGCCTCATTAAGAAGCTGAGATCCCTCATAAAATCCTCCAAATCTAGTTATGAAAAAAAAATTGCCACTGACTCTAAAGACAACCACAAAGCATTCTATAGCTATGTCAAGCATCTCAATGGCAACACTCGGATCTGCTCTGAGTTACAGCACAATTGAACTAAATATACAGAACCAACTGATATTGCCAACTTCCTGGCAGACAGAGTCAGTGCTAACTTTACCCCCCTCTCATCCCCTAAAGGACTCATCTCTATACTGGAAGAATGCAAAGCTCCTGTAATCACGGCTGCACAGGTAAAAAACACACTCTCCAAAGCCAAGAACACAGCATCCATGGGAACTGAGAACATCCCGGGCTGTGTTCTACATGAACCACAGAATGAACTGGCACCCCACCTAAGGACCATGTTCAGTCATAGCCTCACCTCAGGCTATGTGCCCACTGAATGGCGCACAGAGACGGTTATCCCACTCCACAAAGGGGGAGCCACCACGGACCCCAGAAACTACCACCCCATTAGCCTGATGAGCCTCGTCTGCAAGGCTATGGAACGTATCATCATAGAACTTATAAACAATGACATTGGTAATCTCCAAACTCAGGACCCCACCCAGTTCGGGTTTGTAAAAGGCAGATCATGTCTCCTAAACCTGATAGACTTTGAAGCGGTCACCAAAGCCGTAGATGAGGGTAAGGTGGTTCACACAGCCTATCTAGATCTCGCCAAGGCTTTCGACACCATCACCCACTCTGGAATTACAGATAAACTCACTAAACTAGGTATAAATCACTATGTCACAAGATGGGTTGCCAACTGGCTCACTGACAGAACCCACACTGTGAAAGTAGCAGACTCCAAATCCAACTTCAGACCAGTGACAAGTGGAGTACCACAGGGTTCAGTCCTGGGTCCTCTGCTGTTTGGTATCTACTTCTCTGAAGTACAGGCTAACACAGAAAGTCTTTGGCTAATGAAGTTCACAGATGACTGCAAACTAGGAGCCATAATCAAAACTCCAAAAGATGTGGACATCCTACAAAAGGGCCTCGCTGAGACAGATGCCTGGTGTCAAAGCCATGGCCTCAAGCTCAATGCCAAAAAGTGCATTGTCATCCCTTTTGGTAAAAACTCTGTACCCATGAAGTACCACATAGGCGGTAGTCTACTTAACACCGAAAGTGTGGTAAGAGACCTTGGGACACAGGTGGACAGTAGTCTCTCCTTTGATAATCACATCGCCACAGTAGTCAGGAAATACTTCTGCGTGGCACACCTCTTCACAAAAGGTTTCTCATTCAGAAAAAAAGAGGTCATTGTTCCCCTCTACTTGTCACTCATTAGACCCTTTATAGAGTACAACGCCCCTTTTTGTATGTACCTCACAAGACATCTACAACAACTGGAAAGGCCGCAGAAATACCTCACAAAGAGGATTACTGGCCTCAAACAGATGCCCTACGCAGACCATGTCTGAAAACTGCAGCTTTACTCCGTGGCATATCGGCAACTCAGAGGCGATCTCTGCCTAACACACAAAGCTATGTCAAAACCAGAGCTTTTGGACATGCTCCACTTAAAGAAATCCCAATCCCTCCGAGCTACATGCTCTAGGGATGTAAACCTTGTCACCACAATAAGCAGAACATGCTGGAGGGACATATTCCTGTCCCAGAGACTTCCCATACTCTGGAACAAACTACCTATGTATATCAAACAAAGCTCCCCATTAGTACTCTTCAAGAAAAATCTTGATGATTGGATTGGAGATAGGAAATTAACCCCGGAGATCACTTCTGTGGCTCTGCTCGACAGTGGCACAGGAAAATAATTTTCTTGGTTGGCGAAAGCCAGGGTACCTTTCGGTTAGGCTTATATAGGCCTTAAGGCCAATAGCCTAATACCTACCTATGAACCTATGGGGTCAGGGTATCGTGTTAACTGTCGCCAACTCTCTGATTTCAGTGTCACACTCCTGCCTTCTTCAACACTAATGCCTGACTGTCACAGATCATCTTTCACACAATCCATCCACCTCTTTGCTGGACGTCCTCGCTTCCTCTTACCTTCTTCCTGTCTGTCCCAAATCTTCCTCACCAGATTATCTTCTGCTTTTCTACACATGTGTCCAAACCATCGTAATCTGTTCTCTTTGATCTTTTCTGCAATTGGAGCTACTTTGGCTTCTGTTCTTATTTTGTCATTTCTTCGCCTGTCCCACAGTGTGCATCCTGCCACCTTTCTCAGGCACTTCATTTCCATCCCCTTTAGCTTCTTCAACTGTTCTGCCTTTACTGCCCAGGTTTCTGTACCATACAGTAGTACCGGCTGCACCACTGTCTAGTACATCGTACTTTTGAGCTTCTTTGGCATTCTTCTGTCATAGACTACACCTGATACTCTATGCCAGTTGGCTGCAGCCCCTCTGATTCTAGCTTTGACCTCTTCATTCAGATAACCTTCTCCTCAACCACCCCTCCCAGATACTTGAAGCTGTTTACCTGTTTCACTATCTTCCCATCTATCTCTAGTCTCAGCTTCTTCTGATTTCCCCAATCTGCTGCAATTACCACTGTCCTATCTGTGCTTAGTTTCATCCCATGTGCCTTCAGATTTGCATTCCATTTTCCTATCCTTTGCTGAAGTTCTTGATCAGAGTCTGCCTGTGCTGCCAGATCATCGGCATACAGCAGCTTTGTTGATCTGTCCCCAACAACCTGTTTGCTGATGTAGTCCATCACCAGTATGAACAGCAGTGGGCACAGAGCCGAACCCTGGTGTACACCCACCAGTGAGGCCGAACACTGTTTGTACTTGAGTCACTGGATCCTTGTACATAGCCTGCACTAATTCTACCAATGTTTCTGGGACTTCAAACCACTGCAGTACTGTCCAGATCAGCTTTCTTGGGACTTTGTCATATGCTTTCTCCAAGTCTAGGAAAGCCCAGTTGGACTGTCTCCTCATCTCTAGTTTCTTCTCAAGTATCTGTCTCAATGCAAACATCGGGTCAATTGTGCTGCATCCTGATCTGAATCCGGACTGTTCATCTCCCATCTTACACTCTACTACTCTGCGTATCCATTTATCAGTCACCCTCTCCAGAACTTTCATGCAGTGTGGTAGGAGTTTGATGCTTCTGTACTGTCCACAGTTGTGGATGTCCCCTTTGTTCTTGTACACTGGCATGAGTATGCTTATTCACCAGTCATCTGGGATACACCTTTCTCTCCTCACTGCAATTAGCACCCTCAGGAGCCATTTCTCCCCTAGCTCACACAGCATCTTTATCATGTCTGCTGTGACCTCATCTGAGCCTGCTGCTTTCCCTGACTTCATCTTCCTTAGTGCTGCTGTTACTTCTTCTAAGCTGGGCACCTCTTCTACTTTCATTGTAGGCTATTTCTGGGGCAGTACCCCTTCTGTGGGGTTTTCTTCATTCAGAAGCTACTGGAAATACTCCTTCCATCTGCCTTTGATGTCCTGTGGGCTGGTGAGCAGGTTGTTGCTGGCATCCCTTATGAAGGGTGTGTGACTGTGACTATCTTCTTTATCTTTCTGTCCTTGCCTTGCAACCTGGTATAGTTTATTTGTGCTCCTTACTGGGTCACTTTCCAGAAGTTGGTAGAGTGCCTCTGATGCCCTATTCTTTGCTATTGCAACTTCTTTCTTAGCCAACCAGTAGTCCTTCCTAGCCTGGTCAGTCTTTTCTATCTCCCACTTCTTCCTGCACTCCTTCTTTCTTTTGATGACTTCCTGTACTTCTGCATTCCACCACCAGCTTTCCTTATGTACCTTATCTCCATACCTGGCTCGGTCATGTATCTTTTCTGTAGTCCTAACACATGCTGTTTTTAGGTGCTGCCACTCTTCTTGAACTCCACCTATTTCCTCCTCTTCTTGGAGTGCTAGAGCCTTGAGTAATTCCTTGAACTGCTGTACTTTCTTCTTCAGTCAACTTCGAGGTCTTCAGCCTGGTCTCTGTTGACCTTAGAGCCTTCTCTGGCCACTGTTTGCAGCTGATTGTGGCAACTAATGATTTATTTTGTGGGCTAACTTTCACTGGGGATAACTTTGCAGTCATAGATTCTACCCCAGTGCCTTAAGGAAGTCTACCTGAGTTGCATGTTGGCTACTCTTGTCTATGTAATCTTGTGACTGTCTCTCTTTCTGAACCATGTGTTTGCTACTGTCAAGCCATTTGCCAGACAGAAGTCTAGAATGGCTTCTCCTTCTTTATTCCTGTTGCCCCCGCCAAGTGGACCCAGGCAGTTTTCATATCCTGTTCTGTCTGTCCCTATATGTGCATTTAAGTCACCCATTATCAACACCAATTCATGTTGTCCTGCTTTATCTATTAGGTCCTGCAACTGCTGTCTGAATGCACTCTTTTCCTCACTATCACAACCCTGCTGTGAGGCATAGGCTGAGATTATGAATACTGCCCTATCATTACACTGGACTCTGATTGCCATGAGTCTGTCATTAATTCTGATGGTATCCCTCACTGACTTCTGAAGCCTTTCTCTCACCACAATTCCTACACCGTTTTCTAGCCCATGCACCACCTGAGTAGTAAAGTCTGGATTCCAAGCCAAATGGCTTTGTTGTACTGCCCTTCCATCTTGGATACATAGGATGGATACATAGGATGTCCAGCCTCCTCCGTATCATTATGTCATCCACTTCCAAGCTGCATCCTGTCAGTGAACCTACATTAAGTGTAGCAATTCTCAGTTCATGTTTGGCAGGTTGGTTGGTTTTACGTCCAGCTTTCACTCAACAGAGCTATCCCAGGTAACCCAGGCTGGGCAACTAGACACTGTCCGGCCAGTAGCTTATTGACCCAGGGCTGCTGGGCTTTTTGGCGGGCACACACTGGCCAGTAGGGGCACATTCACCCCTTCCACTGTTAGCAAGGGTCCCTGGTGTGGGTCAAAGAGTAGGCCGGGTCCTCAACCCACTTATCACTGGTAACTACCCATGCCCATTTTTGGCGACATTCAACATGACCGAATCACCTAGAGACATATTTTACACCATTGAGTGGCTAGCCCTGCCACAGCGCGCAGTCTGTGATCCAGTAGATGCCCAAAGCGGTTGGTCTGTACAACTCTTCCCCTATAGGGAACCATATAGAGTCTGTGCTGCTGCCCACAGCTCCATTCATTGGTGAGTTTGAGATGGAAACACTCAGCATGTTTTTCAGACATGGAAGAAACCCCACGCAGACACAGAGAGAACATGCAAACTCCAAACAGGCATTAGTCGGAGGTCAGGATCGAAACTTGTGCATTGGAGGCGAGGACCTTAACCACTAAGCCATCTGGTCTCTATGGTGTATATGTACAGCACATTGGTATAGCTGTTAGTGCTGTCATTTCACAGCAAGAGGTTCTGTGGTTCAATTCTTGGATGGGTGTGTGGAGTCTGCATGTCCTCCCTGCATTTTTGTGCATTTCATCTGGGCATTCTGGATGTTCATCGTGCATACAGCTGCAGTCATAACAGATGGGTTTTCCTGCCGTCAGGCGGGTCCTCGGTCGGCCGAATTCCAAAGTCTAGGTCCGGCATCGGATGTTGTCGCTTCTTCCCTGACGTCAGTGCGACAGGGGTATAAAAGAACCAGCCAACGCCATTTTCTTCAGTCTTTCTTGCCGCGTGGTGCCCGAAGCAGAAGCAGTTCGCAAGTGCCGGTCGGCCAGCTCCTGAGATTACGAATATTTTTCAACCGAAGACTTCTTGAAAGCTAAGTACCCCGTTGGGGAAACTTTTCTTGCCTCAGACCGATGTCAGACAAAGTTAATAATTGCATTTCATGTGGGAAGCAAATACCGCATAAGGATTTCCATTCCCTCTGTATTCCTTGCTTAGGCCCAGACCACGACGTCTCGGCCTGTCATTTTTGTGCTACATTCAACAGACGCACTATTAAGCGTCGGGGGGAGTTCGCCCAACACTATTTTGGCAAAAAGTTTAATTACAACATGTCGTCGGATACTCCGACCCCAGTTTTGAGTAAACGACGCAAAGATAAGGACCGACATATGAGGTCCGTGACTTCCACCGACACCCTGCTAAAGCCGACTACAGGTGCTCCGGTTCTCAGCGAGGTGCCTACACAGCCCCTGAGTACCGATGAGACTTCATTAGCGGTGTCTTCTGTGCCCGAGGTCGCAGGCTCTTCGGCCCACACCCCGACTACAGATACCGAAGCCACTCTTGGCGGGGAAACTCAGAGTTCAGACAGGCCTGCCACCTCTCAAGGTGTCTTCGGGCCTTCTTCTTTTTCCATTAAGGCTTACACTAAATCTAAAGCAGCCATGCATTCTAAAAGACAAGCTCCACAGGGTCCCTCTCAAGGCCCCATGCCTAAAAAGCAGATGCTCAAAATGGCTGAGGATTTGATTACTCTTATCAGGGGTTCTCAACCCCCCCCTCGGACAAAAGGCCCAGAGTGGAGGAAGATTACCCTTCCTCGGACCAGGCCTCCATTACTTCAGAACATTCTGAGGACCAGGAACATCCTTACTCCCCTTTCGAAGATTCTGATGCAGAGGAGTCCATTCCCTCTGTCTCCCCCCCTGAGGATTACTCTTTTGGGGAAACCTTGCATACCTTGAGGGAACACTTCCACTGGGAAGGCCAAGAGTACTCAGACTCCAAGAAAAGGCTCAGGGATTTCCTCTTGCTCCCTCAGCACAGGCCTCTGGCTATACCTCCTGTCTTAGACATAGTAGATGATGTGTATTCAGAGGCCAGCCTTAACCCAGATTCTTTACCTCCAGCCCCAGTCAAGCCTGACAGGTATTACCGGGTTCCTGATTCACACCAATTCTTATACAAAAGCCATGCGGCTGACCCAGAAACCATTTCACAGGGTCCCAAGGGAATTAAGGCCTCCACTGCCAAAAATCCATTACCTTCAGAGAGAGAGATTCCAGAGCTTTAGAAAGGTGGGGGAAAAAGGTATACACCTCGGCCACCTTAACCATGAGGGCATTAAACTGTCAGTTCCATATGTTAAAGTATCAACAGTTTTTGTTATCTCAGTTGAAAAGCAAAATGTCACAACCTGAACAACCAGACTTGAAGGAGTTGCAGGATTTGTTGCATAGTGCAGAGCAAGTGGGTAAACATACCTTGCAATGTGGTTTTGATGCTTTAGAGGCCTCATGTAGAGCTGCTGTTACAGGATCAGTCATATGTAGACATGCTTGGCTCAAAGAGCAAACCTTATCAGATCATGTCAAAGCTAAATTACTAGATGCACCTCTTTAAAAAGATGTATTGTTTGGTGTTAAAGCTGAGGATGTATTAAAGAAAATGGAGGAAAAGGCAAAATCAATGCAAACAGTGAAAGATTTCCTACAGGTACAGCCCCCACGCTTCAGTAGAAATTGTCCTTCAAAAAATTGGTCCTTTCCAGCCACGGACAGACCTCACAGAGGTAGATACAGGCACCCGAGGGGTAGAGGGCAATCTCAAGGATCATTTAGAGGCAGACAATGGCAAACACCTACACCTAGAGGGGGTGAGGATAGTTCACAGCCATTCAGAAAGCAGACCCAATGACTTTCCCCTTTGCATGCCAAGCAAGGCTCAAATGGCAGCACCTTTAGGTGGAAAACTGGCATTATTTTCGAAAAATTGGCGTATTGTCACAAAAGACAAATGGATCCTGGACATTATAGACAGAGGCTACAGATTCCACTTTCACTCCCTTCCAAAAATGAGAGGCATGCCAAACCTGCCACACAATCAAAGGGCAGAGGCACAAAAACAAATTTCAGATCTCATGGACATGAAAGCTATTCAAAAGGTACCTGCACAAGAACAGGGTCAAGGTTTTTATTCCACACTATTCCTGGTACCAAGGAAGGGCAAAGATTGGAGACCTATTTTGGACCTATCCATCCTAAACACATATTTACTCGTACCAAAGTTCAAGATGCTCACATTACAGCAGCTTCTTCCCATGCTGGGCAAGGAGTCTTGGCTGGTAACATTGGACCTCAAGGAGGCATACCTGCATGTCCCAATCAGACAAGATTGCAGAAGATACCTCAGATTTCTTGCAGGTTCATCCCATTATCAATTCTCTGCATTGCCCTTTGGCTTATCTACTGCGCCCAGAGTGTTCACGAAATGCCTGGCATCAGTAATTGCCTTCTGCAGACTTCAAGGGATCCATATATACCCATATTTGGATGACTGCCTGATCCAAGCGGACAGCAAACACACTCTTCTGAAACACCTGGTGTTTGTAATAATGTTGTTGAAATCTCTGGGATACACAGTCAACAAACAGAAGTCAAGACTAATACCCTCTCAAACAATTTTCCTGGGTGCCAGCTTGGATACAAGCACCCAGATTGCCTACCTCACGCCAGAGAAATAAGGGCAATTAACTCAATACTTCAGAAAACTGGCAACCTTCACCAGGCTGACTGCAAGGAAAATCCTGCAGGCTCTGGGATTCATGGCATCTTGCATCCTGCTAATCCCATGTGCAAAGCTGCATATGAGGAAACTTCAATGGTACCTAAAAAACTTATGGTCTCAACACAGCCACAGTTTGGAAACAATCATACCACTGATTCCATGTCTTCAAAAGGAATTTCTGTGGTGGGCTCAAGCATGCCAAAGAAACATAGGTCTCCCATTCTGCAAGCCTCAAGCAAATCAAGTCATCACAACAGACGCCTCGGACTACGCCTGGGGGGCGCACATGACAGATCGGTGCATTCAGGGCAAATGGTCACAAAGAAAAAAAAAAGCAACTACACATCAATCAAAAGGAAATGCTAGCAGTAATAAATGCTATTATGGCTTTCAAAGACCTACTGCATCCAGGCCAGCTATTGATAAAGACAGACAACACCACAGTGATGTGGTACATAAACAAACAGGGAGGAACCCATTCATACCCCCTATGCAGGCTAGCCATGTCTCTTTGGAACATGGCTCTGGAATTACAAATCCAACTTCAAGCACAGTTCCTGCCAGGCAAGGAAAACATGCTGGCAGACAACCTGAGCAGAAATATGACAGATCCACACGAATGGAAGTTGCATCCTCAAGTTTTTACAATGATAATTCAAGAATGGGGAAGGCCAGACATAGATCTCTTTGCCACCCACAGAAATTACCAATTGACAAAATTCTGCTCAAGGACCTTTCATCCACAGGCTTGGAAAGTGGACACTCTCTTTCAGTTGGACAACAATGACGGTTTATGCCTTTCCACCTCTTCCACTGCTGCCCAAAGTTCTATTAAAAGCCAGAGCAGACAGACCAAACATGATTCTCATTGCTCCAGACTGGCCAAGACAACACTGGTACCCACTCCTGAGGAGCCTGACACATTCCCCACCATGGATCCTACCTCTAATGCCTCTTCTACTGACTCAGCACAACTTCAAAACTCCTCACAGTCAGCTGAAAACACTCAATCTAGCCGCATGGAGGATTCCTTAAATTCACAGCAGACCCTACTCTCCAAGGAGGTGCAGGATGTCATTTTGGAGGCCAGAAGGCCTTCTACTAGAAAAGCCTACTCTGCAAAATGGAAACGGTTTTGTGCCTGGAATCAGAGAAAGGGTCAGAATCCTGGAATACTGAAATTACCTCAAATATTACAGTACCTAGCCGAGCTGCTAAGCAGTGGACTTTCATTCTCCTCCATCAAAATCCATGCCTCAGCCATTTCTGCAGAGTACAACACTGATCCTCCTTTATTCTCTCACCCTCTCTTAAGACAGTTCCTCATAGGGGCTAAGAATATAAAACCCCCAAGGAAACAACCAGTACTGGCTTGGGACCTCAATTTCATTCTAGAAAAACTAACCCTGCCTCCTTTTGAGCCAGCTGCTTCAACAGATCAGCAATATTTGTCATGGAAAACAGCCTTTCATCATTTTCCATCAGGACAGAGTTTCCTTACGAACCATTCCTTCATTTATGCCAAAGGTAATATCCAGGGTAGCCTTGAATCAGGCTATCCACTTACCTACCTTTTACCCTAATCCACAAAACAAAGGGGAGAGACTACTACATTCCTTGGACCTTTACAGACAGCTCCGTTATTATTTGGACAGAACAAAGCCTTTCAGAAAATCAGAGCAACTCTTTGTGTCCTATGCTACAGGTGCTCAAGGGAAGCCTATTTCCAAACAGACAATCTCAAAATGGATAGCCCACTGCATATGTTTTGTTACTCTTTTCATGGTAAAACTGTACCTACAGGCATCAGATCTCACTCCACAAGGGCCACAGCTACCTCTGCAGCTTTCCTCAGGGGGGTTCCTACCAAAGATATTTTGGAAGCAGCCACTTGGAGTTCTGTACATACTTTCTCCAAGCACTATCACCTACCTTTATACTCCAAAACTAGAGCGGGCTTTGCCACTGCAGTCTTGCAGGGCATCCTGGCTCCTCATAGTTCCACTTAGTGCCTACCACCCCTTTATTAGCTTTGGGATTCTATCCATCTGTTATGACTGCAGCTGTATGCACGATGAACATAGTACAGTTTTGTACCTACCATAAATGTAGATGTTCGAGTGCTAATACAGCTGCAGTCCAGATTTCCCTCCCTCCTTCCCCTCTTGGGGACAGGCCTTATGGCTAACACCTCCTCATACAACCTCATTGGGGTATTCTTTTAGGGTGTATTTGCTTGCAACTACTGTTTTTTGATTATATTGCATTTGCATTATTACATAAATTTATGTTTTGCCTTCCTTCTGGGGGCACCTGACATCTGGGGCAAGAAAAACTGAAGAAAATGGCGTTGGCTGGTTCTTTTATACCCCTGTCGCACTGACATCAGGGAAGATGCGACGACATCCGATGCTGGACCTAGACTTTGGAATTCGGCCGACCGAGGACCCGCCTGACGGCAGGAAAACCCATCTGTTATGACTGCAGCTGTATTAGCACTCGAACATCTACATTTATGGTAGGTACAAAACTTTACTTTTCCTCCAAAGTTACAAAGGCATGCATCTGGAGTATTTTTTTCCCAGGCCTGCATTGAAAATAGGCTCTGCTCTAGTCAGACTTTTCTAGTAAATAAATGTTTATATATATACATATATTGCTACACACAGACACATAACATTTGAGTGTATTATAGGATCATAGGAAGTTACTAGGCTAATGGCCCTAGGGCCCTTACAAACCTAGCGAAGTTCTACCTTTATTTCCATGATCAGCACCTATTGCCTTTGCCCAAGAGGGACACAGATGGAACCCCTGGGATGAATTTATGGTTACCCATCCAATCGTTCAGATTGCATTTGAAGAGGACCAATGAGGTGCTCTGTTTGACTTGAAGTGTGAGTCTGTTGCAAAGGTGTGGTAACCTCTGGGAGACAAATCTGTCTCTCCAGCAGGTTCTAGTAATGTCACATACCAGATTAAGGATTTTCATTGGCTGTGGTGGTGCAGCAGTTAGCGTTGTTGCTTCCCAGCAAGAGGCTGTCCGGTTTGATTCTCGGCTGGCGTGCCTTCTGTGCAGAGTCTGCATGTCCTCCCTGTGGTTGCGAGAACTTTAAAGACATGCAGGTAGGTGCGTACATGAATGGGTGTGCCTTCTCTGAAGGTTGAGTGCCGGGCTGGCACCTTGGCACCGTAAAAATCCACTGCCAATCATAAGCGGACGGGTGATCCACTGTGGCGACCCCTAACCGGGAAAAGCTGAAATACAACAACCAGATTAAGGTTTTTCGAGCGAGTAACCCGTGTACCATTTAACTTACAGATATGCACCATTTCCAATAAAGCAGGGTCAGAGATTGCCTTGTATGTAAGGCAGAGATCAACTCTGAGTAGTTTTTATGAAAAAAGTGACAGTGATTTCAGCCGATCCAAGTAGGACAGATGCTAAAGACCTTGAATTTTCCTTTCCAGCTATTGGAGAGACTTTGTGGTCTCTCCAATTGCTGCAGGTGCTTGGAAAGGTACGTACCAAAAGTCGTGTTGTACTCAGTTATTGGCCTGATGAGGGAAGAGTACCGGGAGGATATAACTTCATTTTTTCTGGAGGCAATGCCCTTGCTTATGAGATGAGCAATATGGAATGCCTTTCTTACTACTATGGAGACATGGTGATCAAAGGTAAGGTTGCGGTCAACTTGTGTCTCCAGGTCTCTCAACACTGAGTGCGTACTTAGGGTGTTGCTATTGATGTAGTAGTAGTTAGCAGGAACATCATTCTTACCGAAGGGGATGATGATACATTTTTTTTGCATTGAGTTTAAGACCATGACTTTGGCACCAAATGTTTTGTTTGTGTAAGACCCTCTTGTAGGATGTTGATGTCATTTGGAGATTCTATGACCACTTCCAATTTGCAGTCATCATTAAACTTTGCCAGCCACAGGCTTTTAGGTTTTGCTTGAACTTCAGAGAAATAGATTCCAAACAGTAGAGATCCCAGGACTGAACCCTGTGGAACACCCCCTGGTTACAGGTCTGCTGTTGAAGGTGGATTTCCCCTGTTTTGACTACATGGGTTCTATCAATGAGCCAGTTAGTAAATCATCTAACAATAATAAGGCTTGATACCAAGCTGGCTGAGTTTGTCAATGATGCCTGAGTTGGGGATAGTGTCAAATGTCTTGGCGAAGTCTAGGTAGGCTGTATGCACAGATTTCCTCTAGTCTAGGGCCTTGGTGACTGTCTCAAAGAAGTCCACCAGGTTTAACAGGCATGATTTCCCTTTGACAAATCCAAACCGAGTAGGGTCAAGTATTTGGAAATTACCTATATCTTTGTTGATAAGGTCCAGTGCTTAGACTATGATTGAAAAGAATACCCAAAGGTTTTGCTAATTCTTGTTGGAGCTCATGTAGGACACAGCCTGGGATATTGTAGCATAGATGCTGTGGTTTTGGCCTTAGAGAGGGCATTTATGACCTGCTGTTATACAAGGTAGGGGACAGGTAGTATGTATGTCATGGAGTATGTGTGGCGGGGACAGGGGAGCGAAGTTTTCACAAAATCTGCCAGCCAACTGTCCACAGAGTCAGTATATGTGGTAACATTAACTACCAGTTCGGCACAAATCTGGGCCTTTCCTTTTAGGTTACAGATGTACCTAAAGAATGCCTTATGGTTGTCCTTAGTTGAGGAAGCTAATTTGGATTTATAGTTTGCTTTGGAGGACTTAACAAGAAGTCTTATTTGCTTGTTTATACTGAGGAGGGAGTGTTTCCAGTTTAGGGCTTGCTCCCTCTTACTCTTAGACAGCAATTTCTTCCTCTTATTGTAAAGCCTGTTAATGGCAGTTGTCCACCAGGCAGGTTTGCTCTAACTTGAGGAACTTGTTTTGGTCTAATCAGGTACAGCCAAGTCAATGCAGTTACACAGGTGTTTGTATAAAGCATTGGTGCAAAACTCAGGGGCGGCCACGGTGGTGCAGCGGTTAGCATTACCACCTCACAGCAAGAGGTTCTCTGGTTCGATTCTCGGCTGGGGTGCCTTCTGTGAGGAGTCTGCATGTCCTCCCTGTGGTTGCGTGGGTTTCCTCCCACATCCCAAAGACATGCAGAAGGTGGATTGGACACTCTAAATTGGCCCTAGGTGTGAGTGTGTACGTGTGTGTGCCTTCTGTGGAAGGTTGGGCACCGGGCTGGCAACTCGACACTGTAAAACTCCACTGCCAATCATGAGCGGACAGATGATCCGCTGTGGCGACCCCTAACCGGGAAAAGCCGAAAGAAGAAGAAGATTGGTGCAAAACTCAGCATAGTTGCCAGTTCCATCTGAGAGGGGAGATGCAGTGAAGCCATTTATACCATCCTGTCAGAGGTTATAACTCTCATTTGGAGAAGTTTTTTTAGTTTAGTTACTGTTGGGGGGGGGAGTAGGTGTGATAGTGTGATAGTTACTTCAAATGAGACTGATCTGTGATCAGACCTCATAGTGGGGGTGCTACAGTGGTCCCCCCATATTGGTAAGCGCCAGATCCAGGATGTTGGTACCCTTTGTTAGGGTGTCAACCCGCTCATCCAGGGCATTGGAGTTAAAGTCAAGGAACCTTTGGGCAAGTGAGTTTGAGCACGAGTAATTTACCCAGTCAATAGACAGGTAGTTAGTCACCTAAAACCATGGTGTTTGGATGTATCTTGATAGACTCAAGTAGATCCAAATACGCAGAGTGGGTGTCCGGATTCATGGAGGGGGTCCTGTAGCTGGCAATGACTTGAACAGGTGTCCTATCAACTGTTAATTACATCTGAGGTATCTCCAGGAAACCATACTGTTTAACCAGTCTGGAGGTGTATTTATCTTTAAGGAATTTTGATACACCACCTCCTTTAGTTTTCACACATTCTGTTCGTGGTCTGAACATGTGGAAGGGGGTGTAACCTGGTATGGCTGGGGTGCTATCCACAGCCTTGAACTAGGTCTCCATGACTCCACTAATGTCTGTGTCTTCCAAGGTGAGGACTGCTTCCAGTGAGTGCAGTTTCTTGAGACCCCTGACATTTAGCAGCATAACATTCAGGTTGTTTTTAGATGGAGTTTTTAGGTAAGGAATTTTGTCCTCAAGACACTACTAAAAGAGGCACTATAGGGGCGGCAACAGCCTTAGCTAATATACGAAATCTGGATCCATATCATAAGATCGAAGTTTTAAAACTTTGAATCATTAAAGGTCAAACCCTAATGATCGAAGTTTTAAAACTTCAAATCTTATAATGGAGATCGCCGTATAGCGCAGAAAAGGAAGATTTCTCTTTTCTGCACTGTAGTGCGATCTCGGAGTTGGTATATTTAAGTAGCGGGGCTGTGGGGGGGTGCAGGGGGGCTTGCCCCCCAGCTTAGAGAAGTTTTTTTTTTTTTACTTTTTTTATTTTATTTTCGATGTTCCAAGACTTCAATCAATAAAATTCGACCTTTAATGATTCAAAGTTTTAGAACTTCGATCATATAATATAGACCCACGAAATGCATGGGGTGACAGATGAAGGCCATCTCTGGCAAAGCATCAGGGTCTGTCGATCATGTCATCCCAGGCTGACAGATACTGGATCCCCTTAGAATGACACCAGAAACTAAGCCAATTATTGAACTCCATCATTTTCTGTATGTACTGAGGCATCATCCTAGGTTAAGGTAAAACGCTGCTTAAGGCTAGGAACATACCTGTCTGAGACCTCAGTCATGTCTCTCTTCATATAGCCACAGAGGTGCATCTCAAGTCATTCACACCAACATGGACTATGACAGAGTCATAACAGTGCCTGTTGTTGATAGACTTGAGTGTATGTGTGATATGGTGCATCCTGGCACTTGACAGACAGCTGACCATGACCTTTTCCTTATCCAGCCTGGTGAGAAGGAATCTGTGTGTCTCATGATGGAATTGCCTATGACTAGTATGTTTGGTTTTGTGTTTTGCCTTAAGGTCTTGACAGGTGAGACAGTGTCATGGGAGCTGTTGTGTACTGTGCTCTCCAGAGGAAGTATTGTGTAGCGTGCTTGTGAGGTCTCTGTTTAGGTATGTTTCTGGTGAGGATCTCTGCATATGTAGGTATGTGTGATGTGGGTTTGGGTGGAGTAGGAGGTGAGGTGTGCATGCTGACAACCCACTCTTTGTCATATGGTACTGACTGATGTGTGAGACAGCATGGATTCAAGGTTCTTAATATAGTTGCATCTCTCACATGTTGAATTTGTGTGAATTATGAGTAGAGGGTTGTCGGTGAGCATGAGGCAGTTGTTACACTGCCTCAGGATGCCCATGTCAACCAAGGTGGCTGGAGAAAGTGTGGGAAATTGATTGTTCATAGTGTTAGGTAAATTTATATGGTCAGGAAAAAAAGGTCACACTTAGGAATAGCTAGTCGGTGAGAGGTGTGTTGGTACCTCTGAGGCTAGGCTTAGTGTTCCACCTGACAGTAGACCCGATCCATGGAAAACCCCTGGAAGACCACCAGCAAAGTGCTAAGTGAAAATTTAACAAGCAAAATGTTTGCACTGTGCATTCACTGAACCGGAACTCACACAACTGAAGGTTCGGAACATGGGTTAGCCATTCATAATTTGACATCCCGTGGTTGCCGAACCTTCCCTTGAAATTTTAAATGTACACCATTCCTCACACCATACCACTTGTGCTGATAGTGTTTTTCATTTTCCATCATACCATTAGATTTTGTAAACTTTTGCTATAATTCTTTTAAATTTTAGTTACTGCACGACTACTTATTAAATATTAGATGTGGATAGTGACATAAATTATAGGAGTTTTGAATTTAGCTAAAGAATTACATGAAAAGTGGTAAAATAATTTTACAGTGGTCCCTAATCAGTGGAAGCTGCAGAGAGTGGTAGATTCAACTGATAATTTGTAGGCCAATAAATTACTCCTGTCTTTGATTAGCAGATGGCCTAATACATGGCAACAAGAGTGTGACTATTCAGCTTTAGTAAGGAAGATACTCTGTAACTAAATATTAATACAAATTCAGTCATTGACATGACTGGTCTACATTATCGAGTCACCCACAAAGATGAAATAAATTCATTCCCACAGTGTAGTTTACTGAAAAAGGTAAATGTCAGTCAGTGACATATCCAGGTTTCAGTATTGGCTGGAATACAGCAACTGGATGGTGGGCGATACTGTGCATGCTAACTTGCATATACCACTTTGAAAGCCTAATGTTTGATTGATAATTACCATGCTAATCTAATAACATATGTGCATGTCAGTTTGCAGGCAGTTTTGAATCTGTTATCTCCTTCATAGTACACTTGGCTACTTTATGCTGGCTCGGTGAATATAAGTCAGAGGCTCATGTCTAAGCAGTAGTCTTGGCAGTGAAGAAGTCAGATGGAAAGGGAAAGGGGACAGAGTGAATGACAAACACTAGCTGGCCAACTGCATGTGCAGGAAGCCTATTCAGCTACAGTGCAGACACACACAGAGGAGGCTAGCTGTTGCAAAAAGGCAGCATGAAGGGATGTGGACAAGCACCCAAACATCAGTTTTGAGTGATGTAGTCATGGATTGCACACACAGCGTATGCAGGAGTCTGTTGCTTGGATTAGGAATGTTGCATTTCCCAGGCTGTCACAAAATAGGTCACAGGCTAAGGACAATCACAATGCCTTCTTGAGCTGTGCCCAAAACCCTGTAAGCTCATTATTTTCTTTGAAAAAGTCACCAAAGCATCGGATAGTGGTTATGCAATACATACAACATATCTGAACCCTGCTAACACTTTTGTCACTATTGCTTATGCAGGTATTAATGACAAACATAAATAACTTATAAATATGAATATAAATCATTCTGGAGTACAGTGCATAGTTAACTGGTTGTCTGAAGGAACTCATGCAGCTTGAAGTCACATGCCACTTCTGAAAGCAAAGAAAATTACAATTGGTGTGGCAGGACTAAATCCTTTACATCTAACAGTGGCATGAATGAAAACCATGTTAAAGGAAAAAAAAACAGTCTTACTCTTCAACTTTGTTTTTCCTGCATCAGTTCAAAATATCTGACTAAATCTACCCCGTAATAAATAAAGTAAACTGGCGTTCAGGGTGGGGTGCTAGGTACCCAGAAGCCATCAGGTTATAGATGATTTGGGGACCATTTTAGAGCTTTTTTCCCAAGCTTTTGATCCATTGTTGGCTGCAACCAAAATTATGCATATGAAGACTTTTCAATGCTACCTTTTCAGTTCATTTCAAGGAAAAAATAAGTTACAGCCAAGTTTTAATGCTCAAAGCTGACCAAACAACAGTTCACAATGAAATGAGACAACAAATGCTTTATTAGGCCCACCATTGAGAACCAACCCCACAGGCACATATCTCACAAAGTACTGAAAGAAACCCAAACAAATTTAATGGTTCCTCAACAACAAGCATCTCAGATGTCACTACCCATAGATACTCTGATAAGTGTAAAAGACCAGTTCCTCTACAAAGTATTCTACAAATCCCTGACAGGGTCATGTCCACACAAGTTCCCAAGCTATGAATGACCCAGTGCTCTAAGAACACCTTCATCACAATAGCACTAGTTATAAACTTGTACTATCACCTCAACAATTCCAGATGGCAGGACAAGTACCTTACCTAATGCATTCCACATTTTTAAAACAGGTTGACTTTACATATCAAGCCAAAAGTATTTATCTTGCAGTCTTTATAATAAGGAATAAACTCATACAACAGTATTCATGAGATTGTTGTGCGAGTCTTGGCTCATTTACTCAGAGCTGCTTATCATCCGACAATGACAGCATAGACTCTGAGAGATTTTGTTAACATCAAAAGCCATTCTTGGCAAGAAAAAACAAAATTAAGCATCATTTTGCGGGTCTATATTAGATGATCGAATGTTTAATAGTTCGAATTACTAAAGGTCAACCTCTAGTGATCGAACTATTAAAACATCAAACTGTTTTAAAAATAAAAAAATAAAAATAATAAAAACAGAAACTAAATCACGCTGCAGTGTAGGAAATGGAAATCTTCCGTTTCCGCACTGTATTGCACTGAAGTGCGATCTTGGAGTTGGTATATTTAAGTAGCGGGGGTGTGGGGAGTGCAGGGGGGGCTTGCCCCCCGCCTACCCTTTAGTTTCTCTTTTACTTATTTTTTATTTATTTTTAAAACAGTTTGATGTTTTAATAGTTCGATCAATAAAGGTCGACCTTTAGTGATTCGAACTATTAAACATTCAATGAACTGATATAGACGCTCATTTTGCCCTTGCATAGTTTGTTTTCATTATACCGTGCAAGATTTTTGTGCTATTTATTATCTCTTTGTACTTTAAAGTTGCATTTAAATAAATAAATAAATAATTAAATAAATATTTTCTAACTGCTGTAATGGCTGCTGTCCTATGTTTAAATACACTGTACCTTTTGTTAGTTAGTACTTGGGCATATGTTTGTGGCTTCTTAGTACTTGGGCTCCAAACCAGTCATTTTACATTAAGAGGCTCAAAGTCTGCATTCATGTGCCAGGAGTGGGCTCATTTCACCTATATGAGCTGAAAATTGCTGTTGAAAAGCTTATTGTGTGTTTAACTGGTTGGCCTTGGGGCACAGCTAGTGTAAAACTCTCTTTTTCCTGCTAGTATATTAGCCTTGCATTTGCACGAAGCTTATCGTCATGCAGCAGCGTTTAGTGGTACCTTTTATGTACACAATCACCTTAAGTTGGAATTTTCCTATAAAAACTACCTTGGAATTTTATCTCAGTCCCACACTACTCACCGAGCAACTAGTTTGTGTGGTGAGCATAAGTTCTGCATTTAGTTAGGATTATTTAGGTCTAAATTACAGTATTACAGCACCTATGACTATCACTGCTCAGAGAGCGTCTGGTTTGGGCACTTGGCAGCATTGTTGGATAGGTTAGGTGTAGATTATTCCAAGTAAGCACCCATTCTTCACCTGGTTACAAACACCATCCACTCTTATCCTTTGCAAAGTACACTTTAGGACCTGTAACCATGGGTAGGCACTTTCCTGCTGTCTCTGCATCAAGCTTGGTGAACATGGGCATCCTGAGGCAATGTAGTAATTGCTTTATGCGCACTAACATCCACTTAATTCTGGAACAAACAAATACAGTATGTGAGAGATGTTATTCACTGAAAATGCAGACTAGACTTTTACATATAGACACAAAACGCAACCGACAGATTGTCAACAACAAATACATACCACTCACTGCACCCACAAAGAATCAGATACAGAAACCCACATTTACAGAGGTGCTCATATGTAATTCACCAAAATCCCAAAGGATATTATATATAGCAATATATGTGAAGTATAATGTTAACTTGTTACTACAGTTTGATTACTTTTGCCTGTGTCACAAGTGATAATTCAGTAAAGGTGTTTAAAAAAAGTCTGAGTAAACTTCACGATGTAGGGCTTTGTGGCAGAGCTCCTGCAATATCTGGGTCAGATCTAGTGACCACAAGCTATGCAACGATGCTAAAAATCTCAGTAAACTTGTAGGTATATGGCTTTGTGACAGATCCCCTGCAATGTCAGGGTCAGATGTAGTGACTGCAAGCTATGAAACAATGAGAAAAGTCTCAATAAACTTGTAGGTGTAGGGCTTTGTGACAGAGCTCTTTCAATGTCCATAGGCTCTGTTCTGTTAAGGAAGATAGTGACTGAGTGTAAGAAGAGACAACACTAAACAAACTGACAGTGGAAGTAAATAATACTGTCTACACAAAGGTGAGTATACACACCTCTACAACTCTATTGATCTACTCTACTCTCACCACCCTTTGTAAAGTCATGACATTACCAACTTTAGACCTATAGCAAAACTACCCCCTCTACAGAATACTTGAAAAATATATTCAAAAACAAATGCTAAATTATCTCCTGCAGGAAGAACTCATAATCACTGCACATGGCTTCCGTCCTTCCCATAGTACTAAAACTGCACTCTAACCAATAGAGAAACTGAACAAAACAAAATTGCTTCTGGAAACACTAGCAAAAAAGACAAGGCCGAAGATCATAAGTTCAAGTTGAATAATAAGCCACTTCATTTCAGTAAAATCAAATTACAGTTTACTGTCAGTAAAACTAGAGATAATGGCAAAGTAGTCTCATCCTTATTCATACACATACTTGTCTAAAGGCTTCTACAGTTTTCACAGTAAATATCTACTTAAAATGTCCTCATTAGATCTCTCTCAGCCCACCTTTCTACAGTTCTAAAGTTATCTATCCAATAGGTATCAGTCATTAAAATGGCACTTCCCCCTCTCTCCATAACTCACAGTCACCACCTGTGTACCACAAGGTTCTATCCTTGGTCCCCTATTCACAAAAATCAAAACTTGTGAAAAGCTATAACAAAGTAGCTACATTTGCAGCAAATACCCTTTCAGAAACAAGTCACTGTATAGCACTCAAAAGCCTAAAATGATCAGAACTTCCTCAACAGCTAGCATAAACACAGCTTCATACCACTTATAAAATTGTCCAGAATCCATCTGCTTGTTCTGCAATAACTAACGTTCTACACAACTATGTTCCTAGTATGTCCTTACGAACTGATGACCAAAAACTCCTGTCTGTCCGCAAACCTATCAGATCTGCTGGCCATTGTCTGTATTTACACCATGCTGCTAAAACCTGAAACTCCTTATCTCTAGCCGTCAGGTCAATACCATCACTCTCATTCTCCAAAACCATTATGAAAGACCACCTAGCCAAAAGCTGGGTCTGTTCTCACTCTCACACCAGGATAAACTATATATCTGAATGTGGAGAAATACCAATTCATACCTTAACATCTCCTTACTCTCCCTTATTCACTCACTTCTTTAAGTCTATCAGTTTCTCTCCCCAGGCTCTTTCTCCAAATATACCATAAGCCTGCTTTTCTCTCACTTCATATTGCAATTCTTATTTGAATTATACTAACTTACCTTGAATTTCTCTATAAACTTGCTAAAATTTTTGAAAGTATTAAATGATTGCCATAAAGCTTGTATCCATTCCCAACCAAGGTTTTGATATTATGTCTAATGTGTATTAATTATGTAAATTGTATTTGTTTTTGTATTACTGTTAAAGACTGTAAAACTATTATTCTTATAATTTTTTGTAACACTTAGGAGCTTTTCTCCCCAGTCCACAGCTGAAAATGTGTTCGGACCCAGTTGGACATTCCTGGTAAGCAAATGCCAATAAAGAAAACATCCACAATTAAGTACTACACAACAGCAAACAAGCCATCAAAAAAGTCCTGATAAATGAATCTGTCTATTGTCATCCTCTTGATCAACAGTACTATTTATCAACTATCTTAATAGTAAAATAAATAAAAGAATAATCTATGTCATGGCATCACTAGACTTCTCTCAAACTCTTAAAACAAAAAATACTGACTAAGCTGTTGGACAGTGATCCAAAAGTATATGATGGATTTTAATGATTGTTGTTATAAACCTAGAAAGTTGGTAGAATAACAAGTCTTGTGTTAGCAGACATCTACAACTCTACTGTATGCCATTACTTAGTTACTGCAATACACAGAGAATTGCCATGAAAACACACATTTTGTGAGGAGCAGGCCAAAAACAGGAGTCAAATGGACATTATGCAAAAATCTGGACAGTTGAGAGACATGAGTGTTCCAAAACTGGAAGAATGGACAAATTGCATGTGACTGGAACAGAAACTGAAAAATATTCATAAAGATCAAAAGTAATGAATTGGTCAGCTGTAACCAGCTGTAACTCTGCTGAAATGAATGTAGTCAGCCAGACAAATGTCTACAAGTAGTTAATGTCTTTGATACTTCGTAAATGCCCTGTAGTAACTAATGCGATATATTTGCCGGTTCCGTAAGATTGGTAACGGTTATGTTTTTGTTGTTGCACTTCCATCACCTGTATTACTCATCTAAAAAAATGCTCTTGCTGACTGCATACAGTAACTAATCTGATCTGGGTAAAATCTGTAATTTATGCCTTTGCTGCTGCTTTATGCCCTTCCATCACCCACATTACTTATTTAAAAAAAAAAATACACTTCCTGGCAGCCTTACAGTAACTAGTCCAATCTGTTTGCCGGTTCCATAAGATCAGTAACTCTTAACACTTTTGTTGCTGCCCTTCTGTCACACACATTGTATAAGAAAATGGCAGTTATCACCTGACAGTCAAATCACAATGCCCAAGTGGTTGAATTATTTAATTCAACAAATTATACGTGCACAAATGAAGACATAAGCAGAATTAAATTGTTTGGGGGGGGGGGTGCAAATTACAGTTGCATTCTAAATTTGCAGCAGCGGCATTCACTACAGTCAAACATGCATCAGAAAGGACAGGAAAATAAACTATTTCATTTAATTTTCCTCTCCAGAAGTTACATGTGCTGTATGGCTGAATGTGGCTATTTAGGAAAGCGTAGCTCTTACGGAAATTACTAAATTAGAAAGAGCCATTTTTGTATTTTTTAAGATAATATCCTATGTCATGTAAATGGAATGTGGTTAAAAGTGTATTTGCTCTACAGTACGTCTTTACACTTTGATACAAAGGCAAGTATCAGAGATGCAGATTGAGATGCTTTCTGAACAACAGGTAAATGCAAAAGAATGGCTCAGGCTAACTAGTATTTCCTTAACTGCTACGCTTTTTCATCATGTGGGCATTTGTACTCACTGGTCACACGGGAGCATAGTTAAAAAAAAATAAAGTAGTAAATTCAGCTTTCAGCACCTAAATACTGAAGTAAGTAATGCACGTGCACTGCAAATGCTGATAGAAGGATACGTTTTGCATCAGCTCATATTGGCTGATTATATGAAAAAGTATAGCAATGTGCTGGCAATTATGTAGTGAGTGCACTCGGTGATGTGCTGAAAAGCTAACATAATTTAATGGCCTAAATATGACACTGCTGTTTTACTGAGACGGAAAACATCAACAATCCACACATGCTGTTCACTTTCAGGTGACTGAACCTGGAGTGGTTTGCTGCCAAATGCTGATAACAAATGGCAATTTAATGAGTTAGAATTGGTAAGGATGTCGGAAAGAAATAGAAACAAAGACCGTTAACTGCTGCTGTTATACTTCAAGACCATTAGTGTTTTGAAGATCGGGCTTAGTAAACCAATGGTTTAGAGTAGACATAAGTAAATGATTTACCAGGGGAAATAACTAATTATGATGTTGTATGTCGATGCAAGCAAGTCCATTGAAAAATGACTAAGCAGTACTGTGTGAAATAGGGGAACGCAAATACAGGTTTGTATCCTTGTCCACAGGGAACAAAAACAGGATTGGACTAGAGCACTTACACACATTAGAAGGAAAGGCATGGAGTGGGTGGGAATGTAGAACGTCATGCATGATGTCACAAAGAGGGAGGTGATTAGCTAAGTGGGTGGTAATGTTTCACCTTCGGTTCGAGACAAGATGCCGAGTTTATGAACAGGATAATGTCCCTTTAATGTAAAGTGCTGACTTACTCTTCATAACTTGTGCCTCTCAATGGCATTGCAGGTTGGAGTGTCACCTCTACATGTCACTGCATCAGTGCCTGCACTTCTCGCCAGAGCTTGTGATAACAGTAACATCACTCACCACCCTCAAGTTTTATTCTAGCCTTCAGTCTTGTATGACATGATATAATATCGTGTATTGTAATGACCCAGAAGGATACAAAAAGATCTGTTTCCTGGGGACAACAGACAGAAGCCCAAGTGAATTCACTACCTGAACAAGACATGTCCACTCGGGACTGATTATGTTGTGTAGAAGAATATATGTGATATTTAATGTTTATAAATGTGAAATTGTTAATATGTTTTTTTTACGTAGGCAAACACGCGCACACATACAAATATGTATATGTTTGCCTACGTCACAAGTAATAACTCAATAAAGGTGTTTTTAATCTGCCACTGCACCTCAGACATGACCTAATAACTCTATATGACTGAACTCCTAAAACAACAAGCACCTCTTTTCCCTCCCACATAGCTCACTCCTAATAAACAATAAGTAATCCCACTTTCTGTTAATAACATACACTTACTAAAACCAACTTCATCCTTCCTTCCAAAATCCCAACCATATAAAGCACAGCCATCCCATCCTCAAAACTATTTCCTACACTTTAAAATTCACTAATACCCATTTGTCTTAGAAATGTTCTGTTATAGTATTTCTTTCTTGTAAGAAGTTGTTTATATACTGCTAATATTATTGACTTTGAATTTGTTCTACAAATCTGTCAAATAATTGTAAGACTTTATACAGTGGTAAAGCACTATTCTGTCTACTTCACTGAATTACCTGTGAGGAGTTTTGGACTTTTTCTTTTCTACATGTCTAGTTTCATGTATATTATCATTGCTGTGTCTGTTTTCAATTCCCAGACCAAATTGAAAAATATTTATCTTCTTTTGTATGTTCTCAGCTCTTGGGCCATAAAGACTACTATTTTACCACAGTTAAATGAAAAAATAAAAACGTGTCCACTTAGTAGATCAGAACAATCAGCAAAATGGTAGCCCCATGTGCATAGCCACACATTATGGTAATAAGTACACCACGTAACATGAATCGTCCAGCAGCAGCCATTCACTGTGGAAGGTATCATAACCACTGAGTGACAGTATTACCAATTTTGCAGTGTCCATGCATAAACACAGCATGCATATGACCTTTAGCCTAAGGGCAATCAAGGACAAATATAGTAGCACTGCCTGGATGCGATACTGCAGTGTTATTCACAGATGATTGTGCTAAATTATCTCAGTAGCATAATCATGACACTCTGTGACTCTATGGGATCACTGTTTAACTTTAATAAAAAGTGTGGCTGCCATACTATGGGAGGCCTCATTAAGACATGCAAGTTAGGAATAGAATTTTTAGTGGAGAAGACTTTGTACTACAGTATAGGCATAGTGAAAGAAGATACGACAACCAGTTATGTACATTACCAGTACACTGAACACCCATAAGCACCAATTAGTAGGAAATAATAAGTGAAGCAACATGGCACAAGGGCATGAGACAGTAATATCCAGTTGGGGGAGGGGGGGGCTCACCCTGACAGAAAACTTGCGCAAGAGCATGACATGTGACTGTCTTCTGGAGGGCACTAAACAGTGATGTATGCAGACAGAGTGCAAGACATTCTGTAGGGGAAATGATGGCTCCTTTGCATAGGTCACAGCATGAACTTTAGGGATGCGAGAGGTGCAAGGTATGTGCAGAAGAAGGTGGACAGTTGTAATTGGCTTTATGGCATTGAGAGATGAAGCTCTGAGTGTGGTACAGGCAACTCTTTTAATTAGAGACTCTGGTGTCCACCTCTGAAATACTGAGTGTCTACAGCTCAAGCACACCGAAAATGGAGCTGTGGGCAGCAACACAGACTCTTGATAGTCCACTACTGGGAGAGGAGTTGTATAGACCAACTGCCTTGGCTATATACTGTGGTGCACAATTTACTCAAGATGGGAGAACACAGATCACAGACTGCATGCCGTGGCAGGGCTAGCCATTTGATGGTACAAAAATATGGCTGTAGATGATTCAGTCATGTTCATTAACATTGCCATATGGGTGTAGGTATTTGCCAGTGATAAGGGGGTTGAGGACCTGTCGTACTCTGATCTACGCTAGGAACTCATGCTAACAGTGGGAGAGGTGTATGTGCCCCTTTTGGTCAGTGTATAACTGCCATAAAGCCCAGCAGCCGTGGGTCAATAAACTACTGGCCGACCAGTGTCCAGTTGCCCAGCTTGAGCTACCTGGGATAGTTCTGTTGAACGAAAGCTAGATGTAAAACCAATCAACCTGCCAAACATGAACTAAAAATTGCTATACTAAGTGTAGGTTCATGGACAGGATAGAGCTTGGAAGTGGACGACATGATGGTAAGGGGGAGCCTGGGCATCCTGTGTAGCCAGGAGCATAGATGGAAGGGCAGTGCAGCAAAGCCACTTTGCTTGGGATGCAGAATATACTACTCTGGTGGAGGGCAAGCTAGAAATTGTGTGGAAATTGTGCTGAGGGAGAGGCTTCAGAAGGCACTGAGAGATGTCATCAGAATTAGTGACAAACTCATGGCAGTCAGACTCATGCCTAATGATAGAGCAGTATTCATAATCTCAACCTATGCCCCACAGCAGGGTTGAGATAGTGAAGAAAAGAGTGCATTCAGGCAGAAGTTGTAAGCTCTACTAGATAAAACAGTACAACATGAATTGGTGGTGTTAGTAGTTGACCTGAATGTGCATATTGGGAGAGACAGAACAGGATATGAGAACTGCCTGGGGCCATATGGGTGGGGCAACAGGAATAAAGGAGGATAAGCTATTCTAGACTTTCATCTGGCAAATAGCTTTATAGTAGCCAGTTCACGGTTCAGAAATATAAACAGTCACACAATCACATACAAGAGCAGCCAACATTCATCTTGGGTAGACTTTCTCCTAGTAAGGAAAGGGCACTGGGGTAGAATCGATGTTTGCAAAGTCATCCCCAGTGAAACAGCCAGCCTACAGCATAAAACTGTATATGCAGCTGAGCCAGGTATATAAATAAGGTGCATGAGGGAAGTTGGTGGAATGTAGAAGTACAGGAAGACATCAAAAGAAAGGAGTAAAGGAAAAATTGGGAGATAGAAAAGACTGACCAGGATAAGAAGGAATACCGGTTGGCTAACAGAGACTAAGAAAAGAGTTTTGTAGTAGCAAAGAACAAGGTATCAGAGCACTCTACTAACTTCTGGAAAGGGACTCAGTAGTTGGCACAAAGAAACTATATCAGGTTGCAAGGCAAAGACAGAAAAGTGAAGAAGATGGTTAGGCACCTTTCATAATGGATACCAGCAACAACCTGCTCACCAGTCCACAGGACATCAAAGGTAGATAGGAGTACTTCCAGCAGCTTCTGAATGAAGAAACCCCCACAGAAGCTATACTGCCCCAGACGCAACCTATGGTGAAAGGAGAGGAGGAGCCCACCACAGAAGTAGTAAGAAAAGCACTAAGGAAAATTAAGTCAGGGAAAGCAGCAGGCTCAGATGATGTCACAGCAGATATGATAAAGATGTTGGGTGAGATAGGTGGGGCAGAAATGGCTCCTGAGAATACTCATATCAGTATGGAAAGAAAGGCGTACCCCAGGTGACTGGAGAATAAGCATGCTAGTACAGTTGTTCATGAATAAAGGGGACATTCACAACTGTGGGCAGTACAGAGGTGTCATACTCTTGTCACGTTACATAACATTTCTGGAAAGGTTGATAAATGAATATGCAGAGTATATGCAGTGTAGTAAAAAGTAAGATGAGAGATAATCAGTTTGGATGCTGATCAGGGTGCAGTACAACTGACCCAATGTTTACAGTGAGACACATACTTGGGAAGTAGCTAGAAATGAGGAAAGAGCCCAACTGGGCATTCCTAATAAGGCTGATTTGGACAGTCCTGCAAGTGGTTCGAAGTCCCAGAAACATTGGTCAAACGAGTGCAGGCTATGTACAAGGACCCAATGACTTGCATACAAACAGTGTTTTGTCTTACAAAGGGGTTCCCTTTGGGAGTGGGTGTGCATCAGGCTTTAGCTCTGAGTCCACTTCTGTTTATATTGGTGATGTACTACATTGGCAAACAGGTCAGAGGGAACAGATCAACACAGTTGCTGTGACTCTGAGAAAGAACTTTAGCAAAGGATAGGGGAATGGAATGCAAAACTGAAGACACATGGGATGAAACTTAGTACAGATAAGGCAGTTATAGTGGCAGCAAATGGTGAAAATCAGAAGAAACTGAAATTTAAAATGGTGGTAATCCAGAAGGCTCAAGTCAAGTCTGTATATGCTTCATTGACCTTCGCTCTCCGGTCCTTGAATTATATGGCACACTTCACTAGGTTGCAGAAAGATCTGATCAAAGAGCTTTCAGACACTGTCACAGGAGCAGTAGCTGAAGGGGTCCGGGATAAGGTTACCTCTCAACTCGCCACCCTTGAATCGATTTCCAGTTCATCCATGAGGCTAATTGCTCATGCAGCTGAAGGGACGACAAGAGCAGCAGTTTCAGATGTAGCCATCAGGAAACACGGCTGGGTGCACTTATGTAACTTTGCAGAACCATTTAAATCTTCTTTCGTCAACGCTGCATTTGACGGATCATTCGTGTTTGGACCCAAGGTTAAAGGCACACTAGCCAGATGTGAGAAATATGGGAAAACTTTTTCTGCCGTGGGAGTATGCTTCTCCACTCCTTAGCAGCCCTACTGTAGGAACCTGAGAAGTGGGAGGCTATGGTTCAAAAAGACCCAGGGGCATTTCTAAGACTTATGTGGCAAGGACTTCTCCTGGGGCAAAGAGGGAAGTAGTAATGGAAGGCATTGTCTAAGAGGCAGAGGTGACCTGCAGAACCCCAGGGGTCCAGAGATTCTTTCTCAGATAACTCCTACCAGCGCTCCTGAAAAGAGACCCAATTGCCCTCTTGTGGAGGCAGTCAGGGGATGCTTATCCCTGCACCAATCTGCCAGGCTACAAATGACATCGGACAGATGAATTGCAGGGGATCATTTCCAGAGGAGACATCGTTCCCCTTTCAACAAAACCAAAGACACAAAAAAGACTTGCAGACATTCCACCCAGTCACAGGAAAGCAGCAGTCTTAGAAGTCCAAAAACTGCTCGATAAAAGTCATCCAATCAATCCCACCAGACCAGAGAGGATCCGGAATCTACTCAAGGTTCGTTTTAGTGTCCAAAAAACAGGGGACTACAGGCCCATTTGAGCTCAGCCACTTGAACAAATTAGTTCAACAAACCAAATTCCAGATGGTCTCGGTACAGTTGATACTTCCATTTTTTCAAAAATGACAACTGGATGTGCTCAATAGATCTTCAGGATGCATATTACTACATAAAAATGGACAAGCGCTCCAGAACATTCCTGCGCTTCCATCTGGGAGCCAGTCAATATCAGTTCAGGGCACTGCCCTTTGGCCTCACCACAGCCCCCAGGGTGTTTACCAAATGTATGGCAGTGGCAGCAGCGCATCTCAGACTGCTAGGGTTCCGAGTGTTTCCATATCTCGACAACTGGCTCCTTGCCGCTACCACCAGGCAAATTACACCTTTCGTCTTTGCACCACTTTTGAAATCGCAATAAATTATGAAAAATCCCATTTGGAAACCCACACAACAGCTGGAATTCATTGGAGCTATACTAAACAGAGTCACGGGATTTGCATCACTCCCATTAGAAAGGCTTCAGAGGATCAGATCACAAGTAAACTGCATCATTCAAAACAGAAGTGTTCCAGCAAGACTCATCTTGCAGGCTCTAGAGTTAATGGCAGCCTCTATTACCCTAATTCCCATGGCCAGATATCACATGCGGATTCTTCAATGGCTTCTGGCATCCCAATGATCATTGTTAAACCAACTGAAGTCTCATCAGATTTTGATCACCAATCATTGCAAACAAGACCTGTTTTGGTGGCTCCATTCCAACGAAATCTTGTCAGGCAGTCCCTTTATTCTACCTTACCCCCAAGCCATAGTGACCACAGATGCTTCCCAAATGGGGGGGGGGCATTTTCTGGGAAGGACAGTCCAAAGCACTTGGTCCCAGAGGGAAGCCAATTTGCATGTCAGTGTTCCAGAGATGAGGGCAGTGCTGTCAGCATTGCGAGCATTTCAAGATACTCTCCCCTTTGGAACAGTGGCAGTACAAACAGACAACATGTCAGTAGTCTGATACATCTACAAACAAGAAGGAACCAAGTCTTACCCACTTTGTTGAGAAGTCCTCAGAGTATGGTAATGGGCAATTTCTCCCAACGTTTTTCTGATGGCAGTGCACATTCTGGAGAGCTCCATTGTGATTGCGGACAAGTTGAGCAGAACTATCCTAATACCTCATGAGTAGTCTCTCAATTCAGTATCATGCTGAAATCTATTTGCGTCTTCCCTTCCTTTGGCCTCACCTACTTCAGAAACCTTGGATTCTGGACCCATCTCCTCACCTACTTCAGAAACTTTGGATTCTGGACCCAGCTCCAGACCTGTTCTCTCACCCAGAAGGAATGGTTCATCCAAATCTCCAGCATCTCAAGCTCATTGCATGGCTTTTCCAGTTCCCATGATTGCCAGGCATTCCTCCCCTACTTCCCCAGTCCGACATACCATTTTGGCCCACCACAAGCCTTCAACTGGAAAGCTGTACCATAACAAATGGATAAAATTTACTAGATGGTTGCTTGACAGTACTATTGACCCCTACTCAGCACCTCTGGATAAAGTTTTAGAATTTCTGGCTTTTCTTTATCAGTCTGGCTTCTCAGCTTCTACTATTTGAGTACATCTTGCTGCGATATCTAATTTCCATGCTGGTTTTGATGGTTCTTCATTTATGTCTCATAAACTTTGTAAGGCCTTTTTGAAAGGAACCTTAATGCCAAGGCCTCCATTTAAAGAACCCATTGCTCCATGGAATTTACCCTTGGTGCTACAGTCTCTCATTTCATCCCCTTTTGAACCTTCGGCAACTTGTGATTTTAAGTTTTTGACCTGGAAAACTTTGTTTTTTATAGCTATCACTTCAGCCAGAAGAATATCAGAAATTCAAGCCTTGTCCTGCTGGCCCCCCTATTTAATATTTCATACGGACAGGGTCTCCCTCAGGACGAATCCATCTTTTTTGCCTAAGGTTGTTTCAGAATCAAATATCAATCAAGCCTTACATCTACCAGTCTTTTTTCCTAATTTCTGTAATAAGGGAGAGTACTGTGTACACTTATTAGAGACATTCACAGGCAATTACGTTTTTACCTTCACAGAACAAAGGAAATCAGAAAATCTGACCAACTCTTCATTGCCTTTTCCTCACTTTCCTTAGGTAACCCAGTTTCTCAGGTTACCTTAGCTAAATGGCTTAGGGATTGTATCACCTTTATTTATCATTCAAAGGGACTTCACCCACTACGTCCTTTGCAAGTTCATTCAACTAGAGCTGTAGCAGCTTCTGCAGTTTTTCATGCTAGAACTTCTTTAGATAACATTTGTGCAGCAGCTGCATGGGTATCTTCTCACACCTTTATTACGCATAATAAACTGGACCAGATCTCTAGGGGATGTGCATCATTTGGTTCAGTGGTGCTCAGGAATATTCTTTCATGTCAAGTCCAAAGATTCAGGTAGCTAGGGACTCTGTCCCACAGTCAAGGATCGAGTGAAGATTGACAACATCAGATAAAGAAGTTATGTCTTACCATAATGTTCTATCTGTGTTGTCGATCTTCACTAATTCTTGACATCCCCCCTTCCCCCTGCGTAAGACCCTTAGTGGACCAAATATTCCCAAAGACTGGCTTCATAATACGGACACAGATATGGTCTCTTATTTATTACTTCATGTCTGTCAGTATTATAAGCAAACTTGATATGAGGTAATTTGGTGAGGAGCATTATGGGTAGAGCCTAGCATGAGAGTTTTGGAGATGAGAGTTGGAAAAACAGCCGAGTCAGTTCCGAGGGTTGGAACTGAGCACACAGTCAAGGATTAGTGAAGATCAGCAGCACAGATGGAATGTTGTGGTAAGACATAACTTCTTTTTTAGCTAGCAGATCTAGGAAATTTTCTCTCTATGATACCCTCCCTGTGGGAGGAATAAAGATGGCTTGTTGAATTTTCAAGTAGTTTATTCAGTTTAGTAGGTAAATCGACGAGTGTTCTTGTTCTTTTCTAGAACAAAAACATTAGAACAAGAACATTCTTCCATCTGTATCATTTTGGTAGGTGTGCAGACTTTGGCACCAAACTGATATTTTAATACAAGTACTAACTTAGCCAGAAATGAGAAAATCAGCATAATAAATGGATCTGATAGAGCTGTCCTTTTCATTCTTCCTCATGGGTTATGGATCCGAGCTTCGGATCTGACTCGGCTGTATTTCTTAGACTTGGATCCAAATCTTAAGCTTCTCCCTCTACCCATAATGCTCTACACCATTCCCTTCTCCCCAGATCTCATTTGCCTCCATTGCGACTGAATGCAGATTTCAGTTTCTCGAGCTAAAGCTATTCTTGTGGATTGTTTCTTGCTATTATTATTATTATCACTTGCTGCTTTAATCTTAACTACCCTTTTTCCTCTTTCTGAAACTTTAATTTTTTTTCGCGGGCATTAGGGCTGATTATTTCCATTTGTCTTGTTTTCTATGCCATTGGCACTTTATTTAATAATTTATAACATATATATATATATATATATATATATATATATATATATATATATATATACATACACACACACACACACACACACACACAGATGTATATGTATTTATACATATATATATATATATATATATATATATATATATGTGTGTGTGTGTGTGTTTATATAGATATATATATATATATATATATATATATATATATATGCATGTATGTATATCTATATATAAACAAAAAAATGTTTCTCTCTAAATTTTGTCGCTGTTGTGATGCAGCTGCCAAGTGTAAATTTGTTGAACGGACATTCATACTTGTCTTTTTCTCTGTCTAGATAGCTTATCAAAAACTGTCAGAAAAACCTATAGGATTCAAATGTTACACTTCTTATGGGCATAAAATCCCAAATTTGGATGCCCACAGGAATTGTGTCTACTGCCTGGGGCTGGACAGTCTTAGGGCCGAGTGTGATGTATGTGCATCTTTTAGTCCTCACTTCCTCTCTGATCAGCCCAGTAAGCTGATTTTTAAAGGGTTACTTCCTGCTTCCTTTCCTTTCTCAGCTGGGGCTCAAACCCCCTCTAGAGCTCATAGTTCTAAGGAGTCCAAGAAACAAGCCCTCTCTGTGCCCCTGGGGGCATTGCTGGAGCCTAAAGAAAAAAATTCTGATAACTTTGGATGACCTCCTCAGATCCAAAAAGTATTGCCTCCCGCTCAGATCCACAGACCTCTTTGGATCTGACAAAGGCTATTGCTGTGACTGGTTCTTCTCCACCACCAACTCCTTTGTCAGATCCCAGACTCTCAGAAATGACAGTTAGGAGCAGATCTCCAAGCTTGGTATTAAAACGCATGTTTCCTGCTTTGCCCTCTAAATTATTTCAGACCCTGACCAAGCATTCCAGACCTCATTCCTTAGCTTCCTCGAGATCCTCTAGGAGCTTGACAGAGACTGATATGGACAGGATGATGTGGAGATTCCTCAAGGCTCAGATCCAGACTGGGTTGTTACCAGCTTCATCCCCTCTCATATCCATGAGTACACCAGCCCGGACCATTCAGCCTCCTCCTCAGATCCGACCCATGGTTTTGGAGTTCCAGGATACAAGAGAGATTTGGTGTCAGATCTGAGGAAGCCCTGGTTTCATCGGATCAGAGTGGGTCTCTGATCTGAGATGAAGCCAGGTCCTGGGGAGTTGGGGTCAGGTCAGACGCTGTCTGATCCTTCCCTTCCTCTTGGTGCCTTAATCCTGGACAGCTCAGGTCTGATTCTTTCTGGAGGCCATGGATCTGGACTGGGCCCCGTCCTTTCCTCCTTGGCTCAGAGGGAGATTGGAGGAGGGTTTCTATGGGTCCATTGGTTTTCCAGGTTGTAGAAAGGGCCTTCTGTCTACATAGAGATCCGTCCTCTCAGATACTCCCCTTTGTCTTTCATTGGGTCCGAGTACTGAGCCCATCATTTCTGCTCCAGGTCAGCCTACCCTGGGAAGCTTCCATGCTCTTCTTTCCGAGGAATTCCCCTTTTCTTCTGACACCTCTCCTGAGCACCCCACATAAGAGGTTCTGTGGAAGAAGACATGCAAAAGGAGGCACACAGACACCCCGATGGAGTCCCTCACCGAAGACACCGACTTTGATGAGGGAGAAGGATCCCCTCGATTGCCACCTAATGACATCTCCTTTGGAAACATCCCAGAAATCCTTAGATAGAAAGGTGGCTGTTCTTCCCAACTTCCTCCTTCTGAAGACTCTGCATTCTTGGAGGCCTTCGGGCTGGGCCCATCTATGTCTTGGGTGATCCCCCCCCCCCCAGCAGATGAGCTTATTGACCTAGTTGCCCAATGGGCCTGGAAGGAACTGGACACTGTTGAGCCAATTCCAAAACATCAAGATAAAGCTCTAGTTCTACAAGCAAACAGAATACATTGGAGTAATGATGTGCCAGTTGATGCTACTGTTGTGGCAGCATCCACAAAAAAAGAGCTAGCTGAGCAGAGCTCCTCTGTCTATCCCCTGAACAGGGAGTCAGGAGTGATGGACAGGTTTGGAAAGCGCATTTACGCCTCAGCCACATTTACACTGAGGTCATTAAAATATTTGGCACACTTTACCTGCTTGCAAAGAGACTTGATTAAGGAGTTCTCAAACTCTGTTGCTCAGACCATGTTAGCAGAGGACCTCAAAAAGGTCTCTCCCCGGCTGACTACTCTGTTGTCCATTGCTAATTCCGTGATGAGGTTGATCTTCCATACAGCTGATGGTACTTCATGAGCAGCCGATTCAGCCATAGCCATAAGGAGACATGCCTGGAAAGGTTATGTGACTTTGCAGAACCCTTTAAGGTGTCCTTTGTTAATGCCCCTTTAATGGCTCCTCATTATTTGGGCTATTAATGAAAGACACGCTCACCCCCAGTGAACAGGAAGAAAAGAACCCATCTACCATGAGAATCAAGATGTTCTTCGTCTCACATTGCTGCAGTCATAACCTGTGGGTAGTCCGCTGTCCTCGGTCGGCCCGAATACCAAAGAGTTAGGCTGGCGTCGGTCATGGGCGCCCGAAGCTGACGTCAGTACGTAGTAGTACTTAAGCGCATGACCGACGCCATATCCTCAGTCTTTCTTGCCGCGTGGTCCGAAGCAGAAGCAGCGTTTGCAAGTGCCGTTCGGCGTTCTGAAATTTTCAATTTTCGAGTTTCAGACCGAAGACCAAGTTGGGCTAAGTACCCCGTTGGGGAAAATTTTTGTCTTTTCTTGCCTCAGTTAATCCGGATGTCAGAAAAAGTTAATAATTGTATTTCTTGTGGGAAACAGATACCTCATAGGGACTATCATTCTCTCTGTATTCCTTGCTTGGGGCCTGAGCACGACATAGTCGGGTGTCGCTTTGCGCTAGATTTAATAAGTGCACCATTAAGCGCCAGATTAGACTGTGCTAGGCTTGTTTTCGTGGCGGTGTAACTACAACATGCCGTCGGATCCTCCGGCGCCGCTACGCAAAAGCAAAAAGATAAATCTTTAAGGTCTAAACCGGATGAGTCGTCCGTTGCGGACGCCGGTTCTGTGGAATCTACGGTTGAATCTCTGGATCCAGCCGAAGTCTCGGCTGAATCCCAGGGGGAACCTTTACTTTTACAGGAGTTGGCCTCTCAGGAGTTAGGCCAGGCCGAGGGTGCTTCTCAAGTTTCTGTGGTTCCATCCTTACAAAAGGTTATTAGGCCTTCTACTTCAGTCACTAAAGGCCCTGCTAAGGCTAGACCTGGTCTTTCTGGTACGGGCCATAGCCCTAGTTCTTCGGGCTCTGTTCCTAAAAAACATATGTTGAAAATGGCAGAGGATTTGATTACTTTGATCAGGGGTTCTATGCCCCTCCAGAGAAGAGGCCTAGGGTGGAGACAGATTTAGAGGAATGGAGCATTCCTCAGATTACTCTGAGTCCTCAGCTGAGGATATTCAGGATTTTCCTCCCTATTCAGATTCGGATGCAGAGGATTCCTGTCCTTCTGCTTCACCTCCAGAGGATTTTTCCTTTTCTGAAACCTTGCATTCCATGAGGGAGCATTTCAAGTGGGAAGGTCAGGATTTTTCAGATTCTCGTAAGAGGCTTAGGGAATTTTTGTTTTTGCCACAACATAGACCTTTGGCTATTCCCCCTGTTTTAGATGTTGTTCAGGATGTTTTTTCTGAAGCCTCCCTTAATCCTGATTCTTTACCCCCTGCCCTGTCAAGCCAGACAGGTATTACAGAGTTCCAGAGGCACATAAATATTTGTATAAGAGTCCTAGAGCTGACCCGGAAACTATTATTCAAGGGCCTAAGGGTGTCAGGGCTTCTGTGGTTAAGAATCCAGTTCCTTTGGATAAAGATTCTAGAGCGTTGGATAGGTGGGGTAAAAAAGTGTACACCTCTTCTACGTTAGCTATGAGGGCTTTAAATTGCCAATTTCATATGCTGAAGTATCAGAACTTTCTGTTAGGTCAATTGAAATCTAAGGTAGATGCTTTATCTGAGGGTATAGAGTGTAAGGAATTGCAGGACTTGGTTCGTGCTTCAGATCAAGTTGGTAAACATTCCTTGCAGTGTGGCTTCGATGCCCTTCAGGCTTCATCCAGGGTTGCTGCTACTGGTTCAGTTATTCGTAGACATGCCTGGCTTAAGGATCAAAATTTGTCAGAGCATGTTAAAGCTCGGATTTTGGATGCTCCTCTTCAATCTGAAGTTCTTTTTGGTTCCCCTGTGGAGTCAGTTTTGAAAAAGATGGAAGACAAAGCTAAGTCTATGCAGACGGTTAAAGAATTTTTGCAAGTGCAGCCCCCTAAGTTTAGCAGGAATTGGCCTGCAAGAGGATGGTCTTACCCCTCTTCGGATTTTCAGTCTAAGGGCAGGTCTAGACGTGGTAGGGGCAGGGCTCACGCTCAGGGTTCTTTCAGACCTAGGACTTGGAGTTCTCCTGCACAATCTTCTGGTGAGGGCAGGGGTCAGCCTTTTTGTAAACAGACCCAATGACCTGTATCTTCAGCTGCCAGATCCTTCTTTTCTGGCAGCTCCTCTAGGAGGAAAGTTGGCACTTTTCAAACAAAATTGGCATTTGGTCACCCAGGACAAATGGGTGTTGGACATAATAAATCAAGGCTACAAGTTTTATTTTCACACTTTTCCTCCTTTCAAAGGCATGCCAGATGTACCTCCTCAGCAAAGGCTGGAGGCTCAGGAACAAATTTCTTTGCTTTTTCAGATGGGGGCAATCCAGGTGGTACCTCCGTCAGAAGAAGGCCTAGGGTTTTATTCTCGTCTATTCCTAGTGCCAAAGAAAGGAAACACTTGGAGGCCAATTCTGGATTTGTCCATTCTCAATACATACCTAGACATTCCAAAGTTCAAGATGTTAACATTACAGCAACTTCTGCCTTTGCTAGTCAAAGATCACTGGATGGTAACTCTGGATCTCAAAGAGGCCTATCTTCACATTCCTATCAGGCCCAGCTGTAGGAGATTCCTGCGTTTTCGGGCTGGTACTTCTCATTATCAGTTCTCTGCATTGCCCTTTGGTTTATCTACTGCGCCCAGGGTGTTCACAAAGGTTCTGGCTCCTGTAATAGTTTTCTTAAGACTGAGGGGAATACAAATTTATCCTTATCTGGACGATTGCCTGATTCTTGCTCAAGACAAAGACAAGTTACTTCAACAGCTACAGTATGTAATGGCAGTTTTAAGGTGCCTAGGGTATTCTGTGAACGAAACAAAGTCCAGTCTAGTACCCTCTCAGGACGTGCTTTCTGGGTGTGAGACTGAATACAGCCTCTCAGATGGCTTTTTTGACCCCGGACAAACAAAGAACTCTTCACCTATACTTCCAGCAATTATCAGTACTGTCCAGGCTGATTGCAAGGACAGTCCTTCAAGCCTTGGGGTTCATGGCATCTTGCATTTTGGTACTTCCCAATGCCAAACTGTATATGAGGAAGCTACAATGGTATCTCAAAAGTGTATGGACTCAACACTGCCACGATTTTGACACTGTCATTCAGATAATACCTTGCATCCAGAAGGAATTCTTGTGGTGGGCACAGGAATGTCACCTAAACAAGGGACTCTCTGTGACCCGACCAGAGGCGAGTCAGATCTTAACGACAGATGCCTCAGACCTGGCTTGGGGAGCACACTTCAATGGGAAATGGATTCAAGACTCGTGCCCTCCCAGACTACAGCATTTGCATATCAACATGAAGGAGATGTTAGCAGTCCAGTTTGCCCTGATGGCTTTCAAGGGCCTACTTCAACCAGGACAGGTGTTGATACAAACAGACAACACTACAGTCATGTGGTACATCAACAAGCAGGGGGGAACCCATTCTTACCCTCTTTGCAGACAAGCTATGATATTGTGGGAGACTGCTCTGAGTTTGCACATCACTCTTCAAGCACGGTTTCTGCCAGGAGCACAGAACTCCCTAGCAGATGTATTGAGCAGACAAATTGTGGACCCCCACGAGTGGAAATTGGATCCTCAGGTATTCCAACAGTTGACAGTGGCTTGGGGAACTCCAGACATAGATCTGTTCGCTTCTCCTCTAAATTTCCAACTACCAAAATTTTGCACAAAGATGTTTCACCCAAAAGCTTGGAAAGTGGATGCTCTATCTTTCAGTTGGAACAACCTTCACATCTATGCTTTTCCTCCTCTGCCTCTCCTTACCAAGGTACTCTTGAAAGTCAGGCGGGACAAGCCTTGCATGATTTTAATAGCACCAGATTGGCCACGACAGCACTGGTATCCTCTGCTGAGGAGTTTAATTCAGGAGCCTCCTTGGCCTTTGCCACAGCTTCCTCACTTGTTGTCCCAGTCAAGCAGTCATTTGCTCAGTGTCAGGGTGCAGTCCCTGCATCTAACGGCCTGGCGTATTCTGTTTTAGAGCCTGTGGGTTCTCAGCTTCCTCAACAGGTTTTAGATGTCATTTTGGAAGCTAGGCGGCCCAGCACTAGAAAAGTTTATGCTGATAAATGGAAGAGATTTTTTCTTTGGAGCACAACAAAGGACTTTGATGTCTCGGTACCTAATTTGAATTTTACACTGCAGTACCTTACTGAATTACTAGACAAGGGTTTGTCATTTTCCTCTGTGAAGGTTCATGCTGCAGCCATTTCTGCTCACTATGATTGTGACCCTCCTTTATTTTCTCACCCTTTCTTTAAGCAATTTCTTAGAGGGGCAAAAAATATAAGACCCCCACGTAGAGCTCCTACTCCTTCCTGGGATCTCAATTTTGTGTTGGAGAAGCTTACTTTGCCTCCTTTTGAACCTGCAGCTATGTCTGAATTGAAGTTTTTGTCTTGGAAGACTGCCTTTTTGTTGGCCATTACTTCTGCTAGAAGGGTATCTGAATTGCAGGCTCTCATGGCAGTTGAACCCTTTCTGATATTCCATAAGGATAGAGTTTCTTTGCGTACTAACCCTACTTTCATGCCAAAAGTGATTTCTAATGTGGCCTTGAACCAGTCTATCCATTTGCCTACCTTTTATGCTGATCCCCAAAATAAGGGGAAAAAATCTTGCATTCTTTGGATATACACAGGCAGTTACGTTACTATTTGAGCAGAACTAAGGAGTTCAGGCAGACTCAACAGTTATTTGTTTCTTTTGCTTTGAGTTCACAAGGGAAAGCTGTTTCAAAGCAGACTATTTCAAAGTGGATTGGTAATTGTATTGCTTTTTGTTATTCTCATCATGGGAAAAATGTTCCTGCTGGGATTAGACCTCATTCCACGAGGGCTACTGCCACTTCTACTGCTTTTTTGAGGGGTGTAGCTACTAAGGATATTTTGGAAGCAGCTACCTGGAGTTCAGTTCACACTTTTACTAAGCATTACCATCTCCCTCTTTACTCCAAGTCCAGGGCTGGGTTTGCCACTGCAGTCTTACAGGGCATGTTAGCAGCCCCTAATGCTTTTTAGTTTGCCAGCCTCCCTTTTCCTTTGCTTTGGGATTCTACCCACAGGTTATGACTGCAGCAATGTGAGACGAAGAACATAGTACAGTTTTGTACCTACCATAAATGTAGATGTTCGAGGATCCACATTGCTGCAGTCCTATTTTCCCTCCCTCCTTCCCCTCTATGGTTTGGGGTTGTTCTTGTTGTTGTTGTTGTTGTTGTTGTTGTTGTTCCTTGGGGATAATTGTTATTTTCTCCTTTGTGGCTCTGGCCTTTCCTTTTTTAAGGCCTTCTGACATCTGGGGCAAGAAAGACTGAGGATATGGCGTCGGTCATGCGCTTAAGTACTACTACGTACTGACGTCAACTCTGGGCGCCCATGACCGACGCCAGCCTAACTCTTTGGTATTCGGGCCGACCGAGGACAGCGGACTACCCACAGGTTATGACTGCAGCAATGTGAATCCTCGAACATCTACATTTATGGTAGGTACAAAACTGTACTTTTTCTACCCCCAGAGGACCTTTTCTAGAAACCAGCGAGGGGGGAAGACGATGTGGTTTCGAAAATCTCAAGGGTCTTTTCAAGACCTGCATGGGGACACTTCTTCCAGAGGCAGAGGAGGAGGTTACAGTGGCAGATGTCACCCTAGAGACAAGAGGTGCCCGCAAAACAAAGGCTTCAGAGAGACTTTTTCTGACAGGCCATATCAGCGCTCCTGAAGCACTGCCCAACTGTCCATCTCTGGAGGCAGTTGGAGGTCATCTTTCCTGGCAATTAGATGCCTAGACAAATCTTACAAACAATGCTTGGGTGCTAAGCATTAATATCCAGAGGTTATTACATTTTCTTTTTCCTTCCACCTCCAGAACCCAGGAGGAAACTCCTCAACGTTCCACACAGTCAGAGGGAGTATGCACCTCAACGAGTCCAAAAACTGATACAAAAAAGTCTCATCCAAGAGGTCCCAACAAAACAGATATGATTCATAACTTACTCCTGCTTCTTTTTGGTGCCAAAGAAAATAGGGAAACCTAAGATCAATTATGAATCTAAGCAATCTGAATCAGTATGTAAAGAAGTCAAAGTTCTGAATGGTTACAGTTCAGTCCATCCTGCCTCTTTTGCACAAGGACAATTGGATGTGCTCTGTAGATATCCAGGATTGCATACTATCACATTAAAATAGACAAGCACTCCAGGAGACATCTGCACTTTTGGCTGGGAGACAATCCCTGCCAATTCAGAGCACTGCCCTTTGGGCTCACCACAGCCTCCCAAGTGTTCATCAAATGTATGGCAGTCATGGCAGCTCACCTAAGGCTCAAAGGATTCCGGGTGTTTCCTTATCTAGATGATTGGCTCCTCACTGCCCCAAAAAGGCATCAGCTTTTACAAGCCAGGAATTACTTGCTTCAGATCTCCAACTCCCTAGGCATCTTAGTAAATCTGGCCAAATCCAACATGACTTTTGTACAAAATCTGGAGTTCATAGGAACTCATCTGGATACTGTGAATCAAGTGGCTTCTTCACCCCTTCATTGCATTATATCTCTGAGGAATCAGCTAGGGGGTTACTGTCTTGTCTGTCCCCTCCAGCAAAACTAGTGTTACAAGCCCTTGGATCATGGTCAGCTACCATTATTCTAGTCCCTCTAGCTCAATTCTTTATGTGAATCCTGCAATGGACCTTGGCGGAACAGTGGTCTCTCCTTTACCAGCCTCCATCTGTTCCTGTCAAACTCACTCCAGTTTGCAAATGTCATATTTGATGGTGGATGCAATCAGATGACCTGTTTTTGGGCAGGCCATTCCCCCCCCCCCATAGCCACAGTGACCATGGATGCTTATCAAATGGGGTGGGGGGGGCATTACTAGAGAGAGATGGTCCAAGGCACATGGTCCCCTCAGAGACCAAGCTGCATATCAGTGTCCTCGAGATGAGAGCAGTCCTTCTAACATTGCAAGCCTTTCAAGACATTCTCCCTTTGGGACTATTGCAATCCATAAGGACAACTTGTCAGTAGTCTGGTACATCAACAAACAAGCTGGAATCTGTTCCTATCTATTGAGCAGAGAGGCCATGAGGGTCTGGCAATTGGCTGTCCCTTCAGACCGCTTTCTAATTTCAGCGCACATACCAGGGAAAATCAGCACATTGGTAGACAATCTCAGCAGGTCCATTCTGATTCCTCACAAGTGGTCCCTCAGTCAGTCAGTAGCGACCATAATTTTTAGCCATTGGGGCCAGCCTTGCTGCAACCTTTTTGCCTGTCCTCTCAACAACAAGTGCAGCAAGTTCTTCACTCTGATTCCTCCTTCGGGGGAGTCACCAAGGGATGCTGTGATTCACGATTGTCCCCTGAGTCTCCTATACGCTTACCTCCCTCTTCCTTTAATCCAGAAGATCCTACAAAAAGCAAGCAGGCTGAAGAGCATAGTTGCACTCATTGTCCCCTTCTGGCTTCATCAGGTGTATGGTTCCCCTTCCTCTGATCTCACCTCATGTATCCTCCATGCATACTGGAGCCCAGTCAGGACTTCCTATCTCACCCATCGGAATTCCAGCATCCCAGTCTCCACACCCTCAAACTGACGGCATGGTTTCTCCAATTCCAGTGATAGTGATATGGTCCAGGCTTGCTTTCCCAGGCCATGACATCATCTTTGCTTCCCAGAAGGCTTCCACTAAAGGTCTACAAAAGCAAATGGAAGAGGTTCTCCTTATGGGCTTCTAAGGATAACATTGACCCCTTTTCAATGCCTACTTCAGCCATCCTGTTTCTCCTCAGTACTCTTTTCAAAGAAATCTATTTTTTTCTACTAGTAAACTTCAGGAAGCTGCAGTATCCTGTTTTCATGCTGGAAGTGAATCTCTCTCTCTGAACTTCCAGGTTATGCAAGGCATTTATGAAAGGAATCTTCCTCCTTGACCACCTGTAAGAGATCCTTTTCCCCCTTGGGACCTCACAGTGGTCCTCCACGGGTTGACTCAGAAATCCTTTGAACCAGCTAACACCTGTGACACAAAGTTTCTTTTTGGAAAACAATTCTTTGGTTTGCTATTACTTCAACAAAAATAATATCTGAACTCCAGGCCTTATCAGCTGTTCCTCCTTATTATCATTTTTAATAAAGACAGGGTATCTCTCTGAACTAACACTTCCTTTATGCCTAAAGTAGCCACAGAGACTTAATATTAATCAGTCAGTACAATTGCCAGTTGTCTTCCCAAACTTTGCTAGCAGAGGTGAATATATGCTATATCTTCTTGACGTTCACATAAAACTACATTTTTATCTTCACAGAACAAAATGGTACAGGAAACCTGATAAGCTGTTTGTATCATTTTTCCCTAACCGCTTTGGTCAAGCCGTTTCCAAGATTATTTTGGCCAAATGGATTACTGATTGTGTTTCATTGATTTATTCTCAGAAAGTTTTGGAATTCCCTCAACCTCCTACAGCCCACTTCATCAGATCTGTGGCTACTTTATCTGCTTTTTCCTCCAGAATTTCAGTTGATGATATGTGTGCTGCAGTCACTTGGCCAAAGACTCATACCTTTGTTGCACATTACAAATTGGACATTGTCTCCAGAAGCAGGGCTTCCTTTGGCTTGACAGTGCTCCTGCATTTCCTTCCTTGAGGGCCTCTCAGGAATCATGTAGCTGGGGACTCTGACCCATCAGTGAAGAGGAATGGAAAGGACATTAGATTTAGAAGTTATGTACTTACCATAACTTGGCAACTGTGTTGTCCATTTTCATTCTTCCTCAACTTCCCTCCCAGCCATCCCCCAGCCTTGTCATTCCTGGAAGGATCTTTGGAAGATTTTGGAACACACATGTTCCAGGTTTGAACCTCAGTCCTTCCTTTGTCTATTTTTCATTGGGCAGTAAGGCAGCAAACTCGGTCTGAGGAGTAAAGGATGATGTAGAGCATTATGGTGAGAGGGAAGAGCTCAAGATTCAGATCCAAGTCTAAGAAGTGCAGCAGCATCAGATCCATAACCTCTCAGTGAGGATTAATGAAAATGGACAACACAGATACCACCTTTTGCTCTGGTATGAAAACAACAGCATCCAAACATTCGAATTAGAAGGGGTGTTGTTGCATCTTACACTAACTGGCAGTCTCCTGAGTCAGAAATATTAGGTTCATAGGTAGGTACTAGGCTATTGGCCCTAGGGCCTATACAAGCCCAGCCAAAAAGGTACCCTGGCTTTTGCCACCCAAGAAAATAATTTTCCTGTGCCACTGTCGAGCAGAGCCACAGAAGTGATCCCCGGCATGAATTTCCTATTTCCCATCCAATCATCAAGATTTTTCTTGAAGAGTACTAATGAGGAGCTTTGTTTGATATAGATAGGTAGTTTATTCCAGATTATGGGAAGTCTCTAGGACAGGAATCTATCCCTCCGGCATGTTCTGTTTATTGTGGTGACAAGGTTTAGGTCCCTAGAGCGTGTAGCTTGGAGGGATTGGGACTTCTTTAAGGGAGCATGTCCAACAGCTCTGGGTTTGACATAGCTTTGTATGTTAGGCAGAGATCACCTCTGAGTAGGCGATATGCAACGGAGTAAAGCTGGAATTTTTTGAGACGGTCTGCGTAGGGCATCTGTTTGAGGCCGATAATCCTCTTTGTGAAGTATTTCTGCGGCCTTTCTAGTTGTTGTAGATGTTTTGTGAGGTACAAACTAAAAAGGGCCTTGTACTCTATAATGGGTCTAATGAGTGATGAGTAGAGGAGAACAATGACCTTTTTTTTTTCTGGATGAGAAACCTTTTGTGATTAGGTGTGCCACGTAGAAGGATTTCCTGACTACTGTGGCAATGTGATTGTCAAAGGAGAGACTACTGTCCACCTGTGTCCCAAGGTCTCTTATCAGACTTTTGATAAGTATACTACCACCTATGTTGTAGTTCATGGGTACAGAGTTTTTACCAAAGGGGAATATTTTAATTTCTGCCCTTAAGAGGTAATCCAGGTGTGATGACACTGAAACTCCCTTTTAAGAGAAGATTTGGCTACAAGTAGATTTGCCAGTTGCAGGCAGAATATTGTAAAGATTTGCTAGCAGATATGAGGGAGAGCAGGTCACTGATTTCTTTCTCAACACACCATTGCTGATCATTGTTGTGCTTGTGTCTTATTACTGGTACAATCCTTGCTTACAGAACTAGACAAGCAAATTTGTTTAAGGGAGGTAGCCCTAGTCAGTTTCTATTGTGAGTACTGCTCTTCATTATGTTGCCTATACAAATGACTTAACTCATTAACACCTGTATGGTGTGGAAAGTCACACCTCTAACAGACATAGCCTTACATCCCAGAGCATTTTCTGAAAAAAACAACTTTAAAAGGATAAGATAAACACGTGTAAATGTTTTGTGAACAATTAAAAACTATTAAAACTGTACAAATATCAATGTTGTCAGTAGGAGATATTTTTTACAGTGATACGTCAGTGCATTCATAAACTTTTAGTCTTTCCATGATGCCATAGTATGTAATAATGCAGACTAGTGATATTACGGAGTGCACATTTGGAAGGATTTACTGTTAAACTTGCATGTTTCATACTCTGTCTCACTCATTATTACTCTTATCTGCGCTAATACCATACAGAGAATTAAGGCAGTAAGCTATTGGCAAGCTTTAACCCTTAGTTCCTGTCTCTGTTCTCTCAGTCTTCATCAGCATATTGTATGATTTTGACCAAGTCACTTAGAGACCAGGCACTCATTTTGTTACTGAAAAGGGGCAATTTATGTGTAGCGAACCTTAGTCAGTTAAATTCGATATTTATCCCCTCTTCAGTAATGTTTCAGCAAGAAGAGGATATAAGGTATGCTGTTAAAAATGTGAGTGCATCCCTTATTTCTGATAATTATCATCTTTGAATGCTAGTACCTTGCAGTGATGAGTTCAACCTGCAATTGTATCAGTAGTATTTTGGCTAGTCCAGTGAGCACTACAGCTCATAAAATGCCTTTTTCTAATTTATGAAGGTGCAGGGAGATATTCCTCTGTATAGTGATTGTTGGAGCTGTGCTATTCCCACAGATATCATGACTTGGGGATTTTTCCATTTTCCTCTGAATCAGGCAGAGTTGCTGGATCACCTTTTAACCAGCAGTAGCTCTGTCAGCTGTTAAACAGTAGTAATATCCAATGGCAGTAGCGTCTCTTGACTTTGATTTTTGCCTTTATGTATTACAAATATATTGCTTATTTTCACTTTTTAAAACCTTATCTGTTTTGAAAGTGGTCCAGACTTGTCTGGGAGCAAGTTTATTCCAACTGTAAGTCATGCAGATCAGGAAATGCAGAAAAAAATAAGTGTGACTTATGAGCTGCTGTTTATAAAAACTAAACAATGCTGATCCACAAAGCATACTGAGTTGTCAGCCAATTACATCCCTCATCTGTTCACAATGAGGTGGAGTACAGGGATCAGAAGCAGTCAAGTATAGCAAAAACTCTGTAGTGTAATCTGTAAATCGGGGTAGGTGAAACATGCGAAAATTGTGTTTGAAGAATCATATAATTTGAACTTTAGTTCTTTGCTTTCACATACACAGATGTTTTAACTGGTTAAATGTAGAGCATGCACATAAAATACTAAGTCTGCACTATTACACTACCACTTAGCATTCATTCACAAACAGTCTTTTTGGGTAATGGAAAGGAACATGAGTTACGGTTCTCAAAAAATGAAATTCCATTTTCGTTATGTGAAATTCAGGAATTATACTTGTGAATTTCATGTGTAATTTCTAGTTCTTGCCATTATTTCTTAATAATTTTGTAGTGTTTTATACGCACTCATACATGCAAATGTAAAACAGATTCTAGGCAAAAAAACAGAGCTGCAGCTTTGGTCATCAGGTGCCCAGTGTAGTCCCCAGAACTGAAAGTTGAGAACAGGAGAAAAAAAAGTCTTACTCGAAGATGAGGACCCCGAGGGAGGGGGTAGCTAGCTCCTTGCTATAGTTATGAAATTTAATAATGTATTGTAACTTGGTGAGTTAGTGACTATAGCAAGGAGATTGCATAAGCTGTTTGCTATAGCTGTTAAATGTATTCATTCATGTTTGCTACACTTGTTAAATATATTCCATTTAAAAACTGTGATTTCACCTGCAGCTTCTTAAATGTAAAACAAAATTTCATTCATGCTTTATTAGCAACTGCCGATCATAGCCCCCCAACAGTTTTCCTCTGGAGCTGTAACCTCTTTTGCCTCAACTTAGTTATGGCTCTGTACAGAACAATCAGTGTTATAAGTAGAAAATAAGACGAGAAATACAGGTTGCAGTGAATGAACCCTCTGGCCTAAAATGCCAGTGCCATAAAAATCCCATTGGTACCAACTCTCAGACAGTCCCAGATTTGGAATTTATTGGTATTTTCCCCTGAAAAATGGAAAATTAGTGTGCGTTGTTACTTGGTTTCTAGAAATATAGGTATTCATGTATTTTATTACTAGGATGTACCTTAATATATTCCCGCAGCCCTTGTTTAATAAAGTACTGTATGCAGTCAGACTAAAGATAGGCCATCAGTCTGTCATGTACATGAAGTGCTTAGGCTCCTGTATCTGATGCTAGACAGTGGAATAAATTCAGATCTATGACATTTCACTGTTAACATTTTTAACATTTTCAACAGCATTCAGCATAATGATTGCATTTTTCCATAAACAGTGTTACTGGTAAATTTCTGCATAGCTTGGTGTCTTAAAATGTAGTAGAATTACACTAGTGAGAGTATTGTTTTTTCTTCTCCAGGATTTGTGCTTCAGTGCTCTTACAGTTGCTGATATTCCAGTTTTACTCCTACAGTTTTATACTCTATGTTCCCCTGTTCTTTGTGTCTGCCCAGTCCCCACATTGACATTAAACTAAAGCTTCTGAAATTCTAACCTGCCTGGTGTCTTTAACCTGTAGCTCGGCGAAGCTGCATTCCAGTGTCTTTCTGTTCTCTGTTCTTTGTGTCTTCCCCACCTCCATAGACATTAAACTAAAGTTTCTGAAAAAGCTCCAATATTGGCTTTATTTGATTGGATCCCTCTCTTGCTACCCTGTTTCTTCCAAGTCTCTGGCTGCCTCTCTTTGTGGTAATCTGATTTCCAAAGTCACTCCCTCCCCTCTTCATTGATATTGTCTGTTGTATAAGATATTTAAAGGAGGACCACACACAAAAACTGAAAAAAACATATTTGTTTTTCAGCATATCTTTAACTTTTCTGCATTACTAAAGGCCCTGTAGAAAAGTAAGTGGTTATTGTTTTCTAATTTGTTATACCCCAAAAATGACCTGAAAGTGTGCTGCCATGGGTAGCATGATTTTGTTTGTAATCAATGCGTTTGCTTTCCGGGTGTCTTTTTAGAGGGACAGACATGAGGATCATTTGCTGTGGTTTTCTCACTTAACAGCTTACAGCAGTACCATGACTGCCTACTTTTGACTGTCAGCATCAGTCTGCTTTTTTAATTACTTTAATTCCTTTGATTTTCATTAGTGACCATTTCTGCTACAGCAGTTTAAGGATTGTTTAAATGACAAGGCTTGAGAATGCAATTGACTTAATTGTTCTTTTTAAAGTAACAACTGCAGTTTGAGGTTTAAGTGTGAGAAATCCTACCACTGTGATTAACAGGTGTCTGGCCCAGCTCTGTTAGAAATCCTACACCTAAAGAAATCCCAATCCCTCTGCACCACATGCTCGAGACCTCAAACTCATTACCATAATCAACAGAACATGCTGGAGGGACAAGTTCATAACCCAGAGACTGCCCATACTGTGAAATAGACTTCCCATACATGTCAAGCAGAGCACCTCACTGTCCCTCTTCAAGAGAAATCTTGATGAGTGGATGGAAAATAGAAAATTCACCCCAGGGATCACTCCAGTGGTTTTACTCGACAACTCGACACTGAGGTCGGGTGGCACAATGTCAGGGTAATCCTATGGGCTAGGCTTGTAAAGACTCCAGGGCCATTAGCTTAGTACACACCTATGAACTTGGGCTGAGATAGTTTTGTGTTGCATTCACAGATTTTAATATTGTAGCTAGAATAAGAGTCTTTGATGTTAATCCTCCTTCCCCAACTCACTGACTTGTTTCAACAAAACAGTATATGCAGTGCAAAATACTATAACCAAACACCAGACGAAAAATGCAGTTTTACAGAAAATAGAGTGTAGAAAAAATGCAAAATCAAATGATAGAAAATAATCATGCAACGAAAATATTGGCTTGCTTTGTGTCACTCAAAGTTTGATAAAGACAACTAATTTGTATATAGATAAATAAACTGTTTTATTTAGTTATTTGCATCTGGAAACTAAGCTTGGAAACCTTGCTTTTGTTCAGACCTGATGCTGGCAGTTTGTGTGTGATAAGGCTCATTTAAAAGCCATTTTTTTCTTAATGGCTTTGTAGTTGGAATAAGTGATCTAAACTAATTACTATGCCACTCTTCATAGTTTTCATGATGTAACAGATGATGAGACAAATGCAGGAAAGAAGGGCAAACAGAAATAAGTTCAGACACAAAACAAATGGAATAAGAAGGGCCTCATAGAAACAGACAACTGGTGCCAGAGCCATGGCCTCAAGCTAAATGCCAAAAAGTATATAGTCATCCCCTTTGGCAAAAACAAAGTACCCACAAATTACCACATAGGTGGTAATCCATTAAGTACAGAAGAAGTAATTAGGGACCTGGGGACCCTAGTTGATAGCAATCTCTCATTCGACAACCGCGTGGCTAAAGTGGTTAGAAAAACATTTTATATAGCCCACCTAATCATGAAGGGATTCACATCTAGATCACGGGAGGTCATCGTGCCTCTTTACTCATCCCTCATCAGGCCCATAATTGAGTACAATGCCCCTTTTGGGATGTACCTTACCAGACACCTGCAGCAACTGGAAAGACCCCAAAAGTACCTCACCAAGAGGATCAAAGGGCTCAAACAGATGCCATATGCTGCCCGGTTAAAGAAACTCCAGCTCTACTCAGTGGCATACCACCTGTTCAGAGGCGAGCTGTGCCTGACATATAAAGCCATGTCCAACCCGGAATTAGTGGACATGCTGCACCTCAGAAAATCCAAATCCCATCGAGCTACGCGCTCGAGAGACTTGAACCTCAGCACTGAAATAAATAGGACATGCTGGAGGGACAGATTCATAACCCAGAGGCTCCCTTCACTCTGGAATAAAATCCCAGTCCAGGTTAGGCAGAGTCCCTCATTGACTCTCTTCAAGAGGAATCTTGATGAGTGGATGGGAGATTGTAGGTTTATCCCGGGTATCACTTCTGTGTCACTGTTAGACAGAGGCACAGTATACTAACCTCGAAAAAGGGCATAGCAAAATAAATTTAAAATGGGTGGCGAAAGCCAAACACATTCTGGCTTGGCTTATAAATGCCCTAGGGCAGATAGCCTAGTATGAACCTATGAACCTATGCTTTTTCTGTATGTGATGTTGGTAGTGTTGAATTATAGGGAAGGAAAATCACTTTTGGGAAAGAAAGAAAACTGACATTTGGGTGGAGTTCTCCTTTAAGTACTGTTCCCACCCAGTGTTTGCCATTGATCCATGACACTGCCCACTGAGCAAACCAGTATTATTCTTGAGTAAACCTGAAATGTACTTGCTTAAGTTATTTTGAGTGATCACTATGGTACAAAAAATGCTCTTCCTCTCGCTGTCACTACTGTTAAGACTGTCTTGGAATTGCCTTCAGCAAGGGATTTTCAGCTAGTTGTTTAACTGGTTTGTTGTAGCATTGTACTTGTGGGTCTCTTTTCTGTATTTCTACATTAGGAGGATTGGGTTTATTCATCTTGTGGCAGGAGGTGTTTTTCTGGTCTGTCTTGAGTTGTGAAACATGCAGTAGGGTTCACAGTGTAGTCATTTTCTTGGCCAGAGGGCTCATTAGTTTGTTTTTGTTTTTTCTGTGCTTCTATAAATGTGTCATGTTTGTGCGGAGCTGCTCATGGCACAGTGGTGGTTAGTAGTACCCTAAACAGTAGTAAACACCTAGAAAGCAAATTTTCCTAATAAAGTAGTACATGACCTGTACCTTGTAAAGCAGTAAAGATGGAGCAAATGCCTTGAGTGCCAACAAGCTTAGAGCAAACTAGTTGAGTATTGAGGGGCAATACTTAGAGATTTAGTAGAGTTCACTGTTGTGTAAACATTAAATTAGTAGAATTTAGTACTGTTAAGCATAATCTGCCCCAGTAAAGCACCCTTATTATTTTGCAGCAACAAAGTACCGTTAATAGCTTTCTAACCCCAATTATACCACCATGCTGTAGCTCATCAACCAAAGGACTGGACAATATGGATGTACAATTTCTTAACTTTTCTGTAGCCAGCTTGGTGGATATGGGTTTCTTGTGGCACTGTAGCAATTTTCCCATGTTTACAGCCAACTGCTTAATCCTTAAAGAAAGACACTTTATGCAAGAGTTGTACATGTACAATGACACTGGTGCCTAAACTCTTGCATACAAGTGCACATCAGGTTGTCAAAACCACGCATACAACAGCCATATCACATAGCATACATAGACTAACATCTGCTGAGGCACTTAAAAGCAATCTCCCTAAACAACAAATATTGCGTAGACCGCCGATTGGCAAAGCTATGCCTCAGCAAGCCCAAAAGCACTCAGAAAAAGTATCACCTAACACTACATATACAGTCTCACTCAATGGAGCCTGAAACACTAAGCTCCTAAGACGAGCACACACACTTCCCAAGACTGTAAGACATATACTGATGCCTGTCTAAGCATGCTGAACAAGTAGAAGGTAACTGTTGCTTATCTGGAGCCAGGATCTGCCAAATAATGCACGCACTCAAGTAATTACAACACAGGTGCCAATATGATTCCATCATAGTCCATGTAGGTGTTAATAACCTCAGACATACCTCCTGGACTATAGGAAGAAAGACATTATGGAGCTCTCACACTGTGTGCCTCAGGCTGGTATGATCCTAGCATTGAGCAGCATATTACCATCACCGAGGATGAAGACACAGTATGAGCAAAAGCTGATTGATTTTAACTATTGACTGTCTTTCTGGTATCATTCTAAGGAAAGACAGTATTTGTCATCTTTGGAGGATATGGTTAACAGATTACATTGCTTTGTCAAGGATGGTCTATACCTGTCCCCTCTAGACTTTTGAATACTGGCTAAAACGTTATCCACTCCCATGGTGCCTTTTTTAGGCAGTGCCAAATTGTCAAACCTATCGATATAGCAAAATCAACTCAAGTGAACTTCAAAGTAATAATGCTCAATGCCAAGAGCTAAAATAAAAAAAAACTGCACTCCCTCCTCACACTCCGATATAGACATCTGTGCAGTTAATGAGACATGGTTTACAGTGACAGAGAGTATCCCGGCAGAGTAAGGTTTCAGTGCCTTCCACACTTTTAGATCAGTAGCTGCACAGACAAGGGCTAACGATGGAGGTTTACTAATACATGTCAGTAACAAGCATACCTCTAGGTTGGTCAAACAAGATGAAGCCCTGGAGTTCCTCCATGTGCAGATCATGATAGACAAAATCCTGTACCATTTCCTAGCTAGCTGTAGGTCACCTTCAATGTCCCAAGAAGCTCATAATGCATACATGGACCTATTGTAGACACTTAACATCCAACTTAACATTTATTTATTTATTTAAATTTGTTGACCGGGAGTGTCAGACTGGAAGTAGGTCCATTTTCAGTGGAGGCCCGGGGAGAAAAGCTCTATAGTTAAAATAAACAGACAGTATTTACATTGGATTACATAGTGATTAACAATTTACATAGCAATTACTTACAACATATTTACAGATGAAGAACATAGTACATCAGTAGACAACTAGAATCGTTATCTGTGAAGTGCATACCAGACATTAACAAATGTTACAAGAAGAAGAAGTTCGTGCTATATAATAAGTACTGGCTTATGAGCATCTGAGCTTGCTATAATCAAGATAGTTAGTGGAGTGGAAAGAAGGGTAGTGGTTGGATGGGGTGGATGATATTAGAGTGGGAGTTGCAAGGGCATAGCCAGCATGTTTTTAGTTGTGCTTTTAGTAAAGTTTTGAAGTGGGTGCATGATGGTATTGAGGTAATTGTGGGTGTGAGTGAGTTCCATAATTTGGCTATGGCGCAAGAGAATAGTGCTTCACCAGCAGAGTTATTGGCTTTAGTGATCTGCAAGTGATTTTTGCTGCTGGATTGTAGTGGTCTGGTGGTGCGATAGGGTTGGAGTAGATTCTGGAGGGATGGGACATTTAGTGGATGGTTTACTAGTTTGTGGGCGAGTGAGAGTTGATACCACTGAAGGAGGTGAGGGAGTTCAAGCCAGCCCAGTTCAGCAAGTGAGAGACAGTAGTGACTACGGTAGGATGCCCCTGTGGCGAATTTGGCGATTTTGTTGTAGCAGGTCTCTAGCTTGTTTAGATCACATTGCCTTAGGTTGGTATATATTGGAGAGGCATAAAGTAGGGTGGAGATAAGGTGGGAATTTGCTATTTAAATCTTTGCTGCTTTGGTGAGAAATTGCTTATTTCTGTATAACGCTCCTAGTTTTTTGTGGACTTTTTTTTATAGTCAGGATATGTGAATGTCAAATTTTAGTTTATTGTCTATTTCCACTCCTAGCAATTTGGTGTATTCAGTTGGGTATATAGTGGTGTTGTCTTTTGCCGTGATGTTAAAGTGAGAGTTGTTTTGAGTATGTTTGGTGGGTTGGAAGATGAGTAGTTTAGTTTTGTTTGGGTTGAGTATTAATCGGGCATCGGATAACCATGTTTCAACAGAGGAAAAGGCTTCCTGTGTGACTTTTTGCAGTTTTGGTAGGGACTGGGCTGAGCAGATGATGGTCGAGTCATCTGCGTATTGTATGAGTGTGCCATATTTGGTGGCAGAGGCTAGATTATTGGTGTAAACAGAGAAGAGTAGGGGTCCAAGGATGAATCCTTGGGGAACCCCTATGGAGACAGGTAATTGGGGAGATATGTCATTCTGCCATACAATGGATTGTTGGCGGTCAGACAGGTAACTCTGAAACTAGTTGGTGACCGATTGTGAGAAGGATAGGTTATTGAGGACAGAGATAAGTTGTTTGTGTGGGACCATGTCAAATGCTTTAGATAGGTCTAGGAAAGTAGCAGAAGAGAGATAGCCATTGTTTTTATGCTGAAGGATAGTGTTAGTAAAGGAGAGTAAGGCAGTGGTGGTGCTATGGTTTACTATAATTACCCTTCTGTTGATTGGGGATCCTACACAGCCTCAAATCTACAGGCACAGAGATTCCTGCTCTTTGTAAATACTGTATAGGGCACTGCTAACCACTGCTATGCAGTGAGCAGCTCCGTGGAAACATTACAAATTTATAGCAGCACAGAGAACTACCTAATTAGCCCTCTGGCTAATAAAATGACTATACTGTGAACTCTTTTGTATGTTTCCCAAATAATGAATATGCCCACTAGAGACTCCAAACATGGGAGAACGCTGCACCTCCTCCCCCCCCACACACACACACATCCCCTTAATCTCTCATCCTCCCTGGTAAAATGCAGTCATAAAGCTGTCACCTTCAAAATCAAGATCAAAACCAGTAACAGTTAGTAACTATTCCAAGACAAGGCAAACTACTTTTTTATTAAGTGATGGTTTGTCAAAATTCAGTGCCCCTCCAAACCCCAAAGAACACAGCAGCCTATGCTGAATTGCTTACAAAAATTCTGTTTGGCCATGTCAGTGGCTGCATAGGGGCTACTGTACCCACTAGAAGTAAGCCCAGAACTAGCCACAAAAACAAACAGCCCTAGTGGAATCCCAGATTAAACAAGATATATAACAAAAGGAAAAAATGATGGCAAAAATCAGGATAGGTAAATGTTTATCGTATTGATCACTGCTGCTGTAGCCTTAGATATATGGGTTATATCCTACCAAGGAAATAACAGACTGCCAGCTTCCAAAGCTTCAAGGCACCTTCCACACACCTAAGCTATCAAGCAGTTCGAGCTGAGCTGACTGAAAGGCAAGTCTGAGTGTGTGAAGCCCTTCAGAGCTTTACTACCACTGAAGAGCATGTTCTTCTGAGGCTTTCAAGGATCGATGATTGACTTGTGCTTGCTTTTCTTTGCTAGGGAAGTATGTTCTGTTTGGAGAAAAACTTCCAGTTTCTTAATTTTGTTAATATTTTTTACCTTAATTAATGTTTTATACTTTAAGAGAAATTAATAAAGCATTATTTTAAAGTTAATGTTTTAACGGACTATATCAAGACTGTGACATACTTTTAAAGGGAGCACTTATTTTTCCCATCAGTTTAAAAGCAGTTTAAAGTAACTGAAATATTTTTTTCTGTGGAGAAATTGTTTGTTTTTATTTTGCGTGGCTGTCATAGTATTTTAAAGTGCATTTTTACTGTGCTTTTTTCCTGTCAAAAAAGTAACTTTTGTGGACTTGTAGTGTATGCTGGCAATTGCTGCTTGTCTTCCTTGGAAAGAAGCACCATTTTAGGCTCGACAGTGTAACAGACTACCGGTCCCATGGTCTATTCTTCTTCCAGGTACAAAAAGAAAAAAATAAGTAGATGGTGTTTGCCACCATAGCAGGCTAGCAGTATGTCTATGCCACAGGTGGGTGACTGTGCTGTGGCCATATGTTATACCCAGACCACTCATATTTTTTCTCCAGATCCCTGTAGTGTAGTACCTACAACCCCTATGGATCAAGGGTTAGCCACATCCACTGTGGCTGGTGGGGTCCCCTCAGTGGGCAAGGGAGAGCCATTCTTGTCAGAATGCTGTGCCCATCTTTGGGGGAAGCAGCTGCTCCCATTAGTAACATGGTTGGTCATCTACTCCACATTCAGAGTCTTTAGTCACTGATAGAGAATACCTCAGGATTTTGGGTTTTATGGCATCAGTGATTCTCATGATACCCCCTAGCAAGACTCTATAGAAAAATGGTACTTCTGAAAGCTGTTTGGTCCTAGCATCAACACCCATTATCTTTTCAAATCCTAGTGCTGGAATATTTCAGAAGAGAAATCTTTTGGTGGAGACAACAGATATCCTTAAATCCAGGTTTCCTTAGATTTTACTTGGGTAGCAGGGTTAGGAGGGATAAAAGTACAGGTGTTGTTGACACCAAAGACAGGCACAAACATGTAAATATCAAGGAGATGCTAACCCCAATCAAGGCACTCAACTCTCTGAGCCATCTTTGGTTCGTGGGGCCTCTTAAAGTTGTTAAGAACAGTACCACAGTCATGTGATTCATCAACAAGCAAGGGGAAACCATGTCATACCCCCTTTTGTGACTAGCCATGTTAGCTTAGGATATAGCGTCATAGCATAGTCTCATTCTACAGGCATCCTACATTCTGTCAGAACAAAATTGTGTGGCAGACAAGCTGAACAGGACTAGGACACATCCCCAGAATGGAAACTTGCTCAAGATTTGATACATCTGTGGGAAGTTCTTCAAGTAGACCTCTTTCCTTACTATCAACTAGCAAAATTCTGTGCCAGGACTCCATGCAAGAATGCCTGGGAGACAGATGCCTTTCCTTTTCCTTGGACAGGAATGTTCCTGTATTCTTTTCCACATTTCCACTGATATCCAGGTTACTTCTGAAGATTCAGAAAGAATCCCCAATATCATGGTGGTGATTTCCTTCTGGCCCAGGCAGCTGTGCTTCTCCCTTCTTTCTGAGATGGCTAGGGGCAATTAACACAAGTGTCCTCGCAGACTGGATCTACTCAAGAACAAGGGTGTTTGATACACTGCAACATCAATAATCTTCAACTTACTGCCTGGATGATAGGATCTTTATTCTTTTTAGGCACCTGTTTACTGAGGACATGCATTAGGTGCTAATGGAGGCAAGAAAGCCTGCTAATAGAAAATTGTATATTAGTAAATAGAAAAAGGTTTTCTAGTTGGTGCCAGCAACATAACCAGCACTTATTCAGGGCTAGTTGTTCCCTGGGTTTACAATGTTTATGTGAGTTACTACCCTATGGCCTTTCTTATTCCTCTATCAAGGTTCATTTGTCAGCTATTTCAGTATGTCTGCCCATGTACCCTCCTTTTTCAATGCAGTGTGATTTCAAATGTTCTTGAAAGAGGTTTTCATAAGAGGTACAAGAAAATTGGTGGCCTCTCCTTGGGATCTTAGTCTTGTGTTATTGAAGCTAACACTTCCTCTGTTTGAAACGGGTAAACTGGGTGACTTGAGGTTTTTAACATGGAAACAGTTTTACTGATTGGTCTGACCTCTGCAAGAAGTGTATCTGAGTTGCAAGCTTTTAATGTTGAGTCAACCCTATCTCATTTTCCATACTGACATATTTTTTTTGAGAACTAATCCTACTTTTATGCCTAAAGTTGTGTCAAAGTTTACTTTAAGCCAAACTTTTCATCTCCCTGTATTCTTTCCAGAACCTAAAAATGAGGGAGAAAGGATACTCCATGCCTTGGATGTCCACAGACAACTCTGGTACTGTTTTGACAGAACTAAATCTTTTAAATCTTTGGATCATGTGTTCATTTATTGTGAAGATAAGGAGAAGGGACAACCTGTGTCAAAACAGCCGGTTTCCAAATGGTTGTCTAAGGCTTTTACTTTTTGTTATACTCACCATAACAAAACTATTCCAAGCAGGGTCTAGGCTCACTGTACAAGGGTCTTGGCTTGATATATGGCTTTTTGGAAAGGGTTACATTCTAGAAGTATTGGTAGAAGCTGCTACTGGTCCTCTCTGCATACCTTTACAAAGCACTATAAGCTAGATCCCTTTTCTAGGTCCAGATCAAGTTTTGCTAGGACCATTCTTCATGTGTTCTTGTACTCTTGTCCTTCCTCCTCCCAAATGTAGTTAGCTAAGGTATAATGTACCCATTTGACAAAGGCTTCTGCAACAATGATCAATATGAAGAACATAGTAAAGTTATGTAAGTTGAACGTACCATAACAGTAGCTGTTCAAATGATCACTGCTGAAGTAGCCGTTCCATCCCTCCACCTCCTTTGTTTACTGGTGAGTTTTTTTATGCCAGGGTGTGGACATTCATTTTTTGTTCCTAGCACTGTCCTTTCAAGGCTCAGCCTCCCTCTGTCTGCTGGCAGGAAAGCTCTGAATGGCTTTAGACCCAATCTTGTCTTTTATTCAGTTCAACTTGAGCTGCTTGACAGTTTGGGCATATAGAAGGTACTCTAAAGCTTTGGAAGCTGCCTGGCTTGGCAGGATATAACCCATAATAGCTAAGGCTACTGAAGCAGTGATCATTCGAATGTCTGCTGTTATGGCAACTCCAGCTTACACAATTATACTTTTCCATAAAGATAAAAACTCATCAAACTAAATAGTGAAATAAGAGGGATAATTAGGTTAAACAAAGCCAACTTTAAGGTTAAGATAGCCTCCTAGGTGAAATCTAGCTATAAGGCTTTCTTCAGCTATGTCAGAAACTAGTAACACACACCAGAGTGGTGGTTTATGGTGCTACACTCACGTAGCGTGTGATATAGTGAACCAGTTAACAGACAAATTCAGTTCCAGCTTTACCCCTCTCTCACTCCCATCCATCCTACAAGAAATTCCCTCAAACATATTCCTTCCAGCTATAACTAGGGTGCATGTACTGGCTCTGCTCTCTAAAGCCAAGACAACAGTCTCAGTGGGTCTCAATTACATCCCAGGTGCCTCCTGAACAGTCTAAAGTATGACTTATCAGGACTCTAAAGTCACTGTTTAACTGTAGTCTTAAAATAGGCTTTGTGCTGTGAGAATGGAGGACTGAGATGGCAATTCCCCTTCCTAAGGGAGAACCTTTAACAGGTCATGGAAACTATAACACCCATTAGTCTGACAAATCATAGTTGTAAAGCCATGGAAAGAAATATCATGAAAATTATCAACAAGGACATAGATCTTCAGACACTGGATCCATCCCAGTTTGGCTTGTCAGAGGAGAGTCATGCATACTGAATGTGGGGGACATCTTTGAAAAGGTCACTAAGGCAGTGGATGAGGGGAAACCCTCTGCATACTCCTTAAGCTGGCTAAAGCATTCTTTGCAATACCCTACTGTGACATTGTCAACACACTTACAGAATTAGGCATAAACCCCTTTATAACATGCTGGATAGCTATCTGGCTCACAGGACCCAAGAGGTTAGGATTGGTAAGGCCACCTCCACAAAGAGGCTGGTCACCAGCCCTCAGGGCTGTGTGCTGGGCATGCTCCTCTTTGGCATCTACTTCTCAAAGGTCAAAACCAGTGTCAGAGGCCTCCAGCTGACCAAATTCGCAGATGATTGCAAACTGGGGGCAGTCATTGATTCCCCCCAAAATGAGAACACCCTTCAGGAAGGTCAAACACAGACAAGCACTTGGTGCTAAAGCTATGGCTTAAAACTCAATGCCAAGAAATGTATTATAGTACCTTTTGGGAAGTTGGCCACCCCGGGTAATTAATAAAATGCTCCTTAAAGTTGATTCATTAGTCAGGGATCTAGGTAGTAACCTAGCCTTCAACCAACATATTTCCAAGGTAGTAAGAAAATCCTTTTCTTAGCTTAAGTAAGGGCATGGTATGTAGTTCCAGAGAGGTCATCATACCACTGTACTCAGCCCTCATCAGATCCATCATGCAGCAAATGGAATATCCACAGAGGTTCCTTACAAAAAGAATACATGGAGTAAATTCAGTGTCCTATGCTGATTGCCTTAAAGCCCTGTCTAATTGGTATCATACAGAGTTCTGAGATGTGATCTTTGTCTGGCATGCAAGGCATCCCATGGACCCTGTTGTGATGAACCCCCTGCAGATCTGCAAAATAAACTGCATCATAACTGCTAGTTCAAAAGTCCTAAATTTTGCTTGAGACCTAAATAGGGCATGTGGATATGTTTCTCTGAGAATTTGCAGTTTCTGCAACAGGCTCCCCATCCTTATGAAGCACAGTTCTTTCCTAATCCTGTTTAAGTGCAGCTTAGACCATTGATTGGGTAATCAGAAATTCACCCCTGGTTTGGCACCTATGTCTCTGATGGACAAAAGCAGTCAGTAAATCACCCCCTATATAATTCAGGTTTGTGAGTCACATTTGGGTTGCACAGCTAAGCTTATAAAAACCCTAGTGCTCATTGGCCTAGTGTACACCTATGAATCTATTATTGAGATTACTGGTGGTTTCGGGCTGCTTCCCCACTAGTGATTTTTTTCTGTTTCTTTGCTCGTTGGTAAGTCACTGATAATGAGCTCTTCAATTCATTCCATTTGGAGCTACCTGAAATTGAAAACTGTACCACAAGACCTAACATCTCCCTTTAAAATAAGGCTGCATCTGATTCTGTCAGACTAGCCACAGAATATAGTTGCAGTGACAGAAGAAAAGCAGAAATGTTAATAAAAATGTAATGGAAGCTTATCAGATGAGTGAGTAATGTAGTGTATCGTATTAGTATAATTCGTTTTCACAACCAGTTTATGCTTACACACGTTACACTTGAATATTACACTGTTGCCAAGGTGGCAGCTACTCTTAAGTTTAAACAATCTTTTCATTTGGGTTTTAATTATTGCTCTGTAATATACATCGCTTTTTCATAATTTTGTTTTGAAATTGGGGTATTTAATGAGGCCTGATACACTTATTCTTACAAATTAGTCAGTCAATTGTCATCTTTATGGGGGTTATACTTGTATTAATATGCCTCTTTTCTGAGAGGAACTTGCCTGCCAATTCACTTTGCTCATGATGTAGAGAATACAGCAGTCGATGTAAGAGTATTCTCTTTTTACTGTTTCTTTAGTTGTATATAAAGTGGCTTACCTTATCAGGACTGGTTCATCAGAGGGAAAAGAGCTGCCATGATGTGGAAAGTGTTTCAACAAATAAGTCTGTAAATTTCTCGGTCTGTTGCTGAGTCGTTAAAGGTCAAGGGGAGTTCTTTGATGTAAAATTCTAATTATTTTCACTTTTGCTTTTCTAGTTTTGTCACCATATATTTTGATGAAAGCAAAGAAAGAAAAGTAGGCCTTTATCATTTTCGGGTTGATAGTTTTAAACATAGTATGGCCATTCTGAGTGTAATAAGAGAATGCTATAAAAAGTTAAGTAGCTGAATGACTTTGACTTCCTTGAGTGATGTACAGAGTAATGTAAGTTGATATGTCATCTCAGATCACATAGGCTTGTATGCATGCTTGTTGGCTTTCTCCTCCCCCCAAAAAATCCAGACTGACATTTGATTTCCACAACCCATAACATACATCCATGTCTTCAGATCTCAAATTACTGCCTTATGAATGCACTATTGATTCCAACAGACAATGCTACTAAAGAGAGAAAATTCATAATTTTGAGTTGAACAAAGCTATATTTACTCTAATGAGAACTAAAAAGTTTTCCCCGTGGAAGGATCATATTTATTTGATTATATCTATAGTAATATAAAGTAACTCCTTGATTGCAATTGCCCTGAATTAAAATAAAGTTTGTGCACCGAAATACAGCAGCTACTTCTATCAGTAATTGTTTGGCATTCTTATACTGTGTTGTGAATTTCAGTAATAAAAAGCTCATGTACCTGCCAGAGGGGTGTGACTATTGAGGGAGGAACATTGTTGAAAGGTTAGCCCTTGTCAGTACATTAAGACTAAAAGGAGAAGTGAGTGATGCTAAACATCCTGCAAAGAGGTCGCAGACAGGAACTCTAGAACTGCATGAGAGAAATTGTGTTTTCTACCTACCTTCCTATTCTGATCATAAGTTGTTCAATGGTCCTTTATTGTATAGAAATACTTGGTCATGAATTATTTATTGTTTGGGCATTATCTGTTGATTCAGGCAGGGAATTAAAGTATCATTTCTATGAAACTAATCAACGTACCCAAACAATCTGAGAGTATGTTGTATTAAATAAGGGAGTGCAAAGGCAGACTCCCTTGTTCAGGAGATTGGGGGGGGGAGTTGCTCCACTTAACTCTGGCTTTACAGTATGCATTTTATTTGTCTGTACTTTCACAGAAACAGACTTCATTGAAGTTACCATAATCTTGCATGGGTGTAACTGTGTTCATTTACTTGTTGAGAGTCATAATTCAAAATTAATTTTGTTATAGTGCTATTCCCACACTAGCAATAGTGCATTTTCTTTAGTCTTCTATTTACTGGTTAATGAAACTATCTGAAAAGACCATTTTCAGCTATGACTTGCCATGCAGCAGAAGTGCACATTTAGAATTCAGTCAATGGAGAGAATAATAGCAGGTACGAATTTAGCATGCAGTTATACTAAAAGTGAAGCATATACTTAAGTAAGAATTCTGTCGACTGAGCATGTAACAAGCCAACAGATAACTAATGTCACTTCAGTAAGGAGAGTAAAAGAATAATGTATGAAAATATCCAAATTTAATCCCATGTAAAAATATGCACACACACGTGAGTGTGTTAGTGTGAGTATGTGTGTAGATATGTCCTTGCTTTTGTGCGTTTAGGTAGAGTTTAGATGATATACTAAATATCTGTACTGCATGTATGGGGAGCACATTTTGTGATGAGTGGCTGGCAAGAATCATGTAACAGCATTCTGTATTGCTACACAAGTTGTTTATCATGCCATGCACCTAAACCCAAATATTCCATTTCTTCATTCTTATTAAACTTAAACTAATATTAGTGTTGGTGTCTAGTGGGTTTAGGGTCAAGGTGGGATAGAGGGTAAACTGCATGTAGTCTGCATCATGGCTGTGTTTGCTTCTGAACTACAACAGCATTGGCTGGATCGGAGGATGACTTCAGGAGTAGAAGATGGCTGGTAGAGGACATAATTAGATATGCTGACAAAATAGATGCTGGATGTTTCATCTAGGTGCATTGTAACACTGTGGGGAGTTTTTTCCTTTATTAAGGGGTTTTGGATGGGTGGGATGCTTAAATAGTATAATTCTGTTTTATGTATTTATGGTACATGTTGCTGTACTTCAGCTTTCTATTTTTTCTTCTAGCTTTTAGTACTGGATTGGGTTTGTATTTTGTGGATAAGATATTTAGTTTTTGTTTAATTTATTTGTGTTTTAAGGGTATATTTGTAATGGAAAGGTCACGTCTTTCCTTTTTATGGTGGGATTTCATTTGGGTTTGGAGATTATTACAGCTACCAGTTTTGTGTTTTATTATTATAATGTTTAATATGTTTCAGTTTGTGTACTGTATATTATACAATAATGGATCATTACAAAAATGAGCACACTTATTGGACAGATCAACCAGTGTGCCCATTGTAAATCGAGCATGTACCACTAGAAAAAAGTTTGACCACTGAAGTACCATTGAAGGGCCAGACTTTCTATTGGCATTTGCTGAGGGACAGAGCAAACTATAGTAAACAAAAATAGGTATGTTCTGCAAAACTTATACTTTTGCATTGTCCCTTGTAAAAACTCTATTTTTTAACAGTACAAAGAAAAAAAAAGTGTTTCTACAAATTTTGTTGGATGTTTCCTGTAGACAGTACCCAGTTATTCATGCCACATGCTACCACCCCAAGCTTTTTAAGTGAAGGAAAAAAAAATTGCCCCCCCCACACACACAAGCCAATCAAGTCTCATTTTTGTGCCCTGCCCCCAACCCCTTTGCCTTATTTTTTTAATATAATTTATTTTAAACTGAAGCAAACTGCTTGCTACAAATGAGCAAACAGTTGCTATAGTTCTACTCTGCATGAGTGCTACTGGGCTCATGTTTTAGTTAAAAAATATGTATTTTTTATTTTTTATTTATTTTTTACATTTAAACTGTATCAAACTGCTTGGTACAATATAGCAAGCTGTTGATAGAGTTAAACTACACACAGAGCGCTACAGAACTCAGGTTTGACAACAAGGGCAATGCCAGATTATAAAAGCCAGTATTTCACTAAGAGCAATTGTGGTAGATGATGGATGGTGGATTGGATTGCACCCTTAACACTTTGTACCTGTGGCAGTTGCCCCTTTTCCCCTGCTCTAGCTACGTTACTGGCACGTGCAGTACATCATTGTAGGGAAGACAATGCGGAAGAAGACTGAAGTGCCTTTGTACAAAGACATTTAAGAAAGGTAAGCAGTTTCTTTCTTAAGTAATGTAATTGTTTAATAGCAATAATCCACTCCTGTTTTTGGGTATCCACTAGCACAATTGACTGTGAAACTAGTGACTAACTGGAAGTCCAGCAAGGAGTCTTAAAACGTCTAGTCACGCAGCGGTAAATTCCGATTTCACCATAAATCACAAGTGATGCCAAATACCAAAATGAAAAAAAATGTTTGCTATCCATCAAGAGACGAAAACGTGACTGCTCTGCTCTGCTAATTATAAAAATCAAACCACTTTGTGCAAAACAAAAACTAAGCTCGTTCATCCATCATTATCGGGACTTCATCAGAGTTGATACAATTTAGCTCCATGTTCCTTTTAAATTGCAACTTGACCAATCAAGTTACATCTAATTAAATACTACAATCAACATTTAAGGCGGAATAAAAAATATTAGATAACAAAAATTATTAAATTGTTAAAAATGTTCCAATTTCCAGTTGGCTTAATAGAAAATTCTGTTTTACATAATGAATTATTGGAACTTTTTGATGCCACAGGGTTAAAACTTACTGAGTTCTTAATGAAAGAAAAAAAAAATCAATGCATTAAATATAGAGCTTTAAGAGCTCAATAGTACCATTTGTTCCGATCTTGTTTTTAATACTGTCAAAGATGAATATAACAGTATATTTCCAAAGGTGGGCAATGTGGTCAAAAGGAACAAAGAACGGAAGTGTCAAAAACTATATAGAGATAAATGTGAGTATGAAAAGAAAAAAGCCTATTCCACCCCCCACCCCCGTTCTAAGTATACACTTGGTAGGGATGAGGAACTGAGCAGTTTGAATAACTTGAATGGCGTCAACCTTGTTTCTGGTCATTCTGAGGGTGTTCTGATGGAAACCATTTTTTCCGAGGAACCACAATTGAGAAGGTCGGACAGGATTGCCAAGAGGGGAGATTCATCTTCAAATTCAAGGAAGAACTCCAATTGATGGCAGTGCAGTCGAGGGAGGGGAAGGAGATTTTAGTTTCAGCTTCTGTTGATTCTGTTGTCCACTGTCATTGTGACTTTAATGGACAGTTTAACAATTTGACAAACAATGACTTTAAAATATTCAGTTTGTCTGATTTTGTTTTAACTGATAGTGCAGTGTCCATTTTTAAAAAAGGTTTTCAATTTATTCCTAACATTAAGGTGGACATAGTAAAAATTTTAATTCAATTGAAGTTATACACCAGGCAGTTAAATCTATGTTTGTTTTTTCTAACATGAAGGATTATATTTAAGAAACACGTGTTAAAAGAAAAAGCACTTTTTTACTCCAGCAGATCTGCTTGTCTCTGTTATATATGTGAGGATAAATTTAGACAATTGCATAAGGTTAGGGGAAAGTTTTTTTGACAATTTAAGGATGAAAGACAGTTCATAACATTTTTATAAAGACAGAAGTTTAAGAATAGTGAAACCAGACAAGGGAGAGGAGTGGTTATCATGAATAGTTCTGATTATTCCCTTAAGATGTTTGATTTACTGTCAGATGATACCACGTGTAGGAGGGTATCCAAAATGAGATTAACATTGCGTATAACAAGAGAGATGTGATGTTAGATAACTTATTAATCCAAGGGTTTTTTTTGGTAAAAATACCTATGAATATTTAATGGTATCTAAACCCTTGATTCCATCCCTGTTTGGGATAACCAAAATACATAAGAATCAAATTGACCCCCGGTTTAGACCAATTGTTGATGGAAAGGGGTCAAAGACAGAATCTTTAGGGAAATACATTGATAATTTGTTTAAGAAATGTTTTAGAAGCCATCATTGTATACTAAGAGACTGTTGACATCTTTTAGGAAATATGAAGTCAGTTAAGTATGTAGAGCCCCTGCTGTTTGTTACCATAAATGTTGTTAAATATTTTTACTCTAATTCCTCACTCAGAAGGACAGTATTTGTTTACTGATTTTTTAATTCAGCAAGACAGTACACCAACAAATATGATTTTAGTAATAGAATAGTCCTTGCATTGCAAACAAGTGTATATATTTTGAAGGTGAATATTTTTCCCAAACTTCAAGGGTAGGGATGGGGGCAGCTTGTGCCCCATCTATGTTAATAGCGGTCTAGCTGAATAGGAAAAATGTTACATTTTCAATTCTGACTTCCTTTCATTGATTCATACATATTTAGATTTCTTGATGATATTTTAATTCTCTGGAAGGGTACTATCAAGGAATTAATCATTAATTGATTATTTGGAGAAGATTTACTTTTTATTACAACAGCAAAGAAATCAATTATTTGGCTGTGACTTTGGCTAAAGACAGGGACGTGAATAGATTTCCATCCAATATTTACAGAAAAAAAGACTTTTTAAATTCGTATTTACGTTTTGATAGCTGTCGTCTTTTTTATCAGAAGAAGAGAATTGCTAAAGGACAAATGGTACTCCTGTCTAGATTAATAAGCACTGATGAGAATTTTGAAATGGAAATTTATCATTTGTGGAATATGTTGTGGGATAAAGGGTATCCAGTCAACTTGTTAACATCTGTTAAAAAGAAGTTTTTAAGGGTAGGTTTATTAGATTTGCCCCCTTGTTAAAAGAACAAATACTTTATCCTACACCTGATAATGAAGCCTCTATTCTTGGAACTATGCAAAAAAAAAAAAAAAAAAAAAAACAAGCAAGATGTTACCATTTGTAGTACCATATAGCCAGGAAATAGTAAAATATGTGGGAGTATTTAAACAACGATGGAACATAGTATTCCCTAGAGAAACAGTGAATGTAATGGGAGGACACCCCAAGGTGGTTTACAGCAGGGGCTCTAATATTAAGAATTTGTTGGAAAAGTAATTTGATAGATTTAGTACCAACTGATCTCATCATATGGAAAAGTGTAGAAGATGTAAATTTTGTAGTTTTCTGCATGAGGGTTTTTATGTAGTTGTGGAGAATTTTCCTGAATGTTACCCTGTCCAGGTAATGTGATTGTAATTCTAAGTGGTCTGTATATCTACATGTGACAATTGTACAGCATTTTATGTAGGTAAGATGACCATAAACTAAAGGATCGTATGAGAGAACATCACTATAACATTATAAATGCAATCTTACCAATGGCTTGTACAAACATTCTACAACATGTCCGAGTTTCAAAAGGTTTAGATTTTTTTGTTATAGATCACATTTTTAGATCCATAAAAGGGGGTGATGAAGACAACTGGCTGGAAATGAAAGAAATTATATGGCAGTTGAGATTAAATGCATGTCAACCCCTCCCCCCCCGGACTTAATGACTCCATATCAGTCACAAGTATCTTAAACGACAGGTTGAACAAATTATGAAGATTATATAAAAAATATGAGTTATATGGGTGTTTCTATTCAGATCAACATTTTAATGTATTTTTGTAACACTTAGGTTGGGATACAATTGCTATTAATTTATTTATTGGATGTTAACATTATATATACATACAAATATGTATGTATACTTACAACAAATTGACTTGGTAGGCCTTTTAGTTTCTGTCGATTCATTCAAAGAAATACAATGGTTTTATTAGTATTATGTATACATTTATGCAAGGTCTGATGACATTAAAAGTGATTTCTGATTTATTGGAATGTTTTATCAGTTTAATAATTTTAATAGTGTAATAGTTTTTATTCTGCCTTAACTGTTGATTGTAGTATTTAATTATATGAAACTTGATTAGCCAGTTGCAATTTAAAAGTGCTTAGTTTTTGTTTTGCACAATTGTTTAGATTAAATATAAGTATATTTTATAATTAGAGAAGAAGTCACGTTGTACTTTTATTGAAGGATAACAAACAGCTTTTTTCATTTTGGTATTTGGCACCACTTGTGATTTATGGTGGAATTGGAATTTACTGCTGTGTAATCAGATGTTTTAAGCATGCTGGCTGACTTCCGGTTGATTATTTATATCAGAATTTACCCACAGTTGCCTTTGTTTAATCACTTAGGCTTTGCCTTCATGTTCAAACCACACCAGCCATTGGTAACGCCTGATTTACCCACATGCAACACAATCATGGATTATTGCTTAACCATATTGTTGATGTTAGGGCAGGGATTATGATTTGAAGATTTTTTGTTGATTTCACTTTTCTATGGTGGATTGCTGTGGTCACCCATTGTGTGTATTTTGTTGCACAGTTTATTTTATATTGTTGCACTTACATTAATTTTCAACGTTAAGTGTAAGATTAGAGTTAGTATTTTAGTGTGGTTGCTGTGTAAGTGCTTATGTCTGGTTGAGAATGTAGGGTTGTTTTTTGAGTTTGAGCTAAGTCCTGGCACTGATGTGGGTAGAGTGAAATCATATCTTGATGACATGGGTAGAGTGCTGAGAAAATACCTAGCACTCTAGATCAGGTGTATGTGTTTATCACTGTCTGATGTGTTCATGGTAAATATCAGTGTATTCCTTGTCAGGCTTTTTTATGTTTGATAAGTAAAGTCCATGAATGGTGAGATTATGTTGATGAATATTTTATGTTTACATAAAAAAGGTAGACTGCTAATAGAAAAGGGCTGATAAATCTGATTTTCATCTGTATTTTCATTTTGAGCTGTTAATCCTAGTTAAGTCACCATCAGCTGTTAAACTGACCTAAGTGTGAAATTTGTACTTTAAATAAGATTCCATTGTAAATCTGAATTTATAGGGAACCACAATAAAAAGAAAACATGACAGCATATAGAATCTCAAGGACAAGCAAGCACAAACAGAACATGCGTAGAGTCGCACCACAATACATATATTTAAATGAACACCAATAAAAAACAATAGACAGGTTGTTAAGCACTTTCATTCCATGCATAAGGAACTTCATCAGAATTTATAGATAAGTGCAAAGTAACCATATTTAAATGTTAAAAAAAAATAAAAAAACTTTAACAAATAAAAATAGGTGAGCAATAGAATTCACATTAAAAATGCATACGGAAAATGTATACATGAAAGATAAGATCAAACATACATTTATAACATCATAAAATATATATGAAAGTTGATAAATGTGTAAATAAAAACATATTAAAAAATATCTCCTACATTTTACCAGCTTTTAGTGCTAAACTACTAGTTTTATCAGTCAGACCAGGAGACTGTGTTGAATTCAATCTAATTTGCCAAAAAACTTTGCAGGATTCCAATTTAGCTCTCAACTTACCACTGCTTACTGGATAAGGAATTTCTTCCAATATAAAAAATAAGAATCTTTTAAAATCCTTCTATTGAATGGTGTGCATGTATAAAGCATTACTCAAATATTTTTTCTTAATAGAAGAATAATGCTCATAGATTCTAATTTTCAGTGGTCTTTCTGTTTTATCTATATAGAAAGAGTCGCAGGTAAGACATATAGTGACATAAACCACCCCACAAGTGCTACAGTTAAATCTCCCATTGTTAAACTCCTGGGGGTGAAATACAATGGATATGTTTATTCCATCATAAATGTATCTTTATTGAGCACAAGCTCTGCATTTAGCCATTCCACATCGTTCTGGTTTAATAAAAGTTTTTTCAACTATGTTTTTAATTGTTTTACCTGTTTTGTACACAAAGTTAGGTTTATCACCAAGTGCATATTTTAAATTAAAAAGATCAACCATAGTTTTCCAGTTCTTGTTGATCACCTGTCTAACCTGGCCACTAACTGGGCTGTAACAAAGTAACATGGCCTTACCAGTAAGGGTTGTTTGGTTACCTCTTTTTTTCAACAACTGTTCCATTTATTTTTAGAATATTGGAATACCTTTCATGACATTGTGAATCTTCACATGTTGAGGAATTTCATTAATTATCTCATTGAGGTAGCCATTATTCAGAAACATCTTAGCTAGTATATTGATCTTTTCACAAAAAACTCATCACTGGACAGCAAATGAGACAGTCTAACAAACTGCCTTTTTAATATTTTTTTATTTTGCCAAATGGGATGACAACTGTTAAAATGCAAATAACTGTTAGAATAAATTGCATTCTGAAAAATAGTTGACTAGTACCATATACTGGCCCTGTTTTTCATGGTAGCTTTGTCAAGATAGTTAATACTGCTGAAATTAATTTCACTCATAAATGTAAAGAAACTAGTTGTATTATTTAAATAATGAACAAAGCTTTCTAAAAGTTCTGCACTACCATTTTAAAAATCAAGATGCCATCCAAATATTGCAAATGCAGATTAATATTGGACCAGTATGGTGTATTAAAAGCACAACATTTCTCCCAGTGCCGTAACACCATGTTGACAAATAAGGGAGTGAAAATAGCTCCCATGGCCACCCTTTTAACTTGCTTATAGTATCCTCCTTTGGAAAAAAAATTGCTCAGCAACACAATCTCCAGCATATCATTTAACAAATTAATTTCTTCTTTAGTTTTTTACTACCAAGGACTCCCTAATCCTTTCCAAACCTGAAAAGTGGGAAATTGCAAGAAAAAGATCTTAATCGTCAATGCTTACAAAACAAATATTACTTTCAAACTCTTGATCTGCTATCTTTGCAAAACTTTGCCAGGAATCTCTGAGAATGTGTTCATCTTCAAAAATTCTTTTAAATTAAGATCCTCCCATTTGGCAAAGTGTTAAGTTTTAGAGCCACCAGTATATACTGTAGGCCTTACACGAGGATCAAGATGATTCGTTTGGGTTTTGAGTATTCCAGAGGTAGCTGATATCAGGGGATATTTCACCTCCAAATAATTCTTAGTTTCGAATGTATTATGGTATCATGTCATTAAATAATGTATCCAACTATCTATTTTACTGTAGACTATACTGATCTCATTCATGCTAGCTAAGTCAAAACATTCTTTGCCATTCAAATATTGCTGCATTTTGCTAAAATAATCATTCATAATAACACCACCCCCTTTATCATGTTTCATAACTCTCACATTATGAGCTTGTAAAAGCTTTTTAATTAATTGTTTTCTTAATGTTATCATACTTACATGTCTTCTGCTGTTTTTCAAGGAGTCTTAAATCTTGTTCACAACCTTTATCAAAAGAGCCAAAGGAGGATTAAAAATACTACGCCTCTATAAATTAAAGTCCTCCCTCACTGATTTGGAAACTAGCTTCCTGAAATTAGTATTTCTAGCAAGTAGTTCCATTTCAATAATGTTATCAACCATTTTATATTTTAATAGAAGGTACAAAGGTAAAACCTTTTCTAAATACCTCCTTCAGACACAAATATATGTGAATATTGCTGTAATTAAACACTTTCAAGTCAGCATCATAACGGATTAGTCTTTAGATGTTCTCCTCCTTCCCCTCTTCCTGGTCAAATTGGTGTCTTTGGTATTGTCCCTGTTGATAATCAAATGCTGTGTTACCCTGTTTGTGCCATCTTTCTTCCAACCTTGGTGGGCAGTATGGGGTACCCCGAATCCCTGAATAATTGGGTGGGTCTAAAACAAGTTGATTAGTATTCTACTGTGTACCATTATCATGTGATTCGAATTGTATTTGCTATCATGTACACAGTAGCTTGAGTCTGTAGTATCTTATTTTTATTTTCGTTTTCCTTAAGTGGTGGTTAGACCTCCTTTTTTCATAGGCCATGTGATATCAAAGAAGTTTTTTTGGCTTTCTTCATGTTAATATCACATTTCTTATCAACTCGTTGAAAAAGATTTACAGTCATGTTCTTTGTGTATAAACAATAAATCATTGGTAATCACAACTTGTAAATTCTTAATTTCAATTTCAATATCCTTCAATTTCCTTTGATTGTCTTTAAGTAAAGGTCAAATCAATTCAGATCCCATTTTTTGAACAAGCCTAATAGAGCTCTATGCAATAATGATCTTTTCACCATGCCATTGGGATATTTCCACAGGCATAAACCTTTGGATCCCCGCCTTCCTGTTTAGATTCAGTCAAAAAAGCATTGTGCAATTGTAAAGAATGAAACACGACCAGCATTTTTTCAAGTAATTCAGACTTCTTTTGTAATGTTAGTCTTATATCCCTCCTGGAGGAATGTTCATTTTCCATTTCACTGGCTGTATCAATACAAATCCATGTATTAAACCACTCACTAAACAACTTCTGGTAGTCCTTATGGTCGCTCTTAGATTGAAAACTGTCTAGATACTAATTTAAATCAGAGTGACCGTGACAAGAACCAGTTTTTAAAACTTCTGCATAACTCAGCTTAGAATTCAAAGGAAGACAATCTTTACCCATGACGTCACCACATAAACCCGATAGTGCTGAAACAGCATCCAAAACACTTCCTAATGTGCGGTTAAAATTAGATGTCACGGCTTGATTGTCAGACTGCCCACCCACACAATGCTGCTTATATAATGACTGGGTAATTTGAATAAGACATCTGATAAGCTGAGTTAAATCACCCTGACTAGGTGGGACTTGAGGATGAACACCAGTCTCATTAGTTTCATCTCCAAACGGAACTCTATCTTCACTGTTGTAGGACATAGGTACTGCTCCAGTGAAACCAATAACAGGGAAGTATAATAAAAAACATGACAGCCTGGAGAATCTCAAGGACAAGTAACCACAAACAGAACACACTGAGAGTTGCCCCATGATAAGTATATTTATTTAAGCAAACACCAATAAAAACCAGTAGACAGTGTGCTAAGTGCATTCGTTCCAACCATAAGGACCTTCATCAGAAGCTGTCTGTTAATGTAAATTACTATATTTAAATGTCTAAAAAAATAAAAAATGTTAATCAATAAAAATAGGTGGTCAAAAGAATCCCCATTAAAAATATACATGAAAATTGCATATATGAAGCATAACCTCAAACATGTATTTATAACACCATAAAATATATATGAAATATGATAAATATATTAAGAAAAAACTCCTATGTTTTACCAGCTTTTAGTGCTAAAATACTGTTAAGAACAATTTTATCAGTCAGACCAGGAGTCTGTGTTGAATTCAATCTAATTTATCAAAAAACTTAATGGAATTCCAGTTTAGCTGCCTACATACCACCTCTTACTGGATAAGAAATTTTTTCCAGTATAAAAAAATAAGAATTTTTCAAAACCCTTGCATCGAATGGAGTTCCTGTTTAAAGCATTACTCAAATCTTGCTTCTTAATAGAATAATAATGCTTATAGATTCTAATTTCACTGGTCTTTCTTTTTTACTTATATAGAAAGAATCACAGGGAAGCCAAGTAGTGAAATAAATCACCGTACGAGTGTTGCAGTTAAATCTCCCATTGCTAGTTAAAACCCTGAAACTGGCAAAGGAACCAAGGTATTGGGAGCAAGTAACTAGAGAGAGAAAGGTAATAGAATGGGAAGAGGCCAAGAATGTATGTGGACTGCAGGTTAAAGAATACCTTCCCTATCAAAGATGTAGGGAGCTAAACTGGAATTCCATTAAGTTTTTTGATAAATTAGATTGAATTCAACACAGACTCCTGGTCTGACTGATAAAATTGTTCTTAACAGTATCAGAGTATAGGCAAAGAGAAAGAAATAGGAGGGTCCTAAATGAAAGATCAGCACTGGTAGAGTTTTTAGTAGAATCTAGAACATAAGCTGAAGAATCGATCAGAGTAGGTTAGAAAAGATTAGGTAAGAGAGATTGGATAAGAAATTCACAAAGAAACAATGGGAGGATATGTGTATGTCTCCCAAATATGTAACACAATCTAGAAGATTTAGGATTTTTGCTTGAAATGTTTACAAAGATATTTTTATACTCTAAGTAGACTCCAGCAATTTTTTCCTCAAGTAGACAGCAAATGTTGGAGGTATGACGGGGAAGAGAGAGGTACTTGGGAACATATTTTCTGGTAGTGCTGTGGGTTGGCGGGCTTTAAGGATTCTCTGTGGGATGCAGTGTCGGAGATGCTGGGTGGGCAGATTGGTGTGACGAGAGAGATGATTTTTCTGAGCTGTGATACAGAATCAAAATTGCCTAGACGTGGTAAGGCCTTGTTGTGTCTAATTATGGTGGCTGCCAAAAAAGCAGCTGTAGAAAATGGAAATCAAAATCTAAACCAACTGTATTAGAAGTTGTGAATATAGTAACATATAAAACAACTGGAACTGAGATCTTTAGAAAAGGGTAGGAGCAAACTATATAGGGAAAATGGGAATTGTGGAAATAATACATACAGGGGAGGAATGAGGTTTAAAAGAAGGTAGAACTGAAATGAGCTATGTAATGTTTGACTGAACATGATTGGGTAGATTATAAGTGATGTGTAATGTTTGCAACTGGGATGTCAGTATGGTTTGTGATGTAAAATGCTTGCAACTAGGATAATATCGGTGTGGTTTGTTTTCATTTATACAAATGCATGTTTGCTTATGTTGTAAGTGATGATTTAGTAAAGATGTTTCTTGTTTAAAAAGGCAGGAACTGAATAATTTATGTAATGTTGCTTAGGTTATATGATATATAGCAATGTATGTGAAGTATGTTTGTTAATGTTAATTTGTTAATACATTTTGATTGCTTTTGTGTAAATGTAAATTTGTCTGTAACAACTGATAATTCAGTAAAGGTGATTAAAAAATTGTTAGTTAAAACCCTGGGGTGAGATACAGTGGGTATGTTCCATCATAAATGTTTCTATATTGAGCACAAGCTCCCCATTTAGCCATTCCATATAGCATTTAAAAAAAGTTTTTTCAACTATGTTTTTAATATTTTTACCTCTTTTGTACGCAGTGTTAGGTTTATCACAATATGTGTTTTTTTAAATTGAAAGGATCAACTATAGTTTTCCATTTATTGTTGGTCACGTCTCCAACCTGGCCACTAAGTGAACAGCAACAAAGTAACATAGTATCTTAGTAAGGGTTGTTTGCTTGCCTCTTTTTTTACAACTATTCCATTTCTTTTTAGAATAGGGGAATACCTTTCATTATGTTGAGCAATTTTGTTAATTGATTTGTTGGGATAGCCCCTATTGAAAAACATCTTGGATAGTATTGCGATCTCTTTCACAAAAAAATTGTTAAACACCAAAAAGACAGTCTAACAAACTGCCTTTAACAATCTGTCTACTGTTTTTTTTTTTATTGGTGTTCATTTAAATAAATCTGAACCTACAAATTTTTCTGGAAGTTTAGGCCTTAAGTGTGTCCTATTATTTATGAAAAATTACTTTACTTTGCTGCAGAACCAATCTTTCTTGATTACAGATTGTGCCTGTTGTTTTCACTCAGCTGCCTACCTTAATTTTCTTCAGATGGTTTAAGGATTTTTGTCAGGCATTCTGTAGGCCTACAGGAGTCTGTGTTCTTAGAAATAATTGATGTTCTTTGTGTTTCACTGTTGCAGTCATCACATTTGGGTTATCCCTGCCAGGGTAGCCCTCGGCTGGCCCTAATACCAGAGACTTAGTATTTCTGCATCGGTTGCTGTCGCTTGAGGACTGATGTTAGGTTGTCAGTAGTATAAAGTAAGGCAGCCGATGCCATTACATCAATCTTTCATGCCATGGAGCTCAAAGCAAAAGCAGTTCACATGAGTGCCGGTCGGCCGCTACCTGAGTTTTCATCTCCAAACTGAAGTTGAAGTCTTCTAAAGCCAAGTACCCCGTTGGGGATCCTTTTTTCTTGCACTAACCAATGTCAGAAAAAGTTAATAATTGTCTCACCTGTGGAAAGCAAATACCATACCGAAACTTCTACTCTTATTGAGTCATTTGTTTAGGCCCAGACCACGATGTCTCCCATTGTTGCTTCTGTGCTTTGTTCAACGCCAGAACTATCCATCGTCAGGCCCTTATTGTAGCCAGATATTTTCGTTTGCAGTCGTCGAATTCTGATATGGCTTTGGTAAGCTATCCGACAGCAGATCTTCTGAAAAAAATGTAATGATAAAGACAGAGACAAATTGCACAGGTCCAAACCTACCGACACTTCCGTTAAACTATTTGTCAGTCCTCCAGTACTCAGTGAGATGCTTTTGCAGCCCCTGATGCCCGCTTCAGTTGTTTTGAAGGCCACTAGCGAGACCCTTTCGGAGTCCAGTATGCCGCAAAACTCTTCAACTAATGATCCTGCAGTGGTCTCTACCTTGGATGGGTCTGGAGCTGCTGAGTAGGCACCGGCTTCTGAGGAAGTCCTTCACACTACCAAATCTGTACACAAGCCGATGTCTTCTTTTGTGACTACTGTTCTTTCAAAAACGACTGAGTTTCTTAGGCCCAGGGTTCGAACCACACCCAAGAAACCAGCAACCCACTCTCAGGTGCCTGCTACCTTGCCTCAGTCTCAAATGCTTAAAATGGCAGAAGACCTTATCATGCTGATCAGGGGAAGCCAAGCTACCCCCTCAAAAAGGAAAAGAGATCTGTCCCCTGTAGTTTTGTCTGAACAAGAGTCAGATGAATCTGATGCATCTGACTGTGAAGACATGCAACCCCTCTCCATTTATGAGGATCCTGATGCAGAAGACTCCATTCCTTCAGCCTCTCCCCCAGAGGATTTTTCCTTTGGGGAAACCCTGCATACTTTAAGGGAGCATTTCCAGTGGGAGAGTCAGGACTGCTGTCAGTCTAAAAAGAGACAATGGGAATTCCTAGATCTTCCGCAACACAGACCTTTGGCCATCCCCCCAGTCCTGGATGTTGTAGATGATGTTTTCCTTGAATCCAGCTTGACTCCTCATGCCCTACCTCCTGCTCCCAGAAAACCAGACAGGTACTATAGAGTCCCTGACTCACACAAATATCTTTTTAAAAATCCAACAGCTGACCCTGAGGTCATTTCTCAAGGGCCAAAAGGGATTAAAGCAACCTCTGCTAAGAATTCCACCCCCTCAGACAGGGATTCCCGAGCATTGGACAGATGGTGTAAAAAAGTATACACCTCAGCTACTCTTGCTATCAGAGGACTAAATTGTCAGTTTCATATGCTGAAATTTCAACAACATACCTTGGAACTCCTTAAACAGAAAATGTCTTCCTTTCCTGCTTGGGCAGAATCTAAAGATTTACAAGACTTAATGCATTCTGCAAGTCAAGTAATTAAACACACTTTGCACTGTAGGTTTGATGCCCAAGAAGCTTCTTGCAGGGTAGTAGTCACTAGATCTGTCATTAGAAGACATGCATGGCTTAAGGAACAACCCCTGCCAGACCATGTCAATTCTAAATTGTTGGATGCCTCTTGCACAAAGATAACTTATTTGGCACTAAGGCAGAAGCGGTCTTAAAAAGATGGAAGAAAAAGCAAAATCTATGCAAACAGTTAAGGATTTCTTACAGGTCCAGCCCCCTAGGTTCAGTAGGCATTGTCCCTCTAAGCACTGGTCCTTTCCTGCTCTGAGTAAACCGGCCCAGCCTAGACCTCATGGAAACAGACCCCCCCCCTCCCCAGACAGCAGCCCCAGGGAATGCAGAGATCTAAGCAGTGGACTACCTCCACTTCAAAACCAGGGAGTTCTAAGCCACCCCCTTATGGTAAGAACTCACAATGACTCCCTTCCTCCTCCTCCCCCCTCTGCCCAACTTCACTTAACCCCTAGGAGGAAAACTCTCCTTTTACTCAAGCACCTGGGTCACCATTTTCAAGGACCACTGGGTTCTGAATATTGTGTCCCAGGGATACAAATTGTCCTTCCACATCCTTCCAACCCCAAAAGGGTTCCCAGATCTACCACCAAATCAGTGGGTAGAGGCTCAAAAGCCAATCCTTTCCCTGCTTTCTATGAGGGCAGTAGAGCACGTTCCTGCAGAACAGATAGGCCAAGGCTTCTACTCCAGTCTTTTTCTGGTGCCCAGAAAAGAGGGCACCTGGAGCCCCATCCTCAGTCTATCCATTCTAAACATCCTCCTGGTGATCCCAGAATTCAAAATGCTCACCCTCCAGCAGCTGCTACCCATGCTGTCCAAGGATGCTTGGCTAGCCACCCTAGATCTAAAAGAGGCCTACCTCCACATTCCTATCAGAGAATCATGCAAGAAATATCTCCGCTTCAGGGCAGGAGATCTTAACACTTTCAGTTCTCTGCGCTTCCCTTTGGCTTATCTACTGCTCCCAGGGTTTTCACAAAATGTCTGGCTCCAGCCATTGCCTTTTGCAGCTAAAGAAATATTCAAATTTACCCCTACTTAGATTATTCAGGCAGACAGCCAGGAAATGCTGCTCAAGCACCTGGCCTTTATAAAGACCCTACTAACCTCCCTAGGGTACACAATCAATGAAAAGAAGTCCAAACAGGTGCCCACCCAAAGGATAATCTTCCTGGGACCAAGTCTGGACACAGCATCCCAGATGGCATACCCTACACCAGAGAAACACATTTTTCCTGACAGCCTACTTTTCTCAACTAGCCACCAGGCCCCAGCTCTCTGCAAGGAAGATCCTGCAAGCTCTGGGGTTCATGGCATCTTGCATACTACTCATTCCATATGCCAGACTGCATATGAGAAAACTTCATCGGTACTTAGAGAGCCTTTGGTGTCAACACTGTCAAGTCCTGGAAACTCTTTTACCTACAATTCCTTGCCTCAGAACGGAATTTCTTTGGTGGGCAACAGCATGGTCCCACAACAAGGGACTGCCCTTCTCCCCACCCCCCACCCCCACCACCCAGACCCTTACCATAGACACATCAGACTACGCTTGGAGTGCACACTTTGATGTCAGGTGTATACAGGGCCAATGGAGCCCGCAGTAAATCCCTGTGCACATCAAGTCAAAAAGAGATGATGGCTGTGCAGCACGCCTTGATAGCTTTCAAACCCCTTCTCTCTCCAGGGGTTCTCCTGATCAAAACAGACAACACCACTGTGATGTGGTACATCAGCAAGCAGGGAGGGACTCACTCCTACACTCTGTGCAGGCTAGCCATGACCTTTTGGCTCACAGCCTCTTCCATGCAACTACACCTGTTAGCACATTTCCTACCAGGCTCTCTCAACTCTCTGGCAGACCAATTAAGCAGAAACCTTCTGGACCCACACGAGTGGCAACTCAGCAGAAGTACCTTCACCCTAATAACTCAGAAATGGGGAACCCCAACGTTCAACCTGTTTGCTTCCCACTCCAACCATCAGCTCAGTAAATTCTGCACCAGGGAGCATCACTGCATGGCTTGGAAAGTGGATCCCCTGTCCTTCCCCTGGGTTAGTCTATCAGTCTCTGCCTTTCCTCCCCTACTTCTCACCCCTAGGGTACTGCTCAAAATAAGGGAGGAAAAATCAAGGACAATTCTTATAGCTCCAGACTGGCCCCGACAACACTCCTACCCCTTGCTGCGCAGCCTGTCCCCGCTGCCTTCATGGCATCTTTCTCAGATTTCAAAACTCCTGACCCAGAGGGAAGGGGAATTTATGCATCCCCAATTGTTATTCCCTAACCCTGAACGAATCTGCCATCGTCAGTAAACAGGTTTTGGATGTTACCTGTAAGGCCAGATGTCCTAGCACTAGAAAGTGTTTTGCAGATAAATGGAAAAGGTTTGCACCTGGATCAAGGGTGAGGGAGCCAATATGGCACAGACCTCCATCCCTCACATCTTGGATTACTTAGCTGACCTACTACACAGTGGTCTCTTTTCTCCTCTATAAAAATTTATGCTTCTGCTATTTCTGCTCTTTTCCCACTGAGCAGCCCCTTTTCTCACACCCTTTGATCAAACAGTTCCTCAGAGGGGCTAGCAACTTGAGGCCCCCCAGAAGGGCACCAACACCAGCTTGGGACCTTAACCTTGTCTTGGAAAAACTCACCCTGCCCCCTTTCAAACCAGCTTCTTCTGCAGAGCTAAAATTACTCTCCTGGAAGACAGCATTCCTTCTGGCCATCACTTCAGCCAGAAGAGTCTCTGAGCTGCAAGCACTCATGGCTGTGGAACCCTTCTTCATCTTCCCTGCAGACAGGGGATCCCTCAGAACTAACCCATCCTTCATTCCCAAGGTGGTGTCCAGTGTGGCTCTCAACCAATCCATTCATTTGCCCACCTTCTTTCGTAATCCCCAGAACAAGGTGGAAAGGATTCTTCTCTCTCTAGATGTGAAGTGACATATCAGATTCTATCTGGACAGGACTAAATCCTTTAGAAAGTCTGATCAGTTGCTGGTCAGCTTTGCTACAGGGGCAGAAGGAAAAGCCGTCTCCAAGCAAACCATTTCCAAATGGATAGCACACTGCATCCATTTCTGCTACAAACAGCATGGAAAGCCTTCCCCAAGGGGGTCAGGACACACTCCACCAGAGCAGCCTCCACCTCTGCAGCTTTCCTTGGAGGAGTCCCCACCAGGGACATCCTGGAGGCTGCCATCTGGACATCTGTTCACACTTTTACCAACCATTACTACCTGCCTCTCTTCTCCAGATCCTGGGCAGGGTTTGCCTCTGCAATCTTGCAGGGCATCCTAGCCAGCCCCTAGTTTCCTTGACTGCCTCCACCCATTTCCTCAGCTTTGGGAATCTACCCAAATGTGATGACTTCAACAGTGAAACACGAAGAACATAGTACAGTTGTGTACACTTACCATAAATGTAGATGTTTGAGTGTATTTACTGTTGCAGTCCTGGTTTCCCTCCCTCCATCCCCCTTTATTCTCTTTCTCCTTTTATTACCATTCTTCCTTGTTGTCCTCCTTTCCTTACAAGAGATATATTGGTATTTATTTTCCACTGGTGGGGTTCTTCCACCAGAACCTGGCCTCCTACTTTGGGGGCTCCTGACAGGTTAGGGCAAGAAAAACTGGTGTAATGGCGTCAGCTGCCTTACTTTATACTACTGATGACCTGACATCAGTCCTCAAACGACAGCAACCAACGCAGAAATACTAAGTCTCTGGTATTCGGTCTGGCCTAGGGCTATCCTGGCAGGGATAACCAAAATGTGATGACTGCAACAGTGAATACACTCGGAACATCTACATTTATGGTAAGTGTACATAACTGTACTTTCTGTCAAACTGCATTGTCTGCTGTAGGTTTTGTAGAACCATCTGTTTACAGTGGTATGATCTCTGCTGCACAGCTCCATGGTCCAGAGTCCAGTCCTTACTGCACTCAAGGTCACTGTCTCTCTGGATTTTGCATCTTTTCTCCATCTCTGGAGAGGTTTTCTCTGGGTACCCTGTTTTCCTTCCAGTTAGCAAAAGCCTGCTGGTTAATTAGCTACTTAAAAGTATTCATGTGTATTGCATTTACCCCATAGTTGTGGCTGAAAACACTCTGAAAACTAATTCACTTACCCACTTAAATGAGTAGAATAAATATCAAAATAAATTAAATTAAATCATAAAGAATAACTGATGTGCATCTGCCACTATGCTTTAGCGTGAACTGTTATATACATATATATTTTATCTACAGTTTGAGTGATACAGTAGCACATCTACAGAAGAATGCATTTGCACTTTCCTTAAGTACTAGTTTTAGATGCATTTTGATTCTTAACTCAGTTTTAAACAACTAGACCATTTTGCAGTGCAGTCGGTACATATTTCTCTTGTTTCCTACATATACTATGTTATATTTGCTTTATCCTAATGTAAAGGTGCTTTAACCTTTTATTACTTTCCAGTAATTCTTAGCCATGTTGGGTTAGTACTTCTAATTAATACCCTAGTACTTGTCTTTGGTATCAATTTCCAAATTTCTATTTTGTCATGTACTTCGTCTTCACAGGTACAGTCTTAAGTGTGGGTGGAGGTGGTTATTCACTACTGTGGATAGCATCTCTTTAACAACGTTCGGTTTAGATCAGTTGTCCAGGCAGGCTCAAGCAAGTTAATTTCTGCATTAGATTTCTTTCTTGGTACTGGGCTGTCTCATTACCTTCATCTTTAAACCATAGTGGACCAGAGTGGTTGCCCATTCACCTTTCTTTAGGGATATCTCCACATATCCGTCCTTCTCTGTTATGGATTTTGTCACCTCTCACAGAGGTATGTGAAGGTCATCAGACATGCTTTGAATATGGATTTGGTCATAAAACCACTTAAAAAATTTTGAATCTAGTCACCTGTTTCTCTGCTAGAATTCCGGTGTAAAGAAATTGGAGTTTCATGGATGCTATCTCCATGTATTACTCAGACATCGAGTCTGTGCATCAGAAGCATTGCTCTCGCAATCTTGTGGCCTGTTATCCATGCGTCTGTCCTGTTTTTTATGTGATAAAATAGTGTACCTGAATAAAATGAGAGTTTTACTTAACCATGTACCTTAAATGTGGTTAAAAAGGTGCAAAACACTATATAGTCACATTCTTTATATTGGAATGGCAAACTTCAAAGCTGCGTGCATTAAGAAATGTATCTTGCTAAGCATAAAGTTGGTGTTATTGCTATACATTAGTCAGCTTTATTGTTCAGAGATCTCACTATTAAGGAAGTTAATACAACATAAACTGGAGACTTGCAGGTATTTGAAGTCAGTAGAGGTTTGCAGTTGTACTTGTTATTCAGCAACTTCAAAATAATATATCTGGTTAGAAGGGGTGTGAAGCATACACACCCTCTTACAAAAATAATGTTTTAAATGAATATATAGTTACATTTTATTTGAAGCTTCACTTTGAGTGCTTCTTCCAAATGTTGCTGCTTATTTCTTGATAATCAATTTCATGTTTGAATTCCAAGTACAAAAACAAATAATCCTTTGTAAATTCAACATTAAATTTAGGACATTCAGCTAAGTATTACATGTTGGCCATGAGTTTATTAAAACATACTGTCCTATGGCAAATATTTCCTTAGAACATCAGGTTTTCATAAGTTCGGTTTTATTCTCAAGTTCCAGTTCATAAACAAAACTGCTGACATTGAGTCAGTACCAGTATCAATAAACTGAGAGGACTGAATCTTTTATTCGCTATAATTTCTGATCTAGTCTAACCTTTGACTGCTTTCATGAGTGTTTGGATAAACATTTCTACTAACACATTTATAACTGCATGATGGAGAACAGATGTGAAGTGCTTTATGCTTTTCAACTTTATGAAGGATCTAAACTCATGAAATAAACTGCGGGCCACTGTCAGTTATAACCTGTACTGTCAAAGAATTCTTTGTGAAAATAGTAGCAGTGCAGCAGTTTCCTGTGATTTGTTTTGTGCAGATAAATTATTATTAAAGTAAGCATCCACTGAAAATAAAACTGTTAAGACCATAAATGGTTTTGCAGAACCAGTGTGGATACACTGCTATGGTGCTGGTAGCCATTTCCAGGGGAGTAAGCATGGTGTACTATTTGGCATCCTGTACAGCATTTTGCTAATTCTGGCACACAGATGACATAAAGTCCAAGATGCCAACACCTGGCTGCATGCTCTACTTATTTTTCTGATTCATTTTATGTGAATCATTTGAGACTTGTGTTCTTTTATGGGATGTCTTCTTAAAAGTAGCCTATCTTGCCCATACTGTCTAAATGTGGTTATTCATTTTTAACCTGCAGCTGACCTCTTACTCTCAGGACTAGAACATGTTGGATACACTGTAACTTCTGTTTGTTATGTTGGGCAGTTTTCAGATCTGTAGTGCACTACGTCTGCCCGGACCTGCACAGTGATGCTTTTTCTCTTGTCTGTTTCATCTCTGGTAACTGGATGAAAGGGTATGACATTTATAAATAATGTTTTTTATGATTACTTTGTGGGAAGCCTGGAGGCAGTGCTGTGAAGACAGTACAAGTGGAGCTTGTATCAAGCATTTTGGATGTAACAGTGGCGGATTTATGGAGAATGTCTTGTAATTAAACTTTTTTTTTCACATTACTTCCTGGATAATTCATAAGGTAATGGCTTAGGAGCCGTATTTATTGCAGCTCTAGTTATCACAAGTATTGGCTTCTACTTTATCTTTTCACTGACACTGAACAAAATTCATGAGCTCAGCTCTAAGCTCCATATTCACCTAATCGTTTGGAATTAGCTGTGCTTCCTGTTCTGACATTTACCATGAAGTGTTTTTTTTTCATATATTATGGAAAGCAGTCAATAATACAGTGACACCAGAAATTAAGAGTTGAAAACTCCATAAGGTATCGAAGTTCTCTTTGAATGTTATCAAATTATTCTAAAAATGTTTACTGTGTGGAAGCATGCTCCTGACTCTCAGCATTATCCAGTAATATTTACTTCTACACATGAACTTGTTCAGATATACATAGAAGTTTGTTTCAATACTTGTGTATAATCAAATTAGTATACATCTCCAAGTTGAAAAGTGCATGTAGGATACCATCATTAAAAGCTCTGTATGCCATTATTGCTTTAGTTTGGAAGAATCTGTAGTGAAGTGTAAATAAGTTCTACTTTTAACATCTGTCGTGTCATGTCTGTCAGCAATGTCATTTTAGTATTATGCTCATTTGTTTTAAGGCCTTAAACCTAATGTTTTTGACATGAAACTAGTATTGGGTCTATATTGAAATATTAAAAATATAACTGTCAGAATGGATTTTCTCTAGCAGAATTATTTTAGACATATGATTAGAAGGAATATTGATGTTCTTCATCTCACATTGCTGCAGTCCTTACACTTGGGTAGTCCGCTGTCCTCGGTCGGCCCGAATATCAAAGCATTAGGCTGACGTCGGTCAAGGCGCTTAAGACTGACATCAGGACGTCAGGGTACAAATGCGCATGACCGACGTCATATCCTCAGTCTTTTTTGCCGCATGGTCCGATGCAGAAGCAGCGTTGCAAGTGCCGTTCGGCGTTCTGAAATTTTTCGAATTCGGAGTTTCAGACCGAGTCAAAGTTGGCTAAGTACCCGTTGGGAATATTTTAGTTTTTTCTTGCCTCAGTGGTTTACCGGATGTCAGAAAAAGTGAATAACTGTATTTCTTGTGGGAAGCAGATACCGCATAGAGATTATCATACTTTGTGTATTCCTTGTTTGGGGCCTGAGCACAACGTTGTTGGGTGTCGCTTTTGTGCTAGGTTTAATAAGTGCACTATTAAGCGGAGGTTAGATTGTGCCAGGTTGGTCTTCGGGAAGCGGTGCAATTACAATATGCCGTCGGATGCTCCGACGCCCGCTTCTTCGAAGAAGCGCAAAGACAAAGCAGCTAAACCCAGGCAAGAAGAGTCATCCCTACCGGACGCCGGTTCTTTGGAGGCGTCGGTGGAACCGGTGATTCCACCGGAGGCTTCTCTGGAGGCCCAGGGGGAGACTTTGATATTGCAGGATGTGGCCTCTCAGGAGGCAGGTCAGGCTGAAGGGGCTTCTCAGGTTACTGTACTCCCCTCCCTTCCTAGGGTGGTTAGGCCCTCTCCTTCTGTTTCCAAGGCTTCTCCCAGAGGCAGGCCAGGTTTAGCTTCTGTTGGTGTCACTCCTAGTTCTTCAGGATCTGTGCCCAAGAAGCACATGCTCAAAATGGCAGAAGATTTAATTACTTTGATTAGAGGCTCTTTGCCCCCTCCTGATAAGAGGCCTAGGGTGGAACCAGAGTTGGGGAGTTTTGAGCAGGTTTCGGATGTTTCAGAGTCTTCGGCTGAAGACTTGCAGGAGTATTCTCCTTATTCTGATTCTGATGTGGATGATTCTACTCCTTCTGCTTCTCCTCCAGAGGATTTTTCTTTTCAGAGACTCTTCATTCTATGAGGGAACATTTTAAGTGGGAAGGTCAGGACTTCTCTGATTCCAGGAAAAGGCTTAGGGAATTTTTGCTTTTACCCCAGCATAGGCCTTTGGCTATTCCTCCTGTTTTGGATGTTGTGGAAGATGTGTTTGCGGAGGCTTCACTTAATCCTGATTCTTTGCCTCCTGCTCCTGTTAAGCCGGACAGGTATTACAGGGTGCCTGAAGCTCATAAATATCTGTATAAGAGTCCTAGGGCAGACCCAGAAACAGTTAGTCAGGGACCTAAGGGTGTCAAGGCCTCTGTGGTAAAAAATCCGGTTCCTCCAGATAAAGAGGCCAGAGCTTTGGATAGATGGGGAAAGAAAGTCTATACTTCTTCCACCTTAGCTATGAGGGCTTTGAATTGCCAGTTTCACATGTTGAAATATCAAAACTATCTTCTTTCTCAATTGAAGTCTAAGGTAGATGCTCTGGCGGAAGGCATTGAGTGTAAAGAATTGCAAGATTTGGTACATGTTTCTGAACAGGTGGGTAAGCATTCTTTGCAATGTGGATTTGATGCTGTACAGGCCTCATCTAGGGTGGCTGCCACTGGGTCAGTTCTTCGCAGGCACGCCTGGCTGAGGGATCAGAATTTATCTGACCATGTTAAAACAAGGATTTTAGATGCTCCTTTACAGTCTGATGTATTGTTTGGTTCACCTGTGGAGGCAGTTTTAAAGAAAATGGAAGACAAGGCTAAGTCTATGCAGAAGATTTTTTGCAAGTTCAGCCTCCGAAGTTTAGTAGGAATTGGCCTGCTAAGGGGTGGACATACCCTTCTTATGATTCACAGTCTAGGGGAAGATCTAGACGTGGTAGGGGTAGAGCTCAGGGCTCTTTCAGACCTAGAACAGGGAGTTCACCTGCACAGTCTTCGGGTGAGGGCAGGGGCCAGTCCTTTCGTAAACAGGCCCAATGACCTACCTTTTCAGCTGCCAGAGCCTTCTTGTCTGGCAGCACCTTTGGGAGGAAGGTTGGCACTCTTCAAAGAAAATTGGAATTTGATTACCCAGGACAAATAGGTATTGGATATTATACACCAAGGTTACAGGTTTTATTTCCATACATTGCCTCCTTTCAAGGGCATGCCAGACGTTCCTCCTCAGCAAAGAATAGAGGCTCAAAAACAAATTTCTCTGCTGCTGCAAATAGGAGCCATTCAGCCGGTCCCTCTGCCAGAAGTAGGCCTGGGATTTTATTCATGCCTGTTCTTAGTACCAAAGAAGGGGAACACGTGGAGAACAATTTTGGATTTGTCTATCCTCAACACTTATCTGGACATTCCCAAGTTCAAAATGTTGACGTTACAACAGCTTTTACCTCTGCTGGGCAAAGATCACTGGATGGTGACTCTGGATCTCAAGGAAGCTTACCTTCATGTTCCTATCAGGCTAAGTTGCAGGAAGTATCTGCGTTTTCGAGCTGGGACTTCTCATTATCAGTTCTCTGCATTGCCCTTTGGCTTATCTACTGCGCCCAGAGTGTTCACAAAGGTTCTGGCTCCAGTGATAGCTTTCTTCAGGCTAAAAGGAATACAGATTTATCCTTATTTGGACGATTGCCTGATTCTGGCCAAAGGAAGGGACGAGCTTCTTCATCATTTACAGTATGTGATAGCAGTGCTAAGATGCCTGGGGTATTCTGTGAACGAAATAAAGTCCAGTCTAGTACCCTCTCAGGACATGCTCTTTCTGGGTGTGAGACTGAATACAGCATCCCAGATGGCCTTTTTGACCCCGGACAAACAAAAGAATCTTTCACTTTACTTCCATCAATTGTCTCATCTGTCCAGGCTGACTGCAAGGACAGTCCTTCAAGCCTTGGGGTTCATGGCATCTTGTATTCTGGTGCTTCCCAATGCCAAACTACATATGAGGAAGCTACAATGGTATCTCAAAAATGTATGGACTCAGCACTGCCAAGATATGGACACTGTCATTCGGATAATACCTTGCATTCAAAAGGAATTTTTGTGGTGGGCTCAGGAATGTCACCTAAACAAGGGCTCTCTGTGACCCGGCCAGAGGCGAGTCAGATTCTAACGACAGATGCCTCAGACAAAGCTTGGGGAGCTCATCTAAATGGAAAGTGGATACAAGACACGTGGCCTGCCAGACTACAACATCTACATATCAACTTGAAGGAGATGTTAGCAGTCCAATTTGCATTAATAGCTTTCAAGGATTTACTTCTTCCAGGGCAGGTGTTGGTTCTAACAGACAACACAACTGTCATGTGGTACATCAACAAGCAAGGGGGAACACATTCCTATCCTCTATGCAGGCAAGCAATGATTTTGTGGGAGACTGCTCTCAGTTTACAACTCAATCTTCAGGCAAGGTTTCTGCCGGGAGCACAGAACTCCTTAGCAGACGTGTTGAGCAGATGAATTATGGATCCCCACAAGTGGAAATTGGATCCTCATGTATTTCAGAAATTGACAGTGTCATGGGGAACTCCAGACATAGATCTGTTCGCTTCTCCACTAAACCACCAGCTGCCAAAGTTTTGCACAAAAAGGTTTCATCCCACAGCTTGGAAAATGGATGCTCTTTCTTTCAATTGGAGCAATCTTCATGTGTATGCCTTTCCACCTCTGCCTCTCCTCCCAAAGGTACTCCTAAAGGTCAGACAGGACAAGCCAAAGATGATTCTAATAGCTCCAGATTGGCCTCGACAGCACTGGTACCCATTACTGAGAAGTCTGGTTCGGGAGCCTCCATGGCCTTTGCCTTCGATTCCTCACCTGCTGTCTCAAGAGAACAGTCATTTACTCAATGTAAAACTTCACTCTCTTCACCTAACAGCCTGGCATATTCTGTTTTAAACCCTGGAGGGTCTCAGCTTCCGCAGCAAGTTTTGAATGTTATTTTGGAGGCCAGAAGGCCTAGTACAAGGAAAGTATACGCAGATAAATGGAAGAGATTTTTATTTTGGAGTGCAGCAAAGGAATTTGATGTTGCTAAGCCTAATTTAAGTGTGGCTCTTCAATATCTTGCTGAGTTACTGGACAAAGGGTTGTCCTTTTCTTCTATTAAGATTCATGCTGCAGCAATTTCTGCTCACTATGACTGTGATCCACCTTTGTTTTCTCATCCTTTGTTTAAGCAATTCCTTAGAGGGGCAAAGAATATAAGGCCCCCACGTAGAGCTCCTACTCCTGCTTGGGATCTCAATTTTGTGTTGGAGAAACTCACTCTACAACCTTTTGAGCCTGCAGCTACTGCTGAGTTGAAATATTTATCATGGAAGACTGCTTTTTTGTTGGCCATTACCTCTGCGAGAAGGGTTTCTGAATTACAGGCCCTTATGGCAGTTGAGCCTTTCTTAATTTTCCATAAGGATAGGGTATCTTTACGTACTAATCCTTCCTTTATGCCTAAGGTGGTTTCTAGTGTGGCTTTAAACCAAACTATTCATTTGCCTACTTTTAATGCAAACCACCAAAATAAATAGGAAAAGATTTTGCACACCTTGGATATACACAGGCAGTTGCGTTATTATTTGAGCAGAACTAAAGGGTTCAGGCAGTCTCAGCAGTTGTTTGTTTCTTTTGCTTTGGGTTCTCAGGGCAAGCCTGTGTCAAAACAAACTATTTCTAAGTGGATTGGGTTTTGTATTGCTTTCTGTTATTCCCATCATGGTAAGGAAGTTCCAGCTGGGATTAGGCCTCATTCCACTAGAGCTACTGCCACGTCTACAGCTTTTTTAAGGGGGGTGGCAACTAAAGATATTTTGGAGGCAGCTACTTGGAGTTCAGTGCATACCTTCTCTAAGCATTACCACCTTCCACTTTACTCTAAATCTAGGGCTGGGTTTGCCACTGCTATTTTACAAGGCATTTTGGCAGCTCCTACTACTTTATAGTTTTGCCATCCTCCCTTACCTCTGCTTTGGGATTCTACCCAAGTGTAAGGACTGCAGCAATGTGAGATGAAGAACATAGTACAGTTTTGTACCTACCATAAATGTAGATGTTCGAAGATCCACATTGCTGCAGTCCAATTTACCCTCCCTCCTTCCCCTCTGTTGTTAGAGGCGGTTGTGTGGTTTGGGTTGTAAATATTGTACATATTGTATATATATATTGTTCATATGATTAGTGCAAGGGTGGTTGGTTGTTTTTTGCTGTCTTTTGGTTTTGACCTTTCTGTTTAGGGTCTTCTGACATCTGGGGCAAGAAAAGACTGAGGATATGACGTCGGTCATGCGCATTTGTACCCTGACGTCCTGATGTCAGTCTTAAGCGCCTTGACCGACGTCAGCCTAATGCTTTGATATTCGGGCCGACCGAGGACAGCGGACTACCCAAGTGTAAGGACTGCAGCAATGTGGATCTTCGAACATCTACATTTATGGTAGGTACAAAACTCTACTTTAATGTGCCATGTGAGCTGACCAGTGCCTTGTTTCACATACTAAGTCTGTTGCCTGCCATGCTAGAAATAATTTATTAGAGTTAGATTAGCATTATGTGTAATCTCCACTTGCTGCTGTTCTAGTCTGAACAGTAAATGCCTTAGCATAACCTGCTTTTATGTCTCCGTGGATTTGCTGATGACTGACAGTAATATGGAACTCATTAACTACCAAGGCCTTTGTATACAAAAACTTCTCATGCATCATGTAATTTAATGCTGTTGGGACATTTTGATGCATCCCTTCCAAAATATACAACTTTACATTTGTCTGTACTAAAGCGGAAGCCAACATTATTTTCTCATATAGTAATTTCTTTCAAATATATTTTTATTTCAGCAATGTCATTGTTTGATGTCACCATAAATCCCACCTTACAGTCGATTGTATAATTGTCAAGCCAACAAGCTTTATAAGTGGGCGTAGCAGAGAATTCTAAATAAAATAGAAAAAGGACCAAGATGTTCGTGTTTCACTGTTGCAGTCATTACATTTGGGTTATCTGCTTGCAGTAGTCCTTAGTCGGCTTGATTAGCAAAGTCTTGGGTCAAGCATCAGTTGCTATCCTTTCTTCCATGATGTCAGGTCGTCATGGGTATAAAACATGCAGCCGACACCATTACATCAGTCTTTCTTGCCATGCGGTGCCCAAAGCAGAAGCAGTTCGCAAGTGCCGGTCGGCCAACTCCTGAAATTTTCATTTTCGAGTTTCAGAACTAAAGTCTTAAACTAAAGCTAAGTACCCCGTTGGGGAAACTTTTTCTTGCTCCTTACCGATGTCAGTAAAAGTTAATAATTGCATTACTCGTGGAAAGCAAATGCCTCATAAAAATTTTCATTCGTACTGTATTCCTTGCGTAGGCCCTGACCACAACGTACCTTGCTGTCAGTTTTGTGCTTTATTTAATCAGTGCACTATCCATCGTCGGTATATTTTTGCCTCTAAATATTTCGGTTTAATTATCCAGAAATGTCGTCAGTTAGCCATCCAACTACCAGGATTTTGAAAAAACGCAAAGATAGAGACAGGCCACCGAGGTCCAGCACTGCCGATGACGCTTCTCCTGAGCCAGTTCGCCGGTACTCAGTGAGGCGCTTTCGCAGCTCCTGATACCCACTACTTCTTATTCGCAGGCCTCTACTGAGACCCATTCGGAGTCCGGTATTCCGCGAGATGCTTCAACTATGGAACCCGCTGATGTCTCTACCTTGGATGGGTCCATAGCTGCTGTGCAGGCACCGGCTTCTGAGGGTGTATTCAGGCCTACGGACTTTCATATTAAACCGGCTCCATCTTCTTCATTTAAGCCTAAATCTCAAATCATGCCTAAAATACTGGTGCCCAGTCCGCATGCTCAGGCCTCTATGCCTAAAAAACAAATTATAAGAATGGCTGAAGATCTTATAACTCTAATCAGGGGAAGCCAACCTCCCCCTTCTAAGAGACCTAGGACTGAAGTTGTTTATGAATCTTCTGACCAGGATTCTGATTCTTCTGATGATCTGGATTTGCCCTTATTTACTTATGAGGATTCTGATGCAGAGGACTGTATTCCCTCTGCTTCCCCTCCAGAGGATTTTTCTTTTGGTGAAACCTTACATACTCTAAGGGAGCATTTCCACTGGGAAAACTAGGATTTTTCTGATTCAAAAAAGAGGCTTAGGGAATTCTTACTCCTGCCTCAGCGTAGGCCTTTAGCTATTCCTCCTGTACTAGACATTGTTGATGATGCTTTTTTGGAATCTAGTTTGGCACCGGATTCTTTGCCTCCTGCTCCCAGAAAACCTGACAGATATTACAGGGTTCCTGATTCACACAAGTTCCTTTTTAAAAATCCTATTGCGGATCCAGAGACTATTTCACAGGGACCCAAGGGCATTAAGGCTTCTACTGCTAAAAATCCTACCCCTTCTGATAGAGACTCCAGGGCGCTGGATAGATGGGGTAAGAAGGTTTACACTTCTGCAGCCTTGGCCATTAGGGCTTTAAACTGCCAGTTTCATATGTTAAAGTATCAGCAACATGTTATTGGATTGCTTAAACAGAAAATCATGTTGATTCCTGACTGTGCGGAAAATAAAGAATTACAAGATTTAATGCATTCTGCTGAACAGGTTGGAAAACATACTTTGCAATGTGGATTTGATTCATTAGAGGCCTCTTGTAGGGCTGCTGTTACTGGGTCTGGGCTCAGAAGGCATGCTTGGCTTAAAGAGCAATCTTTGCCTGATCATGTTAAAGCTAAATTGTTGGATGCTCCCTTAAATCAGGACCGCATGTTTGGCAACAAGGCTGAAGAAGTTCTTAAAAAGATGGAAGATAAAGCTAAATCTATGCAAGCTGTTAAAGATTTCTTACAAGTTCAGCCTCATAGATTTAGTAGGCACTGGCTCTCTAAGAATTGGTCCTTTCCAGCCACTTCCGGGTCTTCTCAAGCCAAACCCAGACACAGCAGAAACCCCAGGTTTCAGTCCCAGGGGACACACAAGACTAAGCAGTGGGTGGTTTCTGCACCTAAATCAGGTAGTAGTAAGACTCCCCCCTATGGAAAACTGTCTCAAAGACTTTATTTTAAAACTTCCAAGCACTTCCAAACTGAATGCTCCTTTAGGCAGAAAGATTGGTCTGCAGGCCAGAAACTGGAAACTCATTACCCAGGACAAATGGGTTTTAAATATAGTGTCCCAAGGATACAGATTTCACTTCCACACCTTACCAACACCAAGCGGGTGGCCAGATCTACCCCCAAATCAGTGGCATAGGCCCACAAATCAAGTACGCTCTCTTAAGCATGGGGGCTATTCAGTTGGTACCAGAAGAGGAAAAGGGACAAGGTTTCTATTCAAGACTTTTTCTGGTACCCAGAAAAGGCAATACATGGCGTCCTATCCTGGACATTTCTACTCTAGATACCTTTCTGGTGATTCCAAAATTCAAGATGCTGACTCTTCACCAGCTGCTTCCTATGCTAGGCAAAGATGCATGGTCGGCAACACTAGACTTAAAAGAAGCATACCTGCACATCCCTATCAGGGAGTCTTGCAGAAGATACCTACACTTCAAAGCAGGCGACATGCACTATCAGTTCTCTGCACTGCCCTTTGGCTTATCTACTGCTCCTAGGGTATTCACAAAGTGCCTAGCTCCAGTCATTGCATTCTGCAGGCAAAGAAATATTCAAATATATCCATACCTGGATGATTGTCTAATTCAGGCAGACAGCCAGGACATACTTTTGAATCATCTGGCCTTTGTTCAAAGGGTACTGACTTGTCTGGGGTACACCATAAACGAAAATAAATCACGCGTGGTACCCTGTCAACAAATTATATTCCTGGGAGCAAGCTTGAATACAACTTCCCAGATGGCTTTCCTCACACCAGCGAAAAGGACTCATTTGACAACCTACTTCAAACAAGTGGCTACTAAAACCCAGTTATCTGCAAGGCAAATACTGCAGGCCTTGGGGTTCATGGCCTCCTGCATTCTTCTAATTCCATATGCAAGGCTGCATATGAGGAAACTGCAATGGTATCTCAAAAGCCTATGGTTTCAACATTCACAGGATCTGGAAGTTATGATTCCTATCATACCTTGTCTACGCCTAGATTTCTTTTGGTGGGCAGAGGCCTGCCACCAAAACAAGGGACTACCATTCACACTACCCCTGCCGCCCAAACCTTAACAACAGACGCATCAGACTAAGCATTCGGGGCTCACCTGGCAGGGAAGTGCATTCAGGGCAAATGGAACCCAAGTCAAATGCACCTACACATAAATCAAAAGGAAATGTTAGCTGTACAGAATGCTCTGACAGCTTTCAAGGACCACATTCTTCCAGGACAACTAATGGTAAAGACGGACAACACCATGGTCATGTGGTACATAAGCAAGCAAATGGGTACACACTCTTACCTCCTCTGCAGACTAGCCATAGTATTGTGGAACACAGCCTTGCACTACCAAGTGGATCTACAAGCTCAATTCCTGCCAGGAAAACAAAATACACTGGCAGATGGACTAAGCAGAAACCTCATGGATCCACACGAGTGGAAACTGGAACCAAGGATTTTCAACATGTTGACAAGCAAATGGGGGAGCCCAGATATAGACCTGTTTGCCTCCCCCCAGACAGGGCCGCCCTTAGCTGATATGGCGCCCTAGGTGAAGTAGTACTCCAGCACCCCTTAAGCTCCTCCCACGCCATACTCATGAAACACCCCTACGAGCCACGCCCACAGGTAGGTCAATCCCAAAAACAGCCACTCCAGTCATTCACTCCCCAAGAAAGTCAGTCCAGTCATTTCCTTTAATTATTAAAATCATAGAAGAAAGGATACCTTGTAATGCAGTTTAAACTGCAAGTGAAGGTGGAAACCTGCTTTATCTGTTGCTCCTTCACACATACTTTACTATAAAAGTCATGTCTTCAGAAAATAAAATCCCATGTGCCTTGGTTCAAAGGGTTGCTTAGGTTAATCTAAACAGTTTAATTTATTTTGGGGTAGGTGAGCGAGCCTTACAGCTCAGTGAAAGTAGAATAGTGACCTCCCTGTGTACAGTAGCATAAGCTAGAATAGCACAAACACAAATAGCCATTTGTAAACAATACAATCTTACAATGAAAACAGGCTTAGCATGAACAGTAAAATTCTCTGCTACTGAAACTGCATGAAAACCCATATCTATAGAAAATGCATCTGGTCCGTGGAGGATTAAGTTTACATTTGGGCTGTTTTCAAAACAGACTCCTTGCACATATTTTTATGGCCATGCATACATGTATTTGTTTTTTGATGCAACTTCCTGACTGCAATAAATTATATTCCTTATGTAATACAGCACCACTTGTTAGAATGTGTTTTACATTTGTAGTTTTAAGCATTCTTTTAATAAGCAAAGAAACAAAATGTATAAACCAATAATGACAAAACTACCCATTTCAGACAATTTCAACCATAAAAGGCCACTCAGACTTCTGTCATTACAATCCGCCAATATCATGGAATACAACCATCTATGCAGTAGAGAAATCTGAACATTTATACAGTAAAGAAATCTGTAACTAAGGAAGAGCTGCATTACCACACACTGCTGTTGAAAAAAGCTGCTGCCTTCACTCATCAGTATGTAAATTCTTCAAGAAGAAAGTTTAGCAATCCAAACTAATACTTCCCACAATGAGTAAAGAAATATTAGTGCAGAAACATATGCATTACCCAGGAAGAATCACTTAGCTTACCATGTTATCACATTTTCTTTTGGCCCTGTTTAATATTAGGACTTTACCATTCCTTTTCTAACTAATAACGTCCTTTGCACCAATTGCCTATATTTTATTTAAAGTACCATTTGTTACTATCCTTTCAGCTATGAGACTAGATTTATCTATTGCACTTGATTACCAAAAGATTGACTAGGCAATAAACTCCTTCTCAGCAGAGGCCCTGGGAGAAAAACTAAAAACTGACAAATTATATATACACAAGAACTGCACGCATTTATATACAGTGAACAGGGCTGTATTCACATTGCAGTACAGAGTTTCATTCTCATCACATTACAGCATTACCAATGATACATGCAAACCACTCAGATCCACAAAAGAAGAATAATATAATCACACATTTACATACAATACACATTGTTGCATTTGTGTTGCAATATACAGAGTTACTTCTCATCATAACAATTAACATTGGTGGATATCTGTGTGGTTAGAGTCACAAAATCAAGCTGATTAAAGAATAGTCTTCAATAATGCAGCACAGTATGCTGATAATTGCAAAAATAAATTTGTATCAACAAGAATTAGTTTACAATTGTTTGGAGAGGGAAAGAGTATGCAGCAGATTTTCATCCATTGGAAAAAAATTAGGAGGAATTATGGGACACATTAAGCTCAGTAATGAAGTATAAGGGGAGGCTTAGAGAAATGCAGAAGCACAGCCAGAAGTCTACTAAATGTTTGTTTTTTTTAGTTGTGGTTTAAAGTATTTTAGATTGTCAATTTGTCTGAGAGGGACAGCGTTCTATTTTTTGGAGATTAAGTACAAGCAGTCATCTCCTGTCAACTTGTTTGGTTGCTAGTTGTTGGTGTTTGTGGGGTTCTCTGGACCACTTCTCACCTGGTGTACTGTATGGGAGTATGTATGTTCTCCTTGGGTCCACATGGGTTTCTCCACTTCCTTACATATCCCAAGGCATGTGGGAGGTTCTGCTAGTGTCTTTGGAGAGTTTTGACCAGGTCCTGATCAATTAAGCCAGTTTCATTTGAAATGGTTCAATACAGCAATGCTTTAACTTAATTCAAGATTAGAAGACCTTTGCATTAGCTTTTATATGTCAAGGGGCTACATGAGGATATAGGGGGTTACTCACCCTTACTTCGCTTGGGGTTACTGCTTTAAATCAAATGAATGAACTCAACTGAATAGAACCCAGATTACCATACCTCAGAGTAACTTGCGGGTGAAAGGGAACAGAAACCCCTGGAGACTGATCCTATAAAAGCCTGATCTACACCTGCAGAAGCAATCTAGCTTCTAGTGAATTTCTAAGTGTATATACAGAGGACCACATTGCTGCTTCTAGAATACTTTTAGAACCAAACCCTTTCCAAAGAGCGATTGATGAAGCCAAGGCCCTGACATGCATCTTAAAACTGTCTTGGTTAGTTCTGCTGTGGTGAGAACAAAAGGTAACCTGTGACAATCACTTGGAAATAGCTTGCTTTGACACAGACTGCCTCCACTGTATATGGAAGATTTATTTCTCCATCTGCCCAGCAAATAAATAGCACAAACTGACTGATCCCCAAGACTCCACAGAAGAGCATTCTCTTTGCCAGTAGGAAAGCTCTGAAATGCTTGGCTACCAAACCTGGCATTTAAGGTGCATGCAAAGTAACTGAAAGCTGCCAGCCATTATATCCTTAAAATACTACCTATATAGCTTAGACTACTGCAGCCTTAATCAGTATGAAGAATATTAAACCGGACGATGACAGCTTGTTTACTATAGCATGACAGAACGCTCTTTCCCCAGGGAAAAGGAACTTTAAAGGGCACAAACACAGACTGAACTAGAAATGGAGATTAGCTGAAAATTCCACAAAGTCAGGGTGGTGCTATATGCCTTTATACCTGAAGTATAAAGTAAGTGCAGGACTGCTGTCGACAATGACACACACATGACTAGGCTACATCAGTTGTGCCACAATTTAGTAAAAGGTAAAGTAGGAGATGTTCATGTCTATGAAAATTTTAATCACCATTATGAAGTCCATTCGGATCTTTGTACACCGATTTCAAATAGCTTGCAATGCCCAATGTTAGAGTTTCTCCTCTCAGAGATTGACAACCAGAAAGTCTTTACTTGTTCCTACGTTATACACAGCAAATATAAAATTAAATACTATGGTTTGCTGTAACTCTGTATATTATCCATTTTAGTCTTAAGTGAAGCACTATAGGGTTGCACCATAGATCACAATAAAATATTTTTCTGCTTTATCATCACATAGTAACTAACCACCACCAGACAACTTTTTCAGGATTGCCAAGAATGTACGCATCTGTTTTAACCTTAAAACTGCTGTTTTTTTCTGTCCTCCTATGGATCTTGAGCCCATTCACTTTTGATTGGGTGGGGGCCTTGATCCCTACAGAGTGAAAGTTGACTGGATGACGCTGTCATCCAGACAGTTATGAAGGATGTCTATCCCTGGTCTATGCTCAGGCATTCATCTGCTGCAGAGAGGCCTCCACTTCTTCCCAGAGACCTAAACCCACAAAACCAGTGACATTCATTGTTTCAGAAAAGATCTTAATTGTTCTCAGACCAAGGAACTATATGGAGTGAAATCCTTTCTTAGTAGCCTCTCTCCTTTAGGCTGTAGGAGTGCTTTCAGTTCTCTCTACCCTACCCCACTCTAGTTCATGTCAACACGCGTACCACAAGGACCTCATATACCCTGTCAGGATGTGCAAGGACACCTTCACAAATATCCCAAGGGCTACCATTATTGCCTTTGAAAGGGACATTTACATGTCCATCCAAGGCCCTTGTTGTCATGCAAGCTTCCATTTGCACAGGAAAAATCTAGCCACTGAAAAACCACCACCAGACATCTGAGATTAAAGAAATGTTCAAATCCAGAAACACATGGATCTAATCAAAGAATTGCCACCAACACAGCCACGACAACTTTCCTTAGGAACAGACCATCTTGACATCCTACCAAAAACATTTCTACAAAGAGCTAATAACATTCACAGGTGATGCTACCAACCTCAACCAAATCAATCTGACCATACTTTTGCAAAGTTCCTTAAGTTCTCTAATGAATTTAGAACATTTCTAACAGATGAAATTCAAAGCCCCGACAAAACAAAACACTAAAAGAGTTCAACCAAACCCAAACACCCACACCAATTGTCATTGATATCCATGACTCCTACCCCCAAGATTCCCAACAATATACTTTAGCAGTTTATAATCCAGTTTCTCACTTCAGGCACCTTATTTATCAGGATGTCAAAAAACTAAATGTCTTGGATACTGTTCTGTCATACAAGTTATCTAAAACTCCCCTACCCATTCCTAAAGTCAGTTCTCTATATAGCTAAACTCTTCTCTGACAGCTATTTCCCCACAGCCTTTAAACATTCTTATAATACCTCTTAAAAAACACAAACCCTAAAGAACACAGTGAAAACAGGCCCATAGCTTTTGTCTTATAATTAAGATCTTTGATAAGCTAATATACAAGCAGCTCTGGGAAAATATAAATAAATACAGACTTATCTGCGACAAGCAACATTGATTTAGAAACTCTTAGGACAATAGCAGACACAGCAAACTCCATTTTCAGTGACATGATTCAAGAACAAGGGCAACTTTATTGATATAACAAGAGCTTTCAACACAATCATAACGTCTGTACACAGTTAGCAATTTTAACTTTGGTCTGATTATTTTATCATGGTTCAGAAGCCGTTTCTCAGATACATGTAAGAAATAAGTTTATCCACACAAGCTTCTGTCAATATCGCAGTACCACAAGCAGCTGTGTTAGGGCCACTACTTTCTCTCTTCATTAATGATCTAGCGAAACAACGTCTGTAATTTAACTCAATTATATTCAGATACCTTAATACTAGAATATCAACCACCACCACTCTGACAACAATGTGTAAACGATTGCTGTACTTTATGCCACTGGCCAGCTTCAAAATAAGCTAATTAAGTCAAATATTAGGCACCCAAGCTTCCCAAACCCCTCAACTTGCAGTCGAGACACAAAAGGTAACCAGTTATCACTAGTTATTGGACAAAGAAACAGGAAAAAAATCCAAACCCCACACTTTCACTAGATATAAACTACCCCTTTATACCAAATGCAACTGGGCTTCAAGTTAATCACATCTACTTACCCCTACAGAACATATGGCTATAGCCAAGAATGTATTAATCCTACAAGTAGAATATGGACTGCCCCAGTTAACTCTCCACTCTAGGGCAAATACTTAAAATATACACTACTATTAATAAAAAATCAGCTGCTTTGCACTACTAGCCCTACTGCAGACACACCACTGCCAGCTTTTATAAAAAGTTAACTTGCTTCAAGCAGCCAAAAGAGCAACATTCTTCCTTTGCTCACAAAATGCAACACTGTCTCCCCACTACCGAGATCAAGACTACAGATAAAACAAACAGACTAACTACACAGAGAGACAGTCAAGAGGAATGACTAATGCTTACAAGACCACGATTCAAAACATGCACAGGAGAAAGAGCATTTAAGCCAAAGGCAGCCACCTGGAATTAAGTGCCAGCTGATAACGGTCAACTGAAACACTCTGGATGCATTAATCAATAACATTTCCATTAGACTTCCATTAGGAAGCCAGTGTGTTCGTCAAATAGAGCAAATACTACAATTGTGAAATAATATGCTTTAACAAAAACTGACATCAATTCTAAAAAGTAATTAACTATTGCATGTGCATACACCCCCCAGCTTATCCAAAACTTCACAGATGAAGCACTTCAAGATCGATCTAGCAGCTCAGACACCAAATGTATAGTACTCAAGACATCACTTCAGAGTTGGAGTAGAGTACTATCCAGTCCAATCAATGTATATGATTTTGCTCAAATAGTAAGTCACCCACCCCATATAAACCAAGTATCTTGAAAAAAATATATTATAGATTGGATTGTAAATATGGGCATCTTTCCTGTAAATTTTATTAGAACTGCTATAGATTAATTGATGTCAGCCCCCCACACACACACATATTCCACCTTTTTTACTCAGAAGCATACTTACTGTTACTGTTATCAGAAAAGTTGGGCTGGACAAGAGCCCATTTTCAGTGGTGGTTCGAGGTGAAAAGGTCTAAAGTTTTACAAAAGATTTTAAGAATAATAACTGTACGGTATTTAAAAATACAAAAACAGATGTAGTTTAAATAATTATATTAAAGTAGACATAACATGAAAACATTGGTTAAGAATAGATTCAAGTTATATTACAATGATTTAATACAGAAAAGTAAGTTAGTATAATACAAACAGGAATCACAGTATAAAGTGATAGAAAAGCATGTTTATGCTAAATTTAGAGAGAGAGAAAGACAGGAGATAAACTGATAAGGAAGTGAGTGAAGAAGGGAGAGTAAGGAGATGTGAGATATGAATTGGTATTTGTCCACATTTATGGGAGATGGTTTATCTTGGTGTAAATGGGTATGCAAACATCTGGGCCAGTCAGATATAGCAGTATTAGAATTAACATTATCTGGACCTCCACACACACTCCCACTTAAGAGTAGTCTTCTAGATATAATCAGTTAAGTAGTGCCTTTCAAAACTGCTGAAATCAAGCACTATCTACAACAATGTACATCAGCATTGTACTTTAATATTAAAGCAAGACTCTGCATGGAAATTATGCTGCCAAAATAAAGGCATATTTACTCTTGCAAACAAATTGCTTTCCAAAAAAAAAAAGAAATATCAGAAAAGAATCATAATTGGCAGCAAACAATACCTCCCTAAACTGTTTTGCCAATTACATCAAAGCTTTTAAAAAATTCTGCTAATCCAGGTGCAATACTTTCCGAGTCATACATTGTAGAAGTTTTCAGTAACTGCTTCTCAAATGTTTATAATGGAAGAACACATTTTCCCCAAAGATGGACCAACTGACCTTCTTTCAGTCGAGCTTAGTCTCAGTAATGTACAGGACAATAATACACAAAAAATAGGCAATAAAAACTGCAGCAGACTACATAAAGATGACACTTGTACTTAGACAATATACATACACTCATCTTAATGAAGTAGGACTTCAGACAATTCTAGTTACTTTTTAATGACTGAGGCAAAGTCAGAAGTAGATTAGGTTGTTCATATTGGCAGCAAATCACTCTTAAAATGAAATTCTGTACCCCAATACAAGAGCAGAAGCAACACCAAAACAAAGAGCAGCGATAATATCGGCAACGCAATCCTGTATTACCAATTCTCATAAACACAACTTACTGGTTTCACATAGCAGTAATAATCAGTTGTTCAGCGTGCATGCAACAAGCTTAAGTATATTGCTAAGGCCAGAATTTTTGCTCATATGTTCAAAGCTAATCATCAGAGTACCAAGAAGCAAGCAAACTGTCATAAAATTCCTTCTGAGAACTGTTTGATGAAAAAAAGGCGCAACCGCGAATACGGAAATGGAATTGGCATTCAGCCGGTACGGCACTATCTATTACAAACCAGAAATAAAAAGAAGACAGAGAAAAATGTTAATATCCCGGTCAGTCATCTTTTAATCTACCTTCAGCATAATGTATGCACAAAAGCAGAAGCAACTGTGTGTGTGTGTGTGTGTGTGTGTGTGTGTGTGTGTGTGAGTGAGAGAGAGAGAGAGAGAGACACACACACAGACTGAATCGAGTGATAGATCCCTGGTACCAGCTGCATCAGTACTTAGTAGCTGCAAGGCATTCATTCATTTATATACATTTATTTGTGACAGTCGGAGTGGGAGAATCACGGAGGTCAAAATAAGTGCGATGCAGCTAGTACCAGTGATCTTTCACGCAATTCAATCTGTATGTGTCTCTCTCTTTCTCACACACACACACACACACACACACACACACACACACACACACACACACACACACACACACACACACACACTTGCTTCTGCTTTTGTGCATGCATTCCATTACACAAGTGGACAGAAATGGGTAAAGACTTTTTTTCTTGCAACAAATAAAAATATAAAATCTTACACACTACCTGATTTCCATGCTGCTGTTTCAATGGCAACAGAAACACTTCTACAAGGTTTTCAGTCTGTGCAGAAACAGTTACTAAGTAAGAGTTCCACAACAATAAGAAATGTTCCACAAGTCCGTGACCACTAGTTTCTTAACAGCTGTTACCTCAGCAAGCAGGTATACAACATACGTCACACTCTGGGAAGTGCTAAGGCAGGTGGAACTACTCATTGGACTATGTCGAAGGTACGTAATGAAGGAGGAGACAAATTCCTCCAGAAACGACGCGATACACTGAAGGATGATTGGATGGGGGATGGGCTAACCAGCCCTACGCTACTGAAGGGGCAAAATAAAGAATACTTAAATGTTTTAATGCAGTTAGGGAACTGCTTGTGCCAGGGATGAATTTGTAAGGTTAAAAGAAAACTCAAGAGTTGAGTTTTCATGTAGGGGAGGGCGGAGTGTTCCTTTAAAAGGAGCACCTGTTTACTACCACCAAACTGTCATACTTTAAGGAGAGGTAGCTGTGCACTTATGTCTTCTTTATGTAAATTGTATTAATTGCAATTATTTCCACTCATAAAAAAAAAAATCACCATTGCTACACACATTTAAATTGTCTGTACAATATATACATTTGTTTTTCTTTTGACTATTAAGTATATATATCTTCACATGTGTAAATTACCATGACACATTTTAATTGTCTGTAGAAGTAGTTTACTTTATTTGGTTTTGCACTTAAAAAACAAAGTAAACAAGTATACATACTGTATGTTGCTATGCCCTACCATGTGTGGGTTGTGGCCAAAGAGCAGTCTGACAACCAGTCTACTTTATTTTCTGGTTTAAAAAAAAAACACAAACACACACTTAACAGTACAATCTTGTGGCTGCTTAAAATGAGTGTGTGTAATAAACTGTTGCAACAGCTATCATAGGTCTTTTAAACAGTCTAGCAAAAACGTCATGTCAAATTGTAGTAAAAAGCCATAATGTACACAACAGCAGTTTATCATAGTCATTTCAGCAACAATCTGGCAGTCTAGCAATCTGTCCAAGGACTTTTATGGAGGTTAGTTATGTCAGTAGGTTTCTTTAGGTTCATAAAGGTTCCTTATGGCGGTGGAGCCTTTCATCATCTTTCATGGGACAGGGTGTCCCTCAGAACCAATCCCTCCTTCATGCCCAAGGTGGTATCCAGTGTGGCTCTTAATCAGTCCATTCATTCTTTCCTAACCTACAGAACAAAGAGGAATGGATACTGCACTCCTTAGATGTCCACAGACAACTGAGATTCTACTTGGACAGGACTAAACCTCAAAGGAAATCTGAGCAACTGCTGGTGGCATTTGCTGCAGGGACAGAGGGGAAAGCTATTTCAAAGCAAACCATTTCAAAATGGATAGGCCACTGCATTAATTTCTGCTATAAGCACCATGGAAAACCTATCCCACAGGGCATCAGACCCCATTCAACCACGGCTGCATCTACCTCTACAGCCTTTCTCAGGGGCGTCCCTACAAGGGACATCCTAGAAGCTGCTACCTGGAGTTTTGTGCATACTTTCACCAAGCATTATCATTTGCCAATTTTCTCTAAATCCAGAGCTGGTTTTGCCACTGCAGTCTTGCAGGGCTTTATAGCTGGTCCTAATTCTATTTAAATTCCTCCTCCCAACCTTAACTTTGTGAATCTACCCAAATGTAATGACTGCAACAGTGAAACATGAAGAACATAGTACAGTTGTGTACACTTACCATAAATGTAGATGTTAGAGTGTATTCACTGTTGCAGTCCTGGTTACCCTCCCTCCAGCCCCCTTTCTTCTTTTGGCTATACCTGTAATCTCACTTACTATACTCAAAAAGCTTTTTGGTGTATTTGCTTTTTTGTTGGGGGTATATCCTTGTAGTATAGATTTAATTGCTTCCCATTAGGGGGGCACCTGACATCTGGGGCAAGAAAAACTTATGTAATGGCGTCGGCTGCATGTTTTATACCCCTGACGACCTGACGTCATTGAAGAAGGGACAGCAACCGACGCAGGACCAAAGACTTTGTCAATCAGGCCGACTGAAGGCTACTGCAAGCAGATAACCCAAATGTAATGACTGCAACATTGAATACACTCAAACATCTACATTTATGGCAAGTGTACACAACTGTACTTTCCCATCCCTGGGAATCACAGTAGAAGCCGGCAAATAACTAGACTGAATTCCTTGTCCTCTTACAAACTGAGACCATCCTACAAGTCCATTATTGGTATGTTTAAGCAGATAAGAATTGAAATCATAGTGTGTTAGGACTTGTTGTTGTTGTGTCTTTCGGCTTTTCCCGGTTAGGGGTCGCCACAGCAGAACTCCGGTCCGCTAATGATTGGCAGTAGATTTTTACATGCCGAGTTGCCGGCCCCGACTCACAACCTTCAACAAAGGTACGCCCATTCACGCATGTCTCCACACAGAAGATGCAATAGCCGAGAATCGAACCGGACAACATCTTACTGTGAGGCGACAATGCTACCGCAGCACCACCACCGCAGTGTTAGGACTTGTAAGGATTGAAAATTGCAGTAGCACATCAAACACCCTGGTAACATCTAACAAACAGCACCCACAGAACAGTTCTATTTCAATTGCAAGGTTGACCTGTTTATAGAATTTGACTACATTAGTAAATATTGACCTCCTTGTGTTGAAACCATGTTATGTCCAGAGTACGTGAGCTATTAACTGGATCCTTTAACAGATGAATTGCTCATCTTTCGAAGCATTTACCAAACAGCAGTATGAGTATTATCGGTCTATAATTCCAAATTTCTAGTTTATTACTGTTTTAAAGGGTAGGAGTACTAGATGAGATTTTGGCACAATGCCTTTGATTATAAAAACAATAAATACTGAATGAGACAGATGCTAAGACATTTTGAATATTCAGAATTAGTATTGATGGAATATTATCAGATCCCATAAATGTTTTTTTACCCACTTTTTAGTGAGCATGGAATAACAGAGTTTGGAATTGTTGGGTATTGGACCCATAATACTTATATCAGAATTCTGATGGGAGTTAGCAGTTATCATTGGAGCCAGAGTAGTTATTAAACATTTCAGCAATGTCTCTGGGTTTACATAGTATTTTATCTTTATGATATATAGATACTGTTGATTGTTTAGTTATGAGAAACTGAGTTAATGTATTTATAATAAAGTATGTTGTGTTTATTGTTATCTCACTTGCTCTTAAGTTTTATTTTTCCCTGTTAAGCTTAAGTTTAAAACGATTGCTGAATTAATATATTCATTATAGAATATATTATGTTGTTATTATCCAGTTTATGCTTAAATTAGATTTTTTCCATTTAAATTTGCTTAAACTCCTTACAAATTTTATTGGATTTTGTTTTGATTTTATGGGTCTTAAAATGTTCTCTTATTCTAAAAAAAAACATTTTTATTAAATTTAAATAGTTTAGTATTCCACCGTTAAGGTAGTCTGTTTGTAATATCATTACTCATACTAAGGTTAATAGTTTTGCCCAATGACTCTAATAAGATGCTTTCTAGTCTAGAATATGACAGTTCTTAATTCTTATTCACTTCTTTCAATCAATAAATCCCTTTCAGTCAATAAATTCAAGTCAAGGATTCAGTGATGACATCATAGTTAGACAATAATCAGACTTTTTCTTAGCTGAATGAATTTTTGTCCATCAGTAAATGTTTCAAAGTGTAACAAGTTTTGTTTAAAATTAACCAGTGGGGAATCTACACAGTTTTTTAGTAATCTCACATTTGGTAGCAGTGATGTCTCCAAAATGTTTTTTCCCTTGGGTGGCTCCCTAATTAATTGGGTGAAATCTTTGGATAGTATATATATATATATATATATATATATATATATCTTACACACACACACACACACATATATATATATATATATATATATATATATGTTTACATACTTCAGATCAATTATAATTAAATGTTTATGATGTAAAAATTTCTTCATTTTAAGAATGTAATCTTAATGAATTGATAAATCCATAGAAAGATTCCTGTAACTTAAAACTAACATAGTATCTCCATCAGACAGACTGTTAAAATCTCCATTTTTTGTATGGCCTCAGACATTCATATTTAGTGTAAATTAAATTACTAGAATCCCAAAGTTTCTGCACTAGCTGTGATACTCAAGTTATTTTCTTTCATAATGTTGTCCAGCGCAAGTATTTATTCCAAAGACTGGAAACATTTCAAAAGTAAGATTTTATATTGTTATGAGAGATTCTGTTTCGAGCAACGTTAGTTTCTCCAGCTTTATTTTCCTAAAAAAAATTGTGAAAGTTTTTAACTTTGCTAGCTACATAACCCACACCATAATAACTAAGATGGAATACATCATTAAAAAGTAGTCATTGGTTCCCAAAGAAAATCTTCCCATTATGTAACCAGTTTTAAATTATATATATCACAAACCTCTTTCAGCCAAAATTGTAAATGTATACTTTAGTGAATGTGTAGTCATAATCATTCCACTTAAGTGATTGCTTTATTTCACCAAAGGCAACCTCAGTTTTCTTAGATTCTGAAATCTCCTTAATTTCCAGCATGTTATTTTTCATATGATTTAGAGGAGTATATTTTAGATCATTAGTCCCACTGTGAATGAGAAGAAATCTGTAGTTGTCACCACATTTAAAGACTTTTGTTATTAATGCTGGAATCTGTTTAATTTAAATCCAGATATCAAAATAACAGTTGCCCTAAAATTTTCAGTCACTTAACTCTCTCTTTGCTTAAACATGGAATCTAACAGAATAAGAACTTCCTCAATATTATCCTTAACTGTATGCCTTCCTGAATTTAATGTAGCTTTAACTGAACCTTCTATTTTGCTGTTTAATTCAGTTGTTATTGCATTATCTATACTTTCATTGACAACTGTATGTGGTATTTTACTATTGAGTAGTTCTGCTGTTAGTGCGGTAGCTGGAAATGTGAAATATTCTTCTAAAGCTCTTCTGTTTTTTCATGAAGTTGAACTGCAGCGTCTTGCTTATCAGGACTATGACTTTGTTGTCTCTATTCATATCCCTTGTAACAATTATAGCCTAAGTGTATAAAATTGATGGATGAGGATTAGGGAATAGAGATTTAATAATACCCTCAATTTTTATGACTGTCTGTATGCTGCTGATGGTATAGTTTAAGTTGTTTTAGCTTGATTATCTAACTTTAATATATTTTCTGTAATGATTTCATAGAGCTTGTTTTGTGGAGATTCAACTTCAAAATATGATATATTAAAAGGCTGTTGTGTCATTTCCTTTGTCTCTGAGGATTTTTCTACAGTTATATGACCTGATCTCTTACTTTTCTACACAAGGCAGAATTGCCTTTATATTTTTGTTTTCCTGTATTCTTGTTTATTGAATTTTTAATACAAGATGTATCACGTGAATTTCTTTTTACTTTCAGTAGTTCCTTTCCTTTTGGCCAATGTTTTTTTTTTCTTCTGATTAAGCCCTCTGTTGTTATTCTGGTAGTTTTGAGCAATGTGTACTTCTTTTGACTCATCTTTCCATGATTCTGTATATGAAGCTATAGTTCATAAGGATTTCTCCTTTCCACAGTTGCAGTCTGACCCATATTCAATCATTTTTCCTTCCTACAAAATCTTACACTGTTTCAAAAAATTGTTATAATGACTTGTAGAACAAAATGGTAATACTAGCTATAGTCTGTGTCAGGGTTTAGCCTTATAGATATTGTTGTAGTGCTAAAATAAAATGCTTAAACCAATGAGACTGATTAAGGTAATACACCTTGTCTTGTTAAGACAAAAGTATAGTGATAAGTGTTGTCAAAACAGAATTGTAGAGTCTTAATAAACATAATTATAACATTCATCAGGGCTATAAAATATAAATGTGATGGTGAAATAAGTTTTTTTAACCTGTAATATAGACTATGGTACTAAGCTGTTTCTTGTTAACACAAAAAAATATATACTGCTGGCTATTGTCTAAATCGGCACTATAGGCTGTTAATAAAATCGACATTATTTCAGTCAGAGATATGCATCCAAGCTTAAGTACTGCACCATGTCAACTGATAAGCTTTTGAAATTGTAACAAGGATATTATTGTTCTAGTTTCTGCAAATAAAGTACTGGATGATTGTGTTATTCACTTATTTACAGTAATCAGCTTATAAAAAAGTAAGCCAGTAAATAAGATAACATTATCTGTTTGTGCAACAAAATATTGTATTTGTGTAATCCACTGCAGTAAGGAAAATAAGTCACAGCTGAAACAACACAATGCCACATTGGTAGGTGATGGGTGAGCTAATTCCAGTATATGTCAGTACATTGATTAGTATAGCAGATACACTTCTGATACTTAAGTATGAATGTTTTGTTACATGATTTATAGGTTCATAGGTATATACTAAGCCCACTGGAGCCTTTTAAGCCTAAACTCAAACTGGTAACAGGAACAAAGAAACCAATAAACTACAAAGTCCTGTGAAACAACTAGAATAATGCCAGGCATTCTTTGGTCAATAAAGTGCAGTTGTGATTTGACTCGAGTGGGATTATTTAAGTTGTTCCACAGGACTGTACCTTTTAAGCCTAGCCATGCATCCCAAATCTTACAGGTTCTGGTACCCTTGATAGTGTAAGCAGGGGTTTGAGAGATGTAACCTTTATAAGCAAGGGTCTGGGAGGTAAACCATTTGCAGGCTGCATGTATCCATTAGAGACATAGCTTTCAAACCAGGGGTGAATTTCCGGGTTCCCCATCCAGTTGTCCAAGTTGCACTTGAAATGGGTTATGGAACAACTCTGCTTCACATAGATGGGGAGCTTGTCCCAGAGAAGGGGTAGTCTGTGAGATACATACCTGTCTCTCCAGCAGGTCCTGCTTATATTACAGGCAAAGTCTTTAGAATGGGTAATTTTGGTGCTGTTTGTTTTGCAGACATGCAGGAGGTCCTGTGTAGCAAACAATATAGTAGAATGAAACCAAACTATCCACAGCAGTAAACACCTAATTGAGAAGACTACATAAGATATAAGCAGCTGCTGTATCCCAGGACTTATGTTAAGGGGTAGGAACCTTAGTGTGACAGTGTGTCCATTCTTCTGTTCTCCAATAATCATGAAATCACACAAAGCTGTGCAAAGTGTGCCTTTGTATCTCTTTATCACTGCAAGTGTCTGCTCTCCTCACATTTGCTAGGAAGGGGGACCTTTTTAAGTCCCTTTAACATTCCTGATTGGACAGACCAACTGTCCATCTGCTGAAAACAGTAGTCCACCAAGTAATAGTTTAAAATGTGGTCCCTGTGTGTTTAAGAAAACAGGGGAGTGCACATAAAGAAATTAAAAAGCTGTGTTGCCTCAAAATCCTAAAAAGGAAGTGAGGGCAACACACAAAAAAAAAAAAGAGACCAGTTCCTTGCAACAGAATTACTTCCTGGAGTTCACTTGCAAAGGACGTCTTTTTAAATCCAGTTAGTACTCCTGATTTGGCAGTGCACCCATATCTGCTGAAAAAACTAGTCCATCAAGAAACAGTTCAAAAATATGTTCACCAGTTCTTTAAAAAGACAGGGAAGAGCACATAAAGAACATAAAATGCTGTGCTGACTCAAAATCCTGGACAGAAAGTGAGGACAACAAAAATAGAAAGGAAAAACACCAGCTGCTTGCAATACAATGATCCTGGCGTGGATTTAGCCACTTGACTGAACTTTGATGTGTTTGTTTCGTTTTTGCTTTTGACTTTGCAACATACGATTTGTCGTCCTACAAGTGAATTTTGGCATTGTAAATGGTGCTGTTCATTTACTTAATATTTATGTATAGTGCATTACAACTTATTTGAATGCCCTGGGGACGCTGAATTTGTTTAGATTTTACCAAGTATTCAGATAAACCAGCATAGCATGCAGGAGCAGCCCTGAAAGCAGCATTAGAATAAGTAAAGAATTAAATGCAAAAAGTTGTTTCCTGACAGAAAAAATGACTTAAAATGTTTTACCTTTATTTTGCGTCTATATGGTGGTGCTGCGGTAGCGTTGTCGCCTCATAGTAAGACGCTGTCCGGTTCGATTCTCAGCTAGAGTGTCTTCTGCGTGGAGGCATGCGTGAATGGGCGTACCTTCGTTGAAGGTTGTGCGTCAGGGCTGGTAACTCGGCACGTAAAAATCAACTACCAATCATTAGCGGACTGGAGTTCTGCTGTGGCGACCCCTAACAGGGAAAAGCTGAAAGACACAAAATTATAAGCACAAAAGCCCTATTAACCGAATACTAAAACACCGACACATGTTCCGCAAACTGCAAATACACCAAATGCCCTAAACTGCGAAATTCAAAAACTCGAACTGTCATAGTTGTCCTACCCCACCGCCCGCTACATACTACCTACCCAAACAAACTAAATAAACCACATACATACACTAACCAAAACCCTACTTCTAACCCTAAACTAAACCCTGCTTCTAACCCTACACTAAATCTTGCATATACCACCATGTATGCACTTACCTTAACCTGCACCCTAACCCTAAGGTCCGTAACTATCGCACACTTACCTTAAAAAGCTATACCCAAACAAACTAAATAATCCACATATACACTTAACAAAACCGTACTTCTAACCCTACACTAAATCTCACATACATTACCATCTATGCACTTACCTTAACCCGCACCCTAACCCTAAGGTCCATAACTATCGCACACTTACCTTACGGAGCTATACTGCAGAAGGGCCAACCATGATGATTCGACGTTTCAGATTTCACACTTCAGGATGATCAATGTTTTCAGGTTCGAGGAAGACGTGTCGGCGTTTATGTATTCGGGTAAGTACATCTTTGTGCTTATAATATAGACGCTTTATTTTGAAGTCTATTATAATAATAATTAGCTCTCAGTTTTCGCATTTAACTGTAGTGGAAATAATTTGAATTATAACTACTGTAGTACATGCTGTATTGCACTTGTCAGCTTAAGTAACTCATCTTTAACTTTAGTGGACATACTTTTTGAATTTCAAATACTGTAAGTTAGGTAAATGTAGACCTAAAAAAAACAATAAAACCCATGTTTTAAATGCCTAAGGGCTCTTTTTCAAAACACTTTTGAAAATAACGTGTTCATTTAAAAAGTGCGTATTTTTCATTTTTAACATTGATAGCATAATTATGCTCATATGCCCTCTTTATACTTTTTTTCTTATACTCAGAGCTCTATTAAGATACCTGGTTATTTTAACTGTAAGTCAGAGTTTCATTTATGTATCCGTTTTCTAATGTGTTTTATGTAGGTCACACAAAGAGGTGGTATAGTATAACGAGTAAATTCGCACCTTTGTCAGTTCTTAACACTCATGTCATCTAGAATCATACTGGGTCAAGAATGCCTGCTAATGGATGAAATTTGTATTTCCAGGACAGTTAACATGCTGCTTGGGCTATTCCCACCATGTTTATACCGAATTCTCTCTCCCTTCAATTTTGGTGGAAACAATAAGGAAACAAGGCCATATGTCAGTCTGTGCTTAGAATGCAAAGACATGAATTAACGCACGTCTTTGATGGGCAACAGAAAACAAAAACAAATGCTTAACCCTTTTCTTGTGCTGATGACATATTTGTATTTGATTCAGAGTGAGTCTCCCCTAGCCTTTCTAATCTCCAAAAACAATGATAGAATCTTAACAGTCTTGATGTTCACCACAGAGGATGTATATTTTTGTAGATAATGTCTGTATAGAAGATTTTTTTTTCATTTGCCTGTAGGAATTTCTCATCTGCAAATACAGGCAAAGAATGAGGATCACAAAATCAAAATGAGCAGTTCCTACTTAACATGATAAATTTCAGGCAGTCCTTAATGTGAGTACTTAGAACCCTGATGCACAATTAGCAATACCAGGAAGAACTGTCAGGGTGTATTAGGCACCTGTGGATAGACAGGATTTATGCAAATTCCTTATCAGCATCACAGCTGTCAGAGTTTGAATTATTTAGCCAATATGATTTATTACTGAAGTTCTATTTTAGACTAGATCCAAGAAATATTGCAGGTATTACCAAATTGTGATTCCATAACTACACTGGAAAGGTTATTACTTTAGTGGGTAGAATGGAGTTATATATGCTGAAGTGAGTTTATAATGTAGTGAATGCCTCTTAGAGGTCTTTGTTATGGGTAGTCATGAGAAAGCTTGACAGGCTCAAAGCAAGTAGTTGTACAGAAGGTGCAAGGTCTAAACTCGTAAAAGCAGCAGTTGCCCAGGATTTATCTGGGCATCCTATAGATAAAATATTATTGACTTTGAGTAAAATGTGAAAAGAAAGTCTTTTAAATAAATCTGCAACCGTCTTACTCCACAATTTCAAGAGAATTTCTGCTGCAGACAAAACATTTTGTAGAAAAAGAAAATCTAACAATAGTGTGGACACAGACAATCAAAGGCAGGCCATTTGCAACTCTGGTTGAAAATTAAGTGACAGATATAACCAAAAATTCTGAAAATTATTCAAAGTTTTTTTCCTTCCTCTTCTGCTTGGAAGTATCTCTCTGGCTCATGTGGCATCATGGTAAAACATAACTGCAGACATGTAGGTAACAGTCTAATTCAGTAAAATTTCATCACAAACCTCAAGTGCAACTGGTTCCGCAGACACCACCACATCAGGTACACCAGACTATGCAGTTAATGCATCAGCCACTGTTAAAAAAACAATAGTGTTGATGCACTCAGATCAAGTAGTCGTTTCTGTTCCAGACTGTTTCTGGTTCCCTAGAATATTAGGCAGAGATTAGTCAAACATGAGCAAAGCCTTTCAAGATGGTAAATCTTTACCTTCCATTTCCATTTGTAGGGAAGGGTTCCTACGTGATTACACTGGACATGAAAGATTATATTTTACACAAACCAGTAGGTCCATTTCACAGAAAGTACCTCAAATTTTAGGTAGCTCAACATTATTTTCATTTCCACCTCTGCCATTTGGGTTATTCCCATCCTCCAAAGTATTTGCCAAACATTATATTCGTTATTTGCACATCTCTGGAAACAAAACATAACATTCCATGAATCTAGACAGTTGCATCATAGTAGCATAGATAAAGGAACTTATGTTTCACTACTTAAATGTAATTCTTTCTTGATGTACTCGTTTGGAGTAAAAACAAAAAACATATCTGATCCCTATTTTGGAGCAAATGTAGACTTTGAGTTCTTGAAAGTGTTCTCAGTTTAGGACAAGATGGTAAATATTTAGGGCATCTTGGCAGATTTTTTTCCTAAGAAACAAGAATAACAGAAAGACATTTTGTGAAAGCTCTGTGATATGTTATGTTGTATTTGTATAGTTCTGCAGGCAGCACAACACATGAAAAACAGTTGCATCTCAAAAGTCTGTGGAATCAGTACACTGATTCTTTGAGGACACTGATTCAGGTTTCCCATATATGAAGAAATATAACTCCTGTAGTAGACAAATCTAAGTAATCTATCCATAGGAATACCCCCTATCTAATATTGTCAATCTTCATTATTGACAGATGGGTTGTGTTCCGACCTATCAGAACCGACTCGGCCGTTATACATAGCTCGTGTCAGCCAAAAACTCTCGAGCTAAAGCTCTACCCACAGTCCCCTTCTTCCATTACCTCAGATCTCGTTTAGTGTGTTGAAAATTGGACGCATCAGCCAATACTCTCAGCTAATTGCTTTAATTTTCTACTTGATTATTGTCATTTCTAGTGATTTTTCCTAAAGGATCATTGTATTTCTCATTGGATAGTTCTTTGTTTTTTTTTTTTGTGAGTGTGACTGTTGTCCGCTGTTTCTACCCAACCGCTTTACCTAACGGTATTTCTCCTTACCATTACTGGTAACAGGCCTTCCCTTCCTTTCTTTTCTTATCGATTGTAGTCTTTAGATACCATTGCTGGTATTCTTTTCCTTTTCACTCTCTATACCCTGTGGGTATTTCTACTATACCATTGTTGGTAGATCTTGTTAAAAAAAACTTATTTTCTTCACTTTTCCCCTTTCTGCCTGTGTGACGTGAGTATGTGTACAAGTTGAATTCAGTATGGCAGGAAAATAAAAGGGAAAATCTGGCTTCAAATAGTGTCAGGACTGTGGCAGAAAGATGCCCAGTTCAGATGGGCATCTTTCTTGTGTGTACTGTTTGGGTGCCCCTCATTTGGGCATTAAATTTGTCAGGGCTTTAGCGCCTGTACTTTAGCAGAGAGGCATAATAAACTCATTTTAAAAGGCTTGTTGAAATGTTTTTTCACTGAAGCCCTATCTAAGGCTGAGACTTCAAAATCTCCAAAGCCAGATGTTAAGAAAAGTAGCCACTCTGTGCCCGACCTCTCCTTCAGCATATGAAGTAAAGTCCTGAAAGCTGCAGGTTCTAACAGTATCTTCGGAATTGAAAGCCAAAGTAGAGAAAGTGACAATATCAACACCTTCGACACTGAAAGTGACTCAATTTCCATCAGTGCCGACGGTCACAGAACCGATTCAGACCTTTTCTGCATCAACCACCATTTCACCGCCATTGACCTCTTCGGCACCGACAATAGTTTCTGCACCACCATCACTTTCCTCTCATTCAGTTCCAGCTTCCCCTTCTGCACAGCAGTCTATGGTGCCGAAAGTCGATCCCATAATAATTCCCAGAACTAGATATTCCCCTTCAGTAGACACATTATTGGATCAGTAACCCAGCCCTTTTCTGGGTAAGCCTGAATCCCTTTCAGGAATATCAATCCGTTCTTCCAGGAGTCTCTCTGAATTGAATGTAGTTAGATTGCTGGACCAGCTTTTGGCAGCCAGGCATCTCCCTGCTCCTTCACAGACCTCTCTCCTACCCAGAGCCGAGGCTTGCTTTTCAAGAATTCCACCAGTTTATCCTCCTTCAACCTCCTTTCAAGGTTTGGAGCCCTCCACTTTGTCGCTCCTGGTACCAGCTACCTTGGTGCTTACGGTGGACGTTACTTTGGTGCCGGAGTTGACTCTGTGGTCTTCAGCTCCTTCATATCCATAGCACACCTGGGACTTTGGTTTGGCTGTCTGTGCCAAGACCCTTAGTATGGTTGCAGTTGTTTCCATGGTGCTGTCTTTGGCTCTCTAAGCCATGGTAGTTTCAAGCCCTCTCCTGGCTCCTGCTCTGGGTGGTGGCTCATTGGAGCAGGGTGTGACCATGATTCTGAGGTTGTCTTTCTCAGTTCCAGGCTCCCATCCCTCTCCGGGCAGGCCTGCCATCTTGATTATGGAGAGAGCTTTGGCCTCAGCAAGCTTCCAGCTGGCACCATCCTCATCGGAGTGCCATATTTTTGTATCCTCTGGTTCACAACTGTCACAGTCTACTACATCTAGACAGTGGGCAGAAGAGCTGCAAGACATCCTGGTTCTTCGGAGTCTTCTATAGAATTTCCCCCTGAAGAGCCACCCCGTAAGTGGGCATGCAAGAGGAAGCACATGGATTCTCTGGAAGAATCAGTCACCGAAGACACAGATTATGATGAAGGGTAAGGTTCACCCGGTCACCCCCAGATGATGTCTCTTTTGGAGATATCCTGGAAATACTGAAACAGAGGGGTGATTGGAAGCACTCAAACCCATCCTCTGAGGAATCTGTGTTCTTGCAAGCTTTTCGTGCCTGCCCCTGTACTTCCTGTGTGACCCCACCTACGGACGATCTAATTAAGCTGATTGTCCAGCAGGCATGGAAGGATTCTGATTCCATAGAACCCATTCCCCGGAGTCCAGATAAAATTTTAAGAGCCCCAGAGGATCATCTCCATTGGTCTAAGGATCTAGCAGTGGATGCCATGGTAGTGGCGGCGGCCACCAAGAAAGAAATTGCTGAGGAGCGTTCTACTGTCCATCCTCCTAACCAGGAGTCTAGGACGATGGACAGATTTGGAAAGCGGGTCTTTGCCTCATTGACCTTCACTATTAGATCTTTGAACTTCATGGCACATTTTACTAGACTCCAAAGGGATCTGATAACTGAGCTTTCAGACACCCTTACAGGATCTCTGTCTGACGAGGTCCAGGACAATGTTGCCTCACAGCTTGCCACCCTGGAATCTTATCTCAAACTCGTCCATGTGGTTCATCGCCAATGTAGCCAAAGGGATGTCTAGGGCAGTGGGTACAGGAGATGTTCTTCGTGTTTCACTGTTGCAGTCATCACACTTGGGTTATCTGCCTGCAGGTAGCCCTCAGTCGGCCCAAATACCAGAGTCTTGGGATTTCTGTGTCAGATGCTGTCACCTCTTCCATGATGTCAGGTCATCAGGGGTATAAAACATGCAGCCGACGCCATTACATCAGCTTTTCTTGCTGCACGGGAGCCCGAAGCAGATGCTCTCCATGTTTCACTTTTGCAGTCATTACATTTGGGTTATCTGCTTGCAGTAGCCCTCAGTCGGCCTGATTATCAAAGTCTTGGGTCCTGCGTCGGTTGCTGTCTCATCTTCCATGACATCAGGTAGTCAGGGGTATAAAGCATGCAGCCAATGGCATTACATCTGTCTTTCTTGCCGTGCGGTGCCCGAAGCAGAAGCAGTTCGCAAGTGCCAGTCGGCCGACTCCTGAAATTTTCATTTTTGAGTTTCAGAACCGAAGTCTTCAACTAAAGCTAAGTACCCCGTTGGGGAAACTTTTTCTTGCTCTAAACCGATGTCAGTAAAAGTCAGTAATTGTATTTCTTGTGGAAAGCAAATACCTCATAAAGATTTTCATTTGTACTGTATTCCTTGCCTAGACCCTGACCACGACATACCTCGCTGTCGGTTTTGTGCCTTATTTAAACCACAAACTATTCGTCATCGGTACATTTTCGCTTCTAAATATTTTGGTACACGGTTCAGTTATCCAGATGTCTTTGGTAAGCCACACGACTACTGACATTCCGAAAAAACGCAAAGATAAAGACAGAGACAGGCCGCCTAGGTGCAAAGCTGCTGACGCTTCTCCTAAGCTAGTCACCAGTTCGCCGGTACTCAGTGAGGCACTTTTGCAGCCCCTGATACCCGCTATTTCGGATTCGCAGGTCTCTACTGAGACACATTCAGAGTGCGGTATGCCGCGAGATGCTTCAACTGTGGAACCTGCGGATGTCTCTACCTTGGATGGGTCCAGAGCTGCTGTGCAGGCACCGGCTTCTGAGGGTGTATTCAGGCCTACTGGCTTGCATATTAAACTGAAGCCATCTTCTTCTTCTCGGCCTAAAACTCGAACCATGCCTAGGAAACTGACGCTCAGACTGCATGGTCAGGCCTCTATGCCTAAAAATAAATGATAAGAATGGCTGAAGACCTTATTACTTTAATCAGGGGAAGCCAACCTCCCCCCTCTAAGACCGAGGACTGAATTTGCTTATGATACTTCTGACCAGGTTTCTGAAATTTCCAATGCCATTACATCAGCTTTTCTTGCTGTGCGACAGCCCGAAGCAGAAGCAGTTTATAAGTGCCAGTTGGCCGCGTCCTGAAATTTTCATTTGTCGAGTTTCAAACCTGAAGTCTTCTAAATCTATGTAAATATTGGAAGAGCATTGCACTACAAGTATTAGTATTTCATCTGAGTATTCAGAACTTACTAAACAACCAAAATGGCGAAAAAACAGCTTCAAAGCAACAGCTTCATTAACAGGCTTTTGCCATATTGAATCCACACTATATGAGGTATAGAGCTTTGCTGTTGTAAAAGTCAAGTGGCGTTGTAATTCCTCAGCTTTAAAACATGTGAATGTTATAAAAACAGAAAAAACAAACATAAAAGTGAAGAACCCTTCTGATGTAAACAACGGACAAGCGCTTTCAGCTTTTTCAAGCCTCCTTCTTATAGATCCAAATAGGTAAGCTGGCTTCAGTGTTTAAAAGTTGGTATCATCCAATGAAACAGCCTACAATGAATGACGAATGTTGACCAATCAAGTTAGTCCATTGGTACACACCTCCATAGCATTCCGACGAACATGAAATTAATACTCTTACATGACAGTTTGACATTTCTTAAACAGACTCAGACATAATTTCAGAAGGGATATTAATAAAATCTTTTCAGTTGGTTCTAGTTAAAAGAACGAGCTCTGCATAAAAGCCAAGATTTGAGAGAAAAAATGAAAATAAATATAAATAAAAATGGTCATTTAGGGCGCTTCTTTTTATTTCATTTTAAGAATTTCTTTGGAACATCAGAGCCTAAGTCAGTATACCTAAGGTTTCTGGTAATGAAAGCAAGTCATGAGTCAACATAACTTATTGCTCGTCTATTTTTAAGAAAGGGTTTTAAGGGAACACAGCCATTAAGGCCAGGGGGATTGTCTGCCCTCAATCGCATTATCCATTTGGCTTCCTCTCTCTCAGTCAGATTGCTCAGGTCTCCTTCTCTAGAAGTAAAATGTATCTTGGAAATGACCATGAAAACAAAGCTATGCCCTTCATGCTCGCGTAAATGAAGGAAAAGAGAATTTGTTTCCTTTCTGTTACATATATCAGAATGATGTTTGATAATTCTTTCCTTTAGTTTCATATTAGTTTTTCCAGCATAAAATGCTGTACAGGAAGTGCAGGTAGCTATGTAAACAATATTGCTGGTTAGGCAATTAGCTAATCCATGAAAAACAAATGTCTGTTTAGTAACCGGATGCTTAAATGTGTTGCTACAATTGATTACATTGCAAACCTTGCAGAAGCCACATTTCTTTGTTCCTGATGAATTATTATGTACGTAGCTGGTGCATTTCCCATCATTTGAGTATAAAATCCTTTTAAGATTCTTTTTATTTTTGAAAAAGAAACTTGGGCTATCTCCAACAATCTTTTTTAACTTTTTGTCCAAGTTTCAAACCTGAAGTCTTCTAAAGCTAAGTTACCCCATTGGGAATCCTTTTTTCTTGCTATAACCAATGTCAGAAAAAGTTAATAACTGTCTTGCATGTGGAAAGCAAATACCTCACAGACATTTTCATTCTTACTGCATCACCTGTTTAGGCCCAGACCATGACGTTCCTCACTGTCTGTTTTGTGCCTTGTTTAATGCCCGAACTATTTGTTGTCGGGCTATCTTTGTTGCTAAAGTCTTTCGCTCTCATTCTCTGTATTCTGAAATGATTTCAATAAGCCATCCAACTACCGATCTTCCAAAAAAAGTAAGGATAAAGACAAGAGGCAGACCGCATAGGTCCAAAACTGCCAATGGCACTTCCGTTAAGCTAGTCACCAGTCCGCCGGTACTCAGTGAGGCGCCTTTGCAGCCCCTAATACTCGCTTCTACAGATTCGCAGGCCTCTACTGAGACCCATTCAGAGTCCGGTATGCTGCGAGATGCTTCTTTGACTATGGAACCTGCGGATGTCTCTACCTTGGATGGGTCTGGAGCCGCTGTGCAGACACTGGCTTCTGAGGGTGTTTTCAGACATTCCGATGTTTGTATTAACACATTCAGAGTCTGGTATGCTGCGAGATGCTTCTTCAACTATGGAACCTGCGGATGGGTCCGGAGCCGCTGTGCAGACAACGGCTTCTGAGGGTGTTTTCAGACCTTCCGATGTTCGTATTAAACCGACTACTTCGTTTCTGACTAAAACTACCGAGTTTCTCAGGCCCAGAGTTCGCACTACACCTAGAAAACCGACAACCAAAGCGCATTCTCAAGCTCCCATGCCACAGAAACCAATGCTTAGAATGGCTGAAGACCATATAACATTAATTAGGGGAAGCCAGCCTTCCCCCTGTAAAAGACAAAGAATTGATTTTCTTTCTGATTCTGCAGACCATGAGTCCGATGACTCTGATCCCTCCAATTACCAGAACATACCCTTATCTACCTGTGAGGATTCAGATTCAGAGGATTCCATTCCCTGTGCCTCCCCTCCAGAGAACTTTTCTTTTGGTGAAACCTTGCATACCTTAAGGGAGCATTTCCAATGGAAATGCCAGGACTATCCACAGTCCAAAAATAGACTCAGAGAATTTTTAGACTTGCCTCAGCACAGGCCTCTTACTATACCCCCTGTCCTGGATATTGCAGATGATGTCTTCATGGAGTCCAGTCTAACCCTGATACTTTACCTCTAGCTCCTAGAAAGCCTGACAGGTACTACAGGGTACCTGACTCTCACAAATTTCCCTTTCATAATCCCACTGCGGATCCAGAGACCATTTCCCAGTGACCTAAAGGTATTAAGGCTACTACAGCCAAAAACCCTACCCCTTCGGACAGGGATTCTAGAGCTTTAGACAGATGGGGTAAGAAGGTATATACCTCTGCAACTCTTGCCATCAGGACTTTAAATTGCCAGTTTCACATATTGAAGTACCAGCAACATATTATGGAACTAATTAAACAAAAATGTTGTTGATTCCTGATTATACAGAAAGTAAAGATTTACAAGAGTTAATGCATTCTGTACCAAGTTAGTAAACATAATTTGCAGTGTGGTTTTGATGCCTTGGAAGCATCTTGCAGGGCTGCTGTTACTGGGTCTGTACTTTGAAGGCATGCTTGGCTAAAGGAACAAATCTTGCCAGACCATGTCAAAGCAAAATTACTAGATGCTCCATTAAACCAGGAATGTTTGTTTGGGCCAAAAGCAGAGGAAGTTATTAAAAAGATGGAGGAAAAAGCTAAATCTATGCAAAATGTTAAAGTTTTCTTACATGTATAGCCACCTAGATTCAGTAGGCATTGGCCTTCTAAACACTGGTCCTTTCCTGTCCCTCCCAGACCTTCTCAGTCCAAACCTAGGGGCAACAGACCACAAAGACTACAGTCTCAGGGTATGCAGAGATCTAAACAATGGAGTGCTCCCACCTCAAAAACAGGGAGTGGTAAGCCACCCCCCCTTATGGAAAAGGTTCACAATGACTTGCCTATCATCCTTCCTAGCCATGCCCAAGTACTTGCACCCCTAGGAGGAAAACTCGTCCTGCATGCAAAAAACTGGATGTACATTAGCCAGGACCAATGGGTCCTAAACATTGTATTCAAGGGATACAGATTCTACGTCCACTCATTGCCAACCCCAAGCAGGTTGCCAGACCTTCCTCCAAACCAGTGTGCAGAGGCTCAAAAGCAAGGACTTAATCTTCTCAGAATCAGGGCAACTCAGCCTGTTCCAGTAGAGCAAAGGGAACAGGGTTTCTACTCCAGTCCTGGTGCCCAGAAAAGAGAACTCTTGGCGTCCTATCCTGGATCTGTATGTTCTCAACACCTTCCTGGTGGTCCCAGTAGCAACAGCTGCTTCCTGTGCTAGCCAAAGACTCCTGGCTAGTCACCCTAGACTTAAAAGAAGCTTATCTGCACATCCCCATAAGGGAATCTTGCAGGAAATGTCTACGTTTCAGGGAAGGCTGTATGCACTATCAGTTCTCTGTACTTCCCTTTGTATTATCTACTGCACCCAGGGTATTCACAAAGTGCCTGGCTCCAGTCATTGCATACTGCAGGCAGAGAAATATTCAAAATTACCCATACTTGGATGACTGCCTGATTCAGGCGGACAGTCAGGAATTGCTTCTTCAGCACCTGGCATTTGTGAAGAGACTCCTAACTTCTCTGGGGTATACCATCAATGAAAAGAAATCACATCTGGTACCCAGCCAAAAGATTGTATTCCTGGGAGCAAACTTAACACAACTTCCCAGATGGCATTCCTTACTCCAGAAAAGCAGGTTTCTTTGACAAATTACTTCAAGCTAATGGCCACCAAAACCCAGCTATCTGCAAGAAAAATACTTCAAGCCCTAGGGTTCATGGCCTCATGCATTGTAATAATTCCACATGCAAGACTGCATATGAGGAAACTTCAGTGGTACTTAAAAAAGTCTCTGGTGTCAACATTCTCAGGACCTAGAAACGCTGATTCCTATCATTCCTTGCCTAAGGACAGAGTTCCATTGGTGGGCAGAGGCCTGCAACCATAACAAGGGACTCCCTTTCACTCAACCCGTAGCCGCCCAAACCCTGACAACAGATGCATCAGACTGTGCATGGGGGGCTCACATGGCAGGCAAATGCATTCAGGGCAGACGGAGTCCAGGACAAATTCACCTGCATATCAATCAAAAAGAAATGTTAGCTGTACAGAATGCTCTGACAACCTTCAAATACCTTATCCTTCCAGGACAACTCTTGATAAAGACAGACAATACCACAGTTATGTGGTACATAAACAAGCAGGTGGGAACTTATTCCTATCCACTCTGCAGGTTAGCCATGGCCGTGTGGAACACAGCCTTGAGCAATCAAGTGCACTTGCAAACTCAATTCCTGCCACGCAAACAAAATTCACTGGCAGACGACTTAAGTGGAAATCTACTGGACCCACATGAGTGGAAATTGGAACCCAACTCATTCAGACTTCTAATCCACAGGTGGGGGACACCAGAGGTGGACCTCTTTGCTTCCCCCCAAACCATCAGTTGAGCAAATTTTGCACCAGAAATCCCCACAGCCAAGCATGGAAAGTGGATGCCCTATCCTTTACATGGGAAATCCTTTCAATCTATGCCTTTCCCCCTCTGCCCCTCCTCTCAAAAGTACTACTCAAGATCAAACAGGACAGACCAAGGACAATCCTTATTGCACCAGACTGGCCATGCCAGCACTGGTACCCACTCCTACGCAGTCTGACAGCAGTGCCACCATGGCACCTACGTCAGACCCCTTCCCTGCTGTCCCAGCAGGAGGGACAGATTTTGCATCCTCAGCTGCAAACCCTGAACCTTGCAGCCTGGCTTATTCCCTTAATACACCACCAGCAACCCTCAGCAAACAGGTGCTGCACATCATCCTTGAGGCCAGGAGGCTTAGTACTAGGAAATCCCATTCAGAAAAGTGGAAAAGACACTGTTCTTGGATCCAGTCTCAAGGAAAGGACACAGCAGTGCCCTCCTTACCTCAAATCCTAGATTACCTAGCAGAGCTGCTCCACAAAGGCCTGTCCTTCTCATCAATTAAGATTCATGCCTCTGCCATCTCAGCTCATTACAATACTGAGCCACCCCTCTTCTCACACCCTCTGATCAAACAGTTCCTGAGAGGAGCCAACAATTCAAGACCCCCAAGGAGAGCTCCCACTCCTGCCTGGGACCTTAACTTTGTACTAGAGAAGCTCACACTTCCCCCTTTTGAGCCTACTGCTTCAGCAGAGTTAAAATTCCTCTCTTGGAAAACAGCCTTACTTCTAGCCATCACTTCAGCAAGAAGAGTGTTTGAGTTACAGGCTCTAATGGCTGTGGAACCCTTCATTACTTTCCATACTGACAGGGTTTCCTTCAGAACTAACCCATCATTTATGCCCAAGGTGGTACCAAGTGTAGCTTTAAACCAATCCATCCATTTACCAAACTTTTTCCCTAATCCTCAGAATAAAGGGGAAAGGATCCTGCACTCCTCGGATGTGCACAGACAGCTCAGGTTCTACCTTGACAGGACTAAGCATTTCAGAAAATCTCACCAGCTGCTAGTCAGCTTTGCTACAGGGGCAGAGGGCTAGGCCATTTCATAGCAAACCATTTCCAAATGGATAGCACACTGCATCAATTTGTGCTACAAACACCATGGAAAACCTATCCCACATGGGATCTGAACTCATTCCACTAGGGCTACCGCAACCTCTGGAGTTTTTCTCAGGGGGAGTCCCTACCAGAGACATCCTGGAAGCGGCAACCTAGAGATGTTCATCGTGTTTCACTGTTGCAGTCATCACTGTAGGGTTCTTCCTGCCGGCAGGCAGCCATCGGGCGGCCAGAATCCCAAAGTCTGGGTACGGCGTCGGCTGTGGACTCACCCTCCCTGACGTCAGTGCTCCAGGGGTACAAAGCTCCCAGCTGACGCCATGTTCTCCAGTCTTTCTTGCCGTGCAGTGGAAGCAGTTCACAAGTGCCGGTCGGCTGACTCCTGTTATTTCTGGTGCTTCATACCGAAGACATTCTTCTTCTTTTCAAAGCTAAGTTCCCCATTGGGGAAACTTTTTTCTTGCTCCAGACCAATGTCAGAAAAAGTTAATAATTGTATTTCATGTGGGAAGCAAATACCTCATAAGGATTTTCACTCTTAATGTGTTCTTTGTCTAGGCCCTGACCACGACGTAGCTAGTTGTCGGTTTTGTGCTAGATTTAATCAACGTACTATTAAACAGAGATACGATTTTGCCTTTCATTACTTTGGGATGCGATTTAATTATAACATGTTGTCGGACACGCTTCCGACTACCGGAGTTCATAAAAGGCACAAGGATAAGGATAGGCCTCCGAGGTCCAAATCAGACGACAGTTTGCAATCAGAGCCAGCTGCCGGTTCGGCCGTCGTCAGTGAGGTGCTTTCGCAGCCCCTGTCGTTGGCCATTTCAGAAACGCTTGCCGAAACAGTCTCCCACGAGGAGCCAACTAGGCCTTTGAATACTCCAGGTGCAGGACCTTCGGATAATGCTCCCTCGGATGGGTCTGGAGCCGCTGTGCAGGTACCGGCTTCCAAGGGGGTTTTCAGGCCTACGCAGCTTCAGGCAAAGACAAAGGCAAAGACTCCTTCTAAAACAAAGACTCAAGCCCAGGCCTCCTCTGATCCGGGACCTAAATCTCAAAAACAAATGATTAAAATGGCGGAGGACTTGCTAACTATGATTAGGGGTTCACATCCCCCTCCAGACAAAAGGCCAAGACAAGAATTGGATTATGAATCCTCTGATCAGGCATCTGTCTCTTCAGTGTCTTCCCCTGAACAGGATTATACTTTCCCTCCTTATGAGGATTCTGATGCTGAGGAATTCATTCCTTCAGCTTCTCCTCCTGAGGATTACTCTTTTGGGGAAACTTTATATGACATGAGGGAACATTTTCACTGGGAAGGACATGAGTACTCTGAATCTAAGAGAAGGCTTAGGGATTTCCTTCTTCTTCCCCAACACAGACCCCTGGCTATTCCTCCTATTTTGGATATTGTGGATGATGTTTTTTCTGAGTCTAATTTAACTCCTGACTCCTTTCCTCCGGCCCCTGCTAAGCCTGATAGATATTACAGAGTCCCTGACTCCCACCAGTTTCTTTACAAAAATCCTATTGATGATCCAGAAACCATTTCTCAGGGTCCTAAGGGTGTTAAGGCCGCCACTGCTAAGAACCCTATTCCGTCAGATAAGGATTCTAGAGTTTTGGAGAGATGGGGCAAAAAAGTGTACACTTCTGCTACTTTATCTATTAGGGCTTTAAATTGTCAAGTTCATATGTTGAAATATCAGCAATACCTTTTGTGTGTTATGAAACAAAACTGGGTACCATTTCTGTATGTGCTGATAATAAGGAATTACATGATTTGATGCATGCTACTGAGCAGGTGGGGAAACACACCTTACACTGTGGTTTTGATGCTTTGGAGGCCTCTTGCAGGGCAGCTGCCACTGGCACGGTCATTAGAAGGCATGCTTGGTTAAAGGAACAAAATTTGCCTGATCAAGTGAAAGCAAAATTACTGGATGCCCCTGTTCAACATAATGTTTTGTTTGGGTCTAAGGCTGAAGAGGTTATAAAGAAAATGGAGGATAAGGCAAAATCCATGCAAACGATTAAGGATTTCTTACAAGTTCAGCCTCCTAGATTTAGCAGAAATTGGCCAGCTAAAAATTGGTCCTTTCCCAGCTCGGACAGGCCTCAGAGGGGTAGATATAGGCGCCCCAGAGGGGGGACCCAAGCACAGACCTCTTACAGACCTAGACAGTGGAGTGCTTCCACCCCCAGGGGTGGAGAAGATAGGTCTCAACCTTATAGGAAACAGACTCAGTGACTCCCCCTGCATGGCTCCAGGAACCTCTCTCCTGGAAGCTCCTCTGGGAGGAAAATGTTCTCTTTTTCACCGAAATTGGACTTACATAACCCAAGACAAGTGGATTCTGGATGTAGTTTCAAGAGGTTACAAATTCCACTTTCACACCTTACCAAAACCAAATGGATGGCCAGACCTACCAAAAACTCAATGGGCAGAGGCATTAAAACAGGTGAGGTCCCTCATGGCTATGAGGGCCATGGAACTGGTTCCAAATTCAGAGACAGGACAAGGCTTTTATTCAAGACTCTTTCTAGTTCCCAGAAAGCAAAATACTTGGAGACCCATCCTGGATCTGTCAGTCTTAAATACTTTCCAGGAGATACCAAAGTTCAAGATGCTTACTCTGCAGCAGCTCCTGCCAATGTTGAACAAAAATGCATGGATGGTGACATTGGATTTAAAGGAGGCTTACCTATCAGACAGGAGTGCAGAAGATACCTCAGGTTCAAGGCAGGCTCAAAACATTACCAATTCTCTGCACTGCCCTTTGGCTTGTCTACTGCGCCCAGGGTCTTTACCAAGTGCCTGACACCAGTAGTAGCTTACTGCAGACTCAAGGGAATTCAAATTTACCCTTATCTGGACGACTGCCTTATTCAAGCAGACAGCAAGGACATTTTACTCCAGCACCTGGAATTTGTTCAGAATCTACTCAAGTACCTGGGATTCACTGTGAAAGTAAAAAAGTCAAATTTGACACCCACTCAACAGATAACTTTCCTGGGTGCTTTTTTAAACACAACAACCCAGATGGCATTCCTGACATCAGAAAAACAACTACAGCTGGCTTCAACTTTCAAAAGCCTGGCATTAATGTCTCAGCTAACTGCAAGGAAATTCCTGTAGGCTTTGGGTTACATGGCTTCCTGCATCCTACTCATACCATATGCAAGACTGCATATGAGGAAGATACAATGGTACCTAAAAAGCATATGGTCCCAGCATTGTCACAGTCTAGAAACAGAGATTGCTGTCTTGCCTTGCCTGCAAAAGGAATTCCATTGGCGGGCCATGGCATGTCTTCAGAACAAAGGGAAAGCCTTCAGTCTACCTCCAGCCTACCAAGTGATAACCACGGACACCTCAGATTATGCATGGGGAGCCCATTTGCAGGGGAAAGGCCTGCAAGGTGTTTGGACAGAGGATCAGAAGCATCTACATATCAATTTAAAAGAGATGTTAGCTGTGCAGAATGCCCTCTTGGCTTTCAGGGATCTTTTACAGCCAGGGCAGCTACTGATATGGACAGACAACGCCACAGTTATGTGGTACATAAACAAGCAAGGGGGTTCAAACTCCGACCCCCTTTGCAGACTAGCCATGACTCTATGGAACACAGCACTAGCTTGCAAAATGGACCTACAAGCTCAATTCCTGCCAGGGAAACAAAACACTCTGGCAGACAGCCTGAGCAGGAACCTGTCAGACCCACATGAGTGGATGCCAGACACCCAAATATTTAAGATGATTACAGAAGCTTGGGGCTGCCCGGACATAGATCTCTTTGCATCTCCCCACAACTACCAGTTGCAGACTTTTTGCACAAGGACATATCACAAGCTAGCATGGAAAATGGATGCTCTCTCATTCAATTGGAGGAACCTCTCGGGGTATGCCTTTCCACCACTACCTCTTCTACCAAGGGTGTTATTAAAAATAAAACAGGACAAACCAAAGCTGATCTTACTCGCCCCAAATTGGCCTCGACAATTTTGGTACTCAACACTGATAAATCTATTTTCTACCTCAGATTCCAAATCTTTTGTCTCAACATCAGGGCCAGGTCCTGCACTCTCATATCAAAACTCTCTGCCTGGCAGCCTGGCGTATTCAGGGTCTATGATTAATTCTACCCTTTCCAAACAGGTCATGGATGTTATCTTAGAAGCCAGAAGGCCTAGCACTAGGAAATCTTATGAAGGTAAATGGAAGAGATTTTTCACCTGGATGCATGCTCAGGAATCAGATCCTCACATTCCAAATATTCCATTGATTTTACATTACCTAACAGATATGTTGCATAAGGGTTTATCTTTTTCCTCCATAAAAATACATGCCTCAGCTATCTCTGCACATTATAATACAGATCCTCCATTTTTTTCACATCCACTTTTGAAACAATATCTCAGAGGAGCAAAGAATTTAAGGCCCCCTAGGACACCACCCATCACTGCCTGGGACCTCAATTATGTCCTGGAAAAACTAACTCTCCTTCTTTTGAGCCTGCGGCCACATCCGAGATAAAGTATTTATCATGGAAGACTGTTATCCTACTGGCTTTAACTTCAGCCAGGAGAGTCTCGGAGCTACAAGTGCTCATGGCTGTGGAACCTTACATTATTTTTCATCAAGACAGGGTTTCTTTGAGGACTAACCCTACTTTCATACCTGAAGTGGTTTCTAAAGTGGCTTTAAACCAAACTATTCACCTGGCAACTTTTTTCCCCTAATCCACAAAATAAGGGGGAGAGGATCTTGCATTCTTTGGACGTGCACAGGCAGCTTCACTTTTACCTGGACAGAACCAAAGATATCAGGAAAACAGAACAACTGTTTGTTTCTTATGCAGCAAATTCCCAAGGCAAAGCTATTTCAAAACAGACCATTTCTAAATGGATTGCTCATGGAATCAGATTTTGTTACTCTCATCATGGAAAGCAAATCCCAGGAAACATTAGGACTCACTCTACCAGAGCTGCTGCTACTTCAGCTGCCTTTGTCAGGGGAGTTCCTACCAAAGATATTCTGGAAGCTGCTACTTGGAGCTCAGTGCATACTTTCTCTAAGCACTATAATCTCCCTCTTTATTCTAAGTCTAGGGCAGGCTTTGCTTCTGCAGTCTTGCAAGGCCTTCTAGCTGCCCCTTCTACTCAGTAACCTCCACCCTTTATCTCAGCTTTGGGATTCAACCCTACAGTGATGACTGCAACAGTGAAACACGATGAACATAGTACAGGTGTGTACACTTACCATAAATGTAGATGTTCGAGTGTCTTCACTGTTGCAGTCTGGGTTACCCACCCTCCTGTCCCCTCTTATATTTTTTATTGGTGTGGTTCCCTGTTTCACCCTTCTTCTGAGGTGTATTTGCCGCAGGGTATGGGGTTTGTTGTATTTTACATTTTTGTTTTACTTTTAGCCTTTACTTTTGGGCACCTGACATCTGGGGCAAGAAAAACTGGAGAACATGGCGTCAGCTGGGAGCTTTGTACCCCTGGCACACTGACGTCAGGGAGGGTGAGTCCACAGCCGACGCTGGACCCAGACTTTGGGATTCTGGCCGACCGAGGGCTGCCTGCCGGCAGGAAGAACCCTACAGTGATGACTGCAACAGTGAAGACATTCGAACATCTACATTTATGGTAAGTGTACACAACTGTACTTTCTGTACACATCTTCACCAAGCATTGCCGCTTACCTGTCTTTTCTAAATCCAGAGCTGGATTTGCCACAGCAGTTTTGCAAGGCCTGCTAGCCAGCCCTAATTCTTCTTGACTGCCTCCACCCTTCCTCAGATTTGGGAATCAACCCAAGTGTGATGACTGCAACAGTGAAACATGAAGAACATAGTACAGTTGTGTACACTTACCATAAATGTAGATGTTCGAGTTTATTCACTGTTGCAGTCCTGGTTACCCTCCCTCCAGCCCCCTGACTTCTCTATATTTTCTACGTTTCCTCTTTTTGGCCATATCTTATGGCTATGGTATTTAATTTTTACTTGAGGTTTTCCACACCATGAAATTGCTTCCTATTTTGGGGGCTCCTGACATCTGGGGCAAGAAAAACTGATGTAATGGTGTTGGCTGCATGTTTTATACCCCTGACAACCTGATGTTATGGAAGAGGTGACAGAAATCCCAAGACTCTGGTATTCGGGTCGACTGAGGGCTACCTGCAGGCAGATAACCCAAGTGTGATGACTGCAACAGTGACTACACTTGAACATCTACATTTATGGTAAGAGTACACAACTGTACTTTGCCATAAGGCAACATGCCTGGATGCGCTTGTGTGACTTTGCGGAACCCTTCAAGTCTTCCTTCGTCAACGTTCCTGTTGAAGCATCCTCTTTGTGTGGCCCAAAAGTTAAAGACACACTAGCCAGGTGTGAGAAGGATGGAAAGACCTTTTCTGCCACAGGCATTCATTTTTCTACTCCTCAACAATCCTATTCTAGGATTGAAAAGAGTGGGAAAATATGGTTAAAAAAATCTCAAGGGCCTTTTCGTGACACACGTGGTGAATACTTCCCCTGGGGAAGAGGGGGGAACTCTTCGGGAAGATGTCCTCCCTGTGACAGAGGGGGTCCGCGTAATGAGGGCATAGAGATACCTTTTCCAGGCATCCCTGCCAGCGCTCCTGAATGGAGGCCTGATTGCTTATCTCTGGATGCAGTCTGGGGAAGATTTTCACTGCACTAATCTGCCTGGCTTATGATAACTTCAGATTCCTGGGTGCAGAAAATTATCACCAGAGGTTATATCCTCCCATTCAGTCTTTTTCCAAGACTTCAAAAACGAATCCTGGATGTTCCATCCAGTCAGAGGGCTCTAGCAGCAGTAGAAATCCAAAAGCTGCTTCTAAAAAAAGTCAGCCAGGATGTCCCACCAGACCAAAGAGGATCCAGATTTTACTCAAGATTCCTTTTAGTGCCAAAAAAGACAGGGGAGTGGAAACCAATTCTGGATCTCAGTCTATTGAATAAATTTGTACGACAGACAGAATTCCAGATGGTCACGGTTCAGTCTATCCTTCCCTTCTTGGGGAAGGACGATTGGATGTGCTCGATAGAGCTTCAGGATGCATATTAATACATAAAGATGGGCAAGTGCTCCAGAAAATATCTCCACTTCCGACTAGGAGCCAGTCATTACCAGTTTCGAGCACTGCCATTCAGTCTCACCACAGCCCCCAGGGTGTTCACCAAATGCATAGCAGTCTTAGCAACTCACTTAAGGCATCCAATCCTGATAAATCACTGCAAAAAGGATTTATCTTGGTGGATGAAGCCAGAAGAAAATCTATGGGGTCACTCCTTTTCTCCACTTTTACCTAAAGCCATAGTGCCCACGGACACTTCCCAGATCGGGTGGGGGGGGGCATTATCTGGGGAAGACTGTTCAAGGCACTTAGTCCGTACAAGAGGCCAATTTGCATATCAGAATCCTGGAATTAAGGGCAGTCATAGCAGCTCACTTGATACTGTGAGGATTTTGAGTGTTTTCATATCTAGACGACTGACTCCCTCCTGGCATCTATTGATGTAGGCAACAGACTTTGTCCTACATCTCCTAGAGACTCTATGCATTTCCAAAACAGGGAGAAATCACAGTTGACTCAACACTATTTCCTGTGTAGCCTCCCTTCCTCTACACAGGCTGATGAAGCTAAGGTCACAAGTTCAAGCGATCATCTCCCAAAACAAAGTTCCTGCTCTCCCAGTACTGAAAACTCTGGGGTCCATGGCAGCAACTGTAACCTTAGCACCCCTAGTGAGATATCACGAGGCTGCTTCAGTGGGTCTTGGCATCACAATGGTCGATTCTAACACATCCAGTGTCTCGTCCAATCCTGATAAATCACTACAGAAGGATTTATCTTGGTGGATGAAGCCAGAAGAAAATCTATAGGGTTGTTCATTTTCTTCCCCTTCGCCCAAAACCATAGTGACCACAGATGCTTCCCAGATCGGGTGGGAGGGCATTATCTGGGGAAGACTGTCCAAGACACTTGGGTCTCCACAAGAGGTCAGTTTACATATCAACATCCTGGAATTAAGGACAGTGATTTTAGCATTGCAAGAGTTCCAGTCTGTCCTTCCTTCAGGGACAATTGCAGTCCAATCAGACATGTCAGTGATCTGGTATAGCAACAAACAATGAGGAGCCAGATTCTACCCTCTATGTCAGGAAGCCCTAAGAATTTGGCAATTGATTATTGCTTCCAACTGCTTTCTGGTAGCAATGCATATCCCGGGGAAATCCAATGTGATTGCAGACAAGTTGAGCAGATTCATTCTGCTGCCTCATGAGTGGTGTCTCAACCATAACATAGCGATGAAGATTTCTCATTTTTGGGGCCAGCCATGCTGCAATCTGTTCGTCACCCCAATGAACAGCAAGTGCAGCAGCTACTTTGCCCTAACCCCCACCCCCCACGGGGAGTCGCCCGAGAGACGCACTTCTCCTCCATTGGCCCCGGGGACTTCTTTATGCCTTTCCTCCTGCTTCATGAATTCCCCAGTTTTTGAGGAAAGCCCAAAGGTTGAGAAGCAATGTAATTCTCATTGCACCCTTTTGGCCTCATCAAGTCTGGTTCCCCCTTTCTGTGGCCTAACTTGGTTCACCGCCCTTGAATTCTAGACCCTACTCTGGACCTGTTCTCACCCTCAGGGCTCTGTGCATCCCATTCTAAAGAACCTCAAGCTGATCACTTGGTATCTCCAATTCTGGTAATTGCCAGGCAGAATAACTTTTCTTTGGTACAAAGGATTCTTCTGGCTTCCCATAAACCATCCACCAGAAAGCTTTCCAAAAGCCAACCGAAAAGATTTTTGATTTGGGCATGTTCAAAAACAAAGACCCTTTCTCAGCATCAGTGGACAAGGTCCTAGAATATTTAGCCACCCTTTTTGAATCGAGAGCCTCTACTTCCACAATTAGAGTCCATTTAGCCACTGCTTCCAATTGTCATGATGAACTTAATGAACATTCCCTGATGGCTCATCGTTTGTGCAGATTTTCCATAAAGGTGCTTTACATTTAAACCCGCCGTTCAAAGATCCGGTAACTTCATGAGATTTGACCTTGGTCTTACAAATCTTAGTTTGTCAGCCATTCGAGCCAGCCGCTACTTGCAACCTCAAGTTTCTGCCTTGGAAAACTCTCTTCCTGGTAGCTATCACATTGGCCAGGAAAATTTCTGAATTGCAAGCTTTATGTGTAAAGCATCCGTACATCATCTTTCACAAGCAGAGAGTGTCGTTAAGAACCAACCCATCCTTTCTCCCTAAAGTGGTATCAGAATCTAATATTAATCAGTCCATAGACATACCAGTCTTCCAAATTTTTCAAACAAAGGTAAATACTGTTTACATGTGCTGGATGTCCATAGACAACTACGGTTTTACCTGGACAGAACAAAATCTTCTAGAAAACTGGACCAGTTATTCGTATAATTTTCAGGACCTGGATTAGGTAAACTGGTATCAAAAGTTACCTTATCAAGATGGCGTAGAGATTGTATTACCTTTGTTTACAACCGGAATAAACTCAAACTACGTGCTCCAGTTAGAGTGCATTCCACTAGATCTGTTTCCAGTTCAGCTGCCTTTCATTCCAAGGCTTCATGGAAGATGTATGTTTAGCTGCTACATGGGATACGCCTCATACCTTTATCACTCATTGCAAATTAGATATGGTCTCCAGGGGAAGGGCAACCTTCGGCTCTATGGTACTCAGGCATATCCTTCCATAGGGCCACTTAACTTGAAACTGAAAGGATGGAGCTACGGTGGATCCTTAAGTTAGCAGGACACAGGGGACATGGAATTAATGATTATATATTCCTCAAGCCTATCCTAAATTCGAGGAAGCTTCGTAGATGAATTTTGCCAGTAATGCCAAAAGGTGCAATTTCTGAGACATGCTTGTACTTGTATGTATTTTTACTGTGTCTGTGTATACATGCATTTCATATGCACATTGTTCTAGATTTTCCTGTATCTTTAATTTTTAATGGTTTTATGCTGATTGATTAATTGAATGAGGTGTGTCTTTTGCATTTAAGCTGAGTCTGTATTTCTTGAAAGTTGTCTGAGGAAGCAGTATTTTATTGTGAAAGTGCTTAGAACCAACATTAAATTTTGAAGTTTTGGTGTCATGTAGATTGGTGTTTTATTGCCATGTTTCTGTAGAATAAGTTACTGTTGAAGTTTTTACCTACATTTTGTTTTTTGTACAGTTCATTGCCGGTGTTTCCATACAGTTATTCTTACTATAACATTCCATCTGTGTTGTCGATCTTCATTCATTCTTGACATTCCACCCACCTTCCTCCACCAAGAGACTTCTGGAGCATCGGACCTAGTCCTGGGATGCCTCAGGATTATTTCTTAGACAGGGCTTCTATATTTTCTCTACTTCTCTGCAAACTCTATCTGAGGTAATGGAGGAGGGGGATTGTGGATAATGCCTTAGCTCGAGAGAGTTTTTTCCAGGCACGAGCTATGTATAACAGCCGAGTTGGTTCTGAGAGGTCAGAACCGAACCCATCTCTCAAGAATGAATGAAGATCAACAACACAGATGGAATATTATGGTAAGGACATAACTTCTTTTTTCTTCCTTTCATGATGTAATGCCTGACCACAGACTCAGGATTATGACTGTAGTGCCCACTGCAACTGTCTGTAATTATTTCAATGATTAGTCTCCTTGCAGTAGCCTAAAAGAAATCAAATCAAAGCACTTTGCAGGACATTTAGATGTCATCCAGGTCATCTCTCTTGCAGGTCACTTACACTTTAAAATAGACTACCCAACAAGATTGTGTTTTATATGCAAACTAAGGAGCACAAGATCTTTCCAGCTTTGCAGAGAGGTGGTAAAAATGTTGAAATGTACTGTAAGCCACAGCCTTCATATCTTGTATGAGGAGACCCATTCTTGTCAACAGTAAGACTATTTAGGCATTGAACAGCATGGCATCTAAATCTTTCCCTGACTTTTACCACTCTCCCCTTCATCCATAATAATCCATAAAAAGCCCATCCTCTTCAGATCTCTCTTGCTGTGCATCAGAACAGAAGCATCAGAGAAGTGGCCTGAGGCTGTGTTTCATATGTGCTACTGTTTGTGAGAAAAATGTTCAAACTCTGTTGTTTTCAGTCTGTACTCATTCATTTACACTTCACTGTGATTCCAAACATCGTCTGCAATTTTACTTGACCAAACTGTTCATCTGTAGGTTTTTTTTATTGCCTTGCCCTTTCTTTTATCCAGTAATGTTCTGCTCTGCAATCATTGTTGTTGTTGGAAGGTTTTCTGAGTTGATTGTTATTTTTTGTGAAGTCAGAATTGTTTAGTGGTGTACAGTTTAAAATGGAGCATGAAACATTTAAGAAGTATAAATGTGATCACAAAATACCCTCTTATCACAAATGTCTGTCTCTTGCTTAACTGAAGAGCATTTTGCTGTTGCTTGTGGTAGTTATAAAGTCTTTGTTCCTACTAGAGATAGAGAGAGACATCAGAATTGTTTAGAACAGCACAGGTTCAGCACCCACTTTTGAAGACTTCAAAGCTGCCTCCCATGATTTCTGTGGCAAGATTCATTTATTGTCCTGGATGAATCTCCCAGTTGCAACTAACTCCCATGATTTCTGTGGCAAGATTCATTTATTGTCTCATCCAGGAAAATAAATAGTTTTATGTCAGTAAAATCCTTAATAAACTTAGTCTTTCGAATTTTAGTAGATAATTAGATTTCTCAAAGTCTACTCTTGCTTATATATTTTTTTCTCCTCAAAATATATGAACAAGGGTTTTTTTATAATTTTACTACTCCTAGTTCTGCTTTTTCTCTTTTTTTTTTTCTCTTTCTTTCTTTTTCTTTTCCTTGCTTTATACCTATTTCACGTTTGAAAATGTTAAAAAGATTTCTCTTATTTTTTGTCAATGTTATGCTTAGATGTTTAAGTTAGTATTAACAAATTGTACAATTGGAGCTTATCTCCCCGGGCCTCTACTGAAAATGGATATTCATCCATTTGGACTAGCCCGGTTAACAAATGTAAAATAAAATAAAAACTACATAAATAAATATATAATTAAGACTAATGGTGTTGAGAAAACTTTTCCAAATTCTTAACCTGTCAAAAACTGAAGGGAAATGGACTGATTCATTTGCTTGTATATTTGGGATATAGTTGGGATTAAGTGAGGATTGGTAATAATTCTTTTTATCAAAACTGATTTGTTTCTTAGCTTTGTTTCTAAGTTCCCTGTAAGTGATAAGGTTGGAAGAGGTATTATTGCCTTTCCAAGTTTTCCAAGCTTTATCTCTGGTCTTCATGAGTGTAAGGGTAGTTTTAGTTAGCCATGGGGAATATCTGAATTTGATGTGAGTTTTCCTAGTGGGGGCAAGGAAGTTGAGGATGGATAGAAAGGTGTTGTTTAAGTGTAGGACTGCTTCATCGAGAGTGAGATTAGAGAGAAAGGACCAGTTTATAGTAGAGAGGAGGTGATTTAGTGAGTCAGGAGAATAGCTAGATAGATCACGGGTCACCTTATATTGTTGTGCTTTATGCAGGTGTTCAGAGTTTCTGTGAACTAGTAAAGGTAGGTGGTCACCTAATGTGTCTGGTTGAGTGGTTGGATTATAGTATTGTTGGGGGTGAGATACTAGTATCCAGTCAATAAGTGAACCAGTAGAGGAAAATTTATGAAGGTGGGTAGGGGAAGAGATGAGCTGTGTGAATCCATACAGGTTGAGAGAGGTAGAAGGTGATTCTTTATTGATCTGCAGCCAGTCAATGTTGACATCTCCTAGTGTGATGGTTTCATAAGGGATAGTTTTAGATATGTAGGATAGAAAGTGTTCTAAAATGGGGACATTTTTTCCAGGAGGGATATAAATTGATACAATGGCAAGTTTTTTATGGTGGCAAAGTTTAAAGTCAGTGTGAGAAGAACTCCTTGACCACCTTCAGGAAAGGTTGCTTTACCTTTGGAACTGAAAAAGGCTATGTCTGCTGCCCAATCTGCTGAATTATTGCATATATTTTATCTTGGATGTGACTTGCTTAATGCCTAAGACAGAGGTGAAGACTCCAAAGAAAGTATCAACCACTCCATGGGGTTTGCATAAGGCAAAGGAACCTGATTAATTAAGTGTGGCTTTGCTCAACTTAACCCAAAAACGTGCAAAAAAAAAACTCAGAACTTTCTTGACACCAGCATGGGAAGTCAGATGTTTATAGCTCATTCTGTCAATGGTTCTAAAGGATCAAATTTGCCATTACAAGCTAAAGCTGAGTACCCCATTGAGGACCTTTCCTCTTTTTTTTTCATTATTCTATATTGAAATATTGTTACTATCATCAGTGAGAGACAAATACCTCTTTGGTAGGCAAAGCCCTTACAAACATAAACATTTTCAGTGACTTTTTTGCATAGGGCCAGAATGTAATATCAAGGACTGTACCATTTGTCAGTATTTTGTCCCAAAAATCTTAAAAGGTCATCTTTATTTAAACATTTACTTAGAGAAGAAATGGCTGAAGACTTTTGAGTGAGCCACCATGTCCTCAAAGTTCCCTCTTCAAACATCTCTTCACAGCCAAAAAAGAAAGCCAAGATGCAGTAGGAAGTTGTCACTGCTTCCATTTCCTTCTACAAATCAGAGTGGTTGAGAAGTCTGTGGGCAGTCCAACCACTTGACCTCTTCCATCTGCTGTGACCGAGTAAGATGCTGGCATGGAACACCATATAAGCACCTCTTTTTTTTTTTAATTTTTCCAAGTCTTTGGGGTTTCTAATACCATGACAGGAATGGACCCCATTCCTAAGATAAAGTATGATTAAAATTCATGGGATTAGTACTGTTTCAGTCTTTGATGTTGGTTAGAAGTGCATTTCCCAGCACCCCAATGTACCTAGTAGAAACTCCTTCTGCAATTCATACAGTTACATGCATCAGTAACATATCTAAGTACGACTGTAATTTTCTTTTTTTATAAGACCTATTCCTCCTACTACTATTGGAACAGTCTGGATAGCCTTCTTCCACATTGCCCTTGTTTCTGCCTGCAAATCCTGATATTTTATGACTTTGTCTCTCTCTCTTTCTGCGTAAGACACTGTAGTCACTGGATGTAGCACTTTCAATGCTACTTTTGTCTTCTTTTCATAGGCTACCATATGTGATTTTCTCACATCTATTTTTTGAATTGCTGGTAATGGGTGATCCCATGTGATATAAATATAATTTTCTGTAATACTTTGTGGCTCATGTTTCCAGTGTTTTTCAGTTACTTCAGTATTGTAACATTTGCACAATCCTCAATGCAACAGTCTTGCCAAGTATTATGCCTTTCAGTATAAAGTCCTTCTGCCGTTAGTATATCACAGCCAGCAACAAGATGTGCGCCTCTTTCCAATTATGTTTTACAAAATCTACATTGTCCGTTTCTCCCACATGTTCAATGGAATTTGTTAACCAACATGTACATAGTCCATTGTCTTGGGCCACCAATATTAACATTTCATTTTTTGGTTTAAATTCACTTCTCGTTAACCGTTCCTGCATTTGATCCTGATCAACATGAGGTTGTTCCAAGAGTTTTCTATACTTGCAACTATATTTATGCATTTTACACATTTCTTGCTTCTTGTCTGATCCTTCACCTTTTATTTTTCTGTTGTCTTTTAGCACATTCACTTGTTGCCTGATTTTTATCTACTTCTGGTTTGATTTACATTCCTGCTTGACACCAATATGCTTCTGCTAAACAAAGCAAGGCAGTCATCTTAGACTTATTCTTCTTCTGTTTTAAAAGTTTCACTATGTTTGGGTCTTTTGAGGTCAGCAGATATGTATTGCAGATCTGTACATGTAATCAATTTCAAGGAGGCTCATACCACCTTCAGAACAGGAAATATATAGTCTTGGTATACACTGATTTTTATACATAAATTGATAAGCTTGAAGCATCCTTGTTTTCATGTCCAACTGATCCAACACCTTTTGGGTCCAGTCAGTCACTCCAAAACTGTAAGTTAGGACAGGAAGATCAAACTGGTTTATAGCTTGGAGTTTTTTCCTAGATGTCAGTGCTGTTTATAGTATTAATTTTAGTCTTCTAAAATATTCCTTACTAAGTTTTATTCGTATTTGTTCGTGTTTTATTGTTGATCCTTTATCAATTCACAGGTATTTATACACTCCCTCTTGCTCAAGTTCTTGTATGCCACATTCCTGTCCCAGGCTGAAGTTTTCTTGGTGCTGCAGCTTTCCTGCTTTAAATGTTCCTTTTGCATATTTATCAAGACCAAATGACATTCTTACATCATCTGAAAAAGTTTTGACCACCTGCAGATGTTCATCGTGTTTCACTGTTGCAGTCATTACACTTGGGTTATCCTGCTGGCAGGCTACCCGCAGTCAGCCTGAATTCCAAAGTCCATTTTGGAGCATTCTTTTTATATAAAAATCTTGATAAGTGGATGGGAAGTAGGAAATCCCCCCCCCCCCCGGGATCACTTCTGTGGCTCTGCTCGACAGGGGCTAGGGCATAAGCCAGGGAACCTTGTTGGCTAGGCTTACGTAGGCCCATGGGACGATAGCCTAATACCTACCTATGAACCTATAAAAAATCCATGAATGTGGGAAACTGTCAAATGCTTTTTTGTAGTCTATCCATGCCGTACTTAGATTCTATCCCTTTTTACAGTAATCCATTATGGCTCTGTTTAACAACAAATGATCCTTCATTCATTTTGACTTTCTTTTGTTACCCTTTTGTTCTATTGCTATGATTGAGTTTTCTTCTAAATGGCTGTAAACTCTCAACATCAATTCCATTGTATAGTTTATATGCCATTGGAAGGCAAGTTATTGGCCTATAGTTTTTAGGATGGCTTGCTGGTTCACTCTTAAGTAGGAGCATTGTTTTTCCTGTTGTTAACCAGGCTGGTGTCTGTTTGGGGTACACATATAAATAGTTCTTACTTGTAAAGATGTTAATACTTTTAGCCAGAAGTTAGGTACTGCATCAAGGCCTGGGGTTTTCCATTTAGGAGCTTTTCTTAACTTTGTTTCAATCTCTCTGGCCGTTACTTCATCCCGTTTCATACCTTGTACATTTGAACTTCTTACTCTTTTACTTCTATCCATTCGGCATCTTTGTTATGTTCCACAGGGTCTTCATAGCTATTTCTCCAAAATGCATCTATTTTTTTTTGGTGTTGTTTCAGTTCCTTTTGCCTTGTTTCCCAATTCTTTATAAAACTTTTTTGGGTCATCAGTAAATTGCTTATTTTGTACTTTTCCTTTATATTTATCTGTATATCTTCCAAGTTTTTCCATCTGTGATATTTTTATTGTTTGGTATAATGTACAGTAGATCCTGATCTGTTCTGATACTATGCATTACTTTTATCACATCTATCTTTCTGAGTGATTTTGTTGATCTGTTCCGTCTTCTACGCTCTTCTAACAGTGACACTTCTTGTCTTAATTGCTTTATAGTTTTCTGTATTTGATACTTCCATGATGTTACTTGATTTCTCCCCTTCCTTTCCCTTATTGTCCTGTGTTTTTGTGGTAAGCCTTTATCTGTTATTTAACTGCACAGTAATATCTCCTATTTACTTCTGTTGTGTTTTATGAATTTCTATGAACAGTCCTAATTATTTTGTTCACTTGTTTTATCAAACTTCTAACTTTTGGGGTTTTATTAACTTTCTGTAGTCCATTTCTTTCATTGATCTTAATATGTCTGTCCATCTGTATTAAATCAAGCAACTCTTCTCTTAGATAATTATCTTCTAAACTGAGGGCTTATTCTTTGTTCTGCATTTCCAGTGTGCATTCTACAAAAAGTTTCAGGGCATCTTCCTATGCCACATTCTGTTCAGTTTCATCCTGTGTTACCCATTGCTCTTTCATCTGGGAACTCACTGGCCTATCACTTCACAGTATTGACTGCATCTGAGTTGCCACAGTTTATTGTTCCTTTCCTTGTTGTGCTACTCCAGCTAAACGTTTATACAGGTTTCCTGTCAAAGGCTGCAAGGTGTCTTCATATGGTAACTGATCAAATGTTTCCTGCTCCACTGATTTGTCCTTAATTTGGGGATATATTGTTCTATCCTGCTGTGATGTTATCAGAGTTAGATTTTCTATACTATATCCTTCACTTCACAGATAATCCATAATCTCAGTTTCTATTTGTTTAAGTTCTCCATTAGTAATCCTCTTTTCTACTTTTCCTCTTTGTTTTCTTATTTATTGTATTCTAAAATTTCCATACCTGGATCCCTTTGCCTGTATTTCTCTTCAACAGAAAACAGGAGCACTAAGGATATTTGATTAGTTTTGCTTTCTCATTTGCATTAATATTGCACCATATTAAATCTCTTTTTTTCTTTCCCATGTCCATACTTCTTCTTCAGATGTCTCCTGCTCTTCCTGTTTCTCTTTATTTGGGGACTTCTTCCATCATGCTGTGATATAACCCATGTTGGACTTTCTACACTAAATTCTTCACTTTGCAGGTATTCCATAACTTCAGCTTCTATTTTTTAACTTCTACTTTACTAATCTTCTGTTCTGCATTCTTTCTTTGTTATCTTCATTTTTGTATTGTGAAATGTTCCATATCTGAATGCCTTTGCCTGCATTACTCTTTGAATATTTTTGGGGCTGCTTTTTTGTATTGATTAATTTGGCTTTCTCCTTTGCATAAATTTTGCACCTTATCGGATCTTTTTCTTTCCAATGTCCGTATTTATTTTTTATACCTTTCAAAAATCTCTAAATTTTGTTCTTTATATTTTCGCACTTCATCAGCAGCTTCTTTTTCCAAGCAGTCCAAGGTTTTTTGCTCTGTATGGTGTTTTTTATAAATCTGTGGTATTAATGAACACAACTTTTTGATTGAAGCTTCTGACGTTTTTTCTTGTGCAAATATTTTTCTTTTCTCAGATTTCTCTCAATCTTTTTGTTTATCTTCTTTCTGGAAATTCTGGGCTTCTTGCATAATAGTAAGAATACATAATTTCTTTTTTATCCTCAGTAGTCTACTCTCTCATCTTTATGGCTCTTTTTGGCCTATTAGTTTTTGTGATTTTTGTGGACTACTACTACTTCCTACAATGGGGGGGGGGGCATCCTTCCCCTGACCCTGGCATAACCTCATTGCAGGAATGTTTCTGTGTCTTGAGGATTCTAGATGGTATGTTTTTCCAGTCCTGACACCAGTGCGCCTACCTGGATTGGGCACTTGTTTATCCTGGATCTTGTGCACCAAGCTATCCTTTTTAAATTTTTAACCTACTTATGGTATATAAATACAGTCAATATATATATTGGTGTCATCTTGATGAGATTTTGTGAAAAATAGGGTCCACCTCGTGAAGGTACTCACCAAGACTTGAGGATGAATTCAATTCCAGCAATACTACTCTTCTTTGCTAGCTGATTTATCATCTGTCCATTCACACCTGCAATCTACCCAGACAGATGGCCACTAAGACTTTGAAAGGAAAACCAGACTAGTATTTTTGGAGGGACCAGGTGGTGTTCTTCAAATCCTAGTGTGTGAGGACATCTCTGTTTGTTTGTTGGAGGTACATCCGAGGTCGGCTCCTTTTCATATAGTTTCCTTAGAACCTTCTAAAAACTAGAAGCAAAACTCCATGCATCTTTCTTCTCCAGCCACCATTATTTTAAGGAATCTTCAACAAGAATAGCAGGATTGTTCTCAGAGGTTATTCAAAACCCTCATGGCTGTTAAGCGACATGTGTTTTGCTTCCACTCCATCTTAATCCTCTTAAAAGAAAAAGGGATGCATCTTTTGAAAATGATATTTCCTCTGAATCAGAATCTGACCCCATGGATTATTCTTCTTAGATTCATTTTCCTTTGGGATATCTGAACCTGAAGATACTATGTTCAGTGACTCCCCTCAAGTGGAACTCTCCTTTGAAGAAACTATTCAGAAAATGTTGCAGTATTTCATGGGGGGGAGGCAAAACAGCTCTCTGATTCACAAAAAAGATATTATAATCTCTGGACTGGAAGATCCCAAACCTTCTCCAATCCTTCCAGTACTGGAAGCTTTAGAAAGCACTTTCCTGTCTGCTTCTGTAACCCAGAGTCTCAGCCACCTGCACCAAGAAAGACTGACAGATATAAAGTCTTTGAATCCAATAAATACTTGTACAGAAATCCTACAGCTGACCCTGCAGTTATCACCACAGATGCTGACAAACCCTCCTAGCTTTTTCTGTTTTACACTGTTGTGCCAAATGACAGAGATACATGTGCCAAGGATAGATATAGGGGAAAAGTGTATATGTCAGGTACTTCAGCTTTTCAGGCTATCAGACTCGTATGTTTAGGCACCTCTTATCTATTTTTAACAGCATCAACAGACCTGTGTCAAATATCCCCTGACAATGACAACAGCAATGCAGAATACAGTCTCTTCCACCTCTCAAGTAGTATGCCATTTCATTAAGTGTGCTTATGATATGGCAGATGCTTCTTCCAGGGCTGCTGCCTCTGCTGGTTCACTGCTGAGAATGTACTCTTGGCTAAGATTCAAGTCTCTCCCAGAAGATGTAAAAGCAAAGCCTTCAGATGCTCCTTTTTCTCCTCCTCCCCATTAGAGATGTTTAAACAAACAGAAGAAAGGAGCAAATTATACAGGAAGTTTAAACAACAAATTCCTTCCTCTTTTTCCAAAATTTCAAATAAATTATCCCTCCAAGCTAGGCCATTTCTGTCATAAGAAGTCTTCTCAACAAAAAATCCAAAACGGAAATGACAGAAAAAAAACTACTGATTTGAAGGGAACAAAAGTACCCTTCCAGGACAAACCTTCCAGCTTCTGACTGTGTACCTCCCCCACCCCCCAGCTTGGACTTTTTTCTTTCAGTCTTCAAATAAACGTTCTGTCAGTCTTTCCCTTTAGAAAAGTCTCACAACATACATTTGGATTTTGAGAATCATTTAAGAAGAATACATTCTTCAATGGAAATATCTTCCTTTTCAACATTCAATTTCTCAGGTTCCCCAGAATCAGCAGCATCAAGTGCATCTAATCTTGTCAGAACATTTGCATCAAGGAGTGAGAGAGAACCTATTCCCCCAAATAAAAATAAATAAATAAAGGAAAAAGGTTTCTACTCCAGGTTTTTCCTAGTCCCTAGAAAAACATACACGTGGACACCTATCTTGGATCTATCGGTCCTCAACACATTTTTTTGAACATTCCAGAACTCAGGATGTTGATTCTGCGAAGCCTTTCTCCACTATTTTTAAAGCTTTTATGGCTACCCTGCACCTCAAGAATGCTTATCTTCATATTCCAGTCCGCCCTTTTCTCAGGAAAGTTTCAAGATTCTATGTGTTTAGGTTCATAGGTAGGTACTAGGCTATCGGCCCTAGGGCCCATACAAGCCTAACCAAAAAATGTACCCTGGATTTTGCCACCCAAGAAAATTATTTTCCTGTGCCCCTGTCAAGCAGAGCCACAGAAGTGATCCTCTGGGTGAATTTCCCATTTCCCATCCAATTATCAAGATTTTTCTTGAAGAGTGCTAATGAGGAGCTCTGTTTGACATAGATAGGTAGTCTGTTGTTTGACATAGATAGGTAGTCTGTTCCAGAGTATGGGAAGTCTCTGGGACAGGAATCTATCCCTCCAGCATGTTCTGTTTATTGTGGTGACAAGGTTAAGGTCCCTAGAGCGTGTAGCTCGGAGGGATTGGGATTTCTTTAAGTGGAGCATGTCCAACAGCTCTGGGTTTGACATAGCTTTGTATGTTAGGCAGAGATCGTCCCTGGGTAGGCGATATGCGATGGAGTAAAGCTCTAGTTTTTTGAGACTGTCTGCATAGGGCATCTGTTTGAGGCCAGTAATCCTCTTTGTGAGGTATTTCTGTGGTCTTTCCAGTTGTTGTAGATGTCTTGTGAGGTACATACCAAAAGGGGCGTTGTACTCTATAATGGGTCTAATGAGTGATGAGTAGAGGGGGAACAATGACCTCTTTTTTTCTGGATGAGAATCCTTTTGTGATGAGATGAGCCACGTAGAAGGATTTCCTGACCACTGTGGTGATGTGATTATCAAGGGAGAGACTACTGTCCACCTGTGTCCCAAATCACATTTTCGGCATTAAGTAGACTACCAGCTATGTGGTAGTTCATGGGTACAGAGTTTTTACCAAAGGGGATGACAATACACTTTTTGGCATTGAGCTTCAGGCCATGGCTTTGACACCAGGTATCTGTCTCAGTGAGGCCCTTTTGTAGTTTGTCCACATCGTTAGGAGTTTCGATTATGGCTCCTAGTTTTCAGTCATCTGCAAACTTTGTTAGCCAAAGACCTTCTGTGTTGGCCTGCACTTCAGAGAAGTAGATACCAAACAGGAGAGGACCCAGGACTGAACCCTGTGGTACTCCACTTGTCACTGGTCTGATGTTGGATTTGGAATCCGCTACTTTCACAGTATGGGTTCTGTCCGTGAGCCAGTTTGCAACCCATCTTGTGACATAGGGATTTATACCTAGTTTAGTGAGCTTATCTATAATTCCAGAGTGGGAGATGGTGTCGAAAGCCTTGGCGAGATCTAGATAAGCTGTGTGAACCATTTTACCCTCATCTGTGGCTTTGGTGACTGCTTCAAAGAAGTCAGTCAGGTTTAGGAGACATGATCTGCCATTTACAAATCCAAACTGAGTAGGGTCCAGAGTTTGGAGATTACCAATGTCTTTGTTTATGAGTTCCACAATGATACGTTCCATGGTCTTGCAGACCAGGCTCATCAGGCTAATGGGGCGGTAGTTCCTGGGGTCCGTCGTGGCTCCACCTTTGTGGAGTGGGATAACTGTCACGGTGCGCCATTCAGTGGGTACAAAGCCTGAGGTGAGGCTATGATTGAACATGGTACTTAGGTAGGGTGCCAGTTCATTCTGTAGTTCATGTAGAACGCAGCCTGGGATATTGTCAGGTCCCATGGATGCTGTGTTCTTGGCTTTGGAGAGTGTGTTTTTTACCTGTGCCGCCGTGATTATAGGAACTTTTGCATTCTTCTGGTATAGAGATGGGCCCTCTAGGGGGTAAAGTTAGCATTGAACCTATCTGCTAGGATGTTGGCAATATCAGTTGGTTCTGTATATTTAGTGCCATTATTCTGTAACTCAGAGCAGATCCGAGTGTTCCCATTTAGATTCTTGACATAGCTATAGAATGCTTTGTGGTTGTCTTTAGAGTCAGTGGCAATTTTGTTTTCGTAACTATCTTTGGAGGATTTTACGAGGGATCTCAGTTTCTTACTGAAGTTGACCAGGGAGTTCCTCCAGTCATGGGATTTTACTCTTTTTTGCAACAGTTTCTTTCTTCTGTTGTAGAGTTTGTTTATGGCAGAGGGCCACCAGATTGGCTTCCTTTTTTTGGAGGATAACATCTAGGTTCTATTAGGGATAGCATGATCCATGCACTCATGTAAGTGCTTATAAAGTGCATTTGTGTAGGATTCAGCAGTCATACCTCTATTGTCCATCTGCATGGGTGTCATGAAGTTTGCCACTTCTGTCTTAAGAAGTGTGAAGTTGGCTTTTGAGAAGTTTTTACAATGGTTTCCCTAATTGGGGCTGGGGGTGGGATGTGGATGTCTAGGCTGATAGGTTGCGCTTTCAATTTACTACATTGCCTTTAGGACTTTCCATTGCTTGAGGAGTGTTTATAAAATATATTGGCCCTATTATTGCATTCCACGCACTCCGTAGTATCCACATTTACCTGTACCTGGACAGTTTCATGATTAAAGCCATGTCTCATCACAGGAACTACAATTCATTATCGCCTTTTTCAGAGCTTAGGGTCCTGTTTGAATGTCAACAAATTTGGCATTTCTCTATTTTCTGGTGCTGGCAGGTCGTCATGATAAATCTTCTCAGGCAATTGCTTTTCTTCCTTCAGGCAAGATTGTATTCTTAACATACTACTTTCTATCCCTGATAAAACTACCTCTGACATCTGCATAGAAGGTTCTGAGAGCCCTAGTTTATATGGCATCCTCCCTTCAAATGATTCCTTTTGACAGAATGCACATGAAGAAAGTCCATTGGTACTTAGTCCATAAGGACTCAATACTGTCATCATCTGGCCTTCCCTAGTTCCTCCTTACCATTTGTGAAGAAAGAGTTACACTGATGGGTTACTCAGATAAACTTGAATCCAGGAGTTCCCTTTCAAATTCCTCTCCAAAATGTCTCCACAGATGCACCAGACAAGGCCTAATGGGCTTGTTCAGAAAGATTCAAAGTACAAGGAATTTGGGAAAAATTTGGAAAGCGCATACTAATGTAAAAGATAAATGTATTGATTCTGGCTCTTCAATCTTTCCATTAACTATGGTCCCTAGGAACATTTGGAGGGGGGGGGGAGTTGCGCCACAAAAAATCTTATCCCGTTGCAGGCTTGCATTGATGACTTGGGACATTGCTTTACCGTTTTTTCCAAGCAGTTTATATTTCAGCAGAACAGAGTAGCTTGACATGAGTACCTAAAAATATCAAGGACAGATCCATTAATGGATGTTGACCTTCTTCCATATTGTCCACCAGTGGTGTACTCCCCAGATGGATTTATTTGCCACAAGTCTAAACAATCAGTTCAAAAGACTTTATGAATTATGTGCTTGAGAAACTAACTTTGCTCCCGTTTGAACCTGCTTCTTTAAAATATTGTACATGGAAAGCAGTTCTTGTTACTATAACCTCAGGGTTTCTGAGTTACAAGCCCTGAAGTTTTTCCCTCCTTTTCAGGTCTTCCACAAGGATAGGACTCACTTAAAATTAATTCATCCTTTAAGTCTAATGTAGTCACTAAAATATCTCTGAACCAAATCTGTTCACTTTCCTGCTTTATTTTCCTAATCCTCAAAATAAAGGTGTCTCCACCTGCTTAATGTACACAGATAACAAAGATTGTATTTGGGCAAGACAAAATTAGTTAGAAAATCTGATTAGTTATTCACCTCCTTTGAATGTAAAAAGAAAGGTCTTCCAGTATCAAAACAAACCATTTCCAGATTGATATCCCTTGTGATTTGTTTTTGCTAATCCTTTCATGGTATATACCTCTTAAAGCATCTTCAAAGCTTAATCAAAGAGGTCATGCCTTCCTTAGGGGCCTTTTTCAAAGTCCTAGACTCTTCCATACTAAAGGTAGCTACTTGGTCTTCCATCCACATCTGTACATAACATTACAAAAGTGATGCCTCTACCAGAGCCATAACTGGGTTTGCAACAATTGCAAGGACTCTGGTTTGGTTCCTCTTGCCTTCTCTCACTCTACATAAAAGCTTTGGGAAACATCCCATTTTCTTCAGCATTAGTGCAGTAGTGATCCGGATCACTGCAGTGGCTCTGCTGGACTGAGGCACGGGGAACTAATGGCTCTGCTGGACAGAGACACAGGGAACTAATCTAAGGGTGTGCCGAAAGCCAACACATTCTGGCTAGGCTTATAAATGCCCTTGAGCAGATAGCCTAGTACTTACTATGAACCTATGATGAATTGCCAAAGTGGTTAGAAAATCCTTCTACATGGCCCACCTAATCACAAAAGGGTTCACATCCAGATCAAAGGAGGTCATTGTGCGTCATAGAGTACAACACCCCATTTGGGATGCACCTTACAAGACACCTGCAACAGCTGGAAAGACCACAGAAGTACCTCACCAAGAGGATCGGTGGCCTCAAACAGATGCCCTATGCAGCTCGACTGAAGAAACTCCAGCTGTACTCGGTTGCATACCGCCTACTCAGAGGTGATCTCTGCCTGACATACAAGGCCATGTCCAGCCCAGAATTGCTGGACATGCTCCACCTAAAGAAAACCTTATCCCCTCGAGCCACATGCTCTAGGGATATAAACCTCACCACAACAATAAATAGGACGTGCTGGAGGGATAGATTCCTGTCCCAGAGACTTCCCATGCTTTGGAACAAGATCCCAATCTACATTAGACAGAGCTCCTCGCTAACACTCTTCAAAAGAAACCTTGACAAGTGGATGGGAAACAGAAAGTTTACCCCGGGGATCACTTCAGTGGCTTTGCTGGACAGAGGCACAGGGAACTAATCTAAGGGGGTGGCTAGGCTTATAAATGCCTTTGAGCAGATAGCCTAGTACTTACCTATGAACATAAGTAGGGTTGTGTAATAACATACCATAACAATACATATTTGAATAGATCCCTCTTGCAATTTATACACCCCAACTCCATCCTCCTTTTTATTCTCTTTTTTTTTGCAGAGTTTGAAATACCCAGTTTCCCTATCAGTCCCCCCTCTATACCTTATATTTCCTGAGTCTATCCTTGTTGCAGCTAGCATGAGTAACTTCCTGGGGTAAGAAAGCTCTAAGTTTTGTTTGGCACCCATTTCCTTATGCACTAGTATCCAGGACTCGTGCCTGAGTCATGGGTCAAATTTACAACACATGAGGGGGAAGCACCTCAGATTTGACTTACTGACCAGAAGTCTGGTATCCTTGACAAGCTACATCCCATTTGTCAGCATTACTGCAGCAGTGATCTATATGAACATGTATTGTTATGTTAAATTCTTAAACAACTGTACTTTCTGTGAGTTTTCCATAATCTGTACAAATTGTTTGAGATGGTTTATCTGATGCTACGAAACTGCACAACACTGTCCATTTTGGCACCCATTACATTTAGTAATGCTGGGAATTTTTGTGATAGGGAATGCCATTTGCTGTGTAATACAATTCGTTTCTGTCAGTGTATGTTGCTCAGCTTTTCATGGTAGGCATCAGTATATGAAGCATTCACAGTCATTTTAAAAACTGTGTTCACTTTAGCTATGCATCATTTTCTTTCCTGGGATGCCTTCCGTCTTAACCCAAACCAGTATGTGAGCCATTTTACATTAGGTAAACATTTTTCAGCAAAGTACCAATTACTTATTTTTGTTAAAGCAGATCCAAAACACTTAACATACTTTCACACAAGTGTGTCTGTACCAAAATGCAAAAATTGCTTCTTTGATTTTACACAATTTGTTCATTCACATAAATACATTATTTTCACTTGTAACATTCAGCCTTTAAATTGCCCCTTCCTAATGCACACATTTGCCATTTAATTCAGTCAGTTACATAAAAATCTGTTAATACTGCTTCCTTGTGGGTAGGTTACGTATAAATGCCACTGTATTATTACTCATTGATTATTAAAGCCTCATAGTGCCTGATTCCGGGTGCCTTCTTTGAGGAGTCTACATGTCACCTGTGTATCCACATGGATTTTTGCTGGTTGCACTTATTTCTTATTAATAATAATAATCTTATTCATGTATTCTTCTAGAATTGCTTTGTGTCTGATATATTCTTGTATTCCACTTCACTTTTTGATTTCCTAATTTTCTCCACCCAAGGAAAGTTAAAAAAAAAAGGCTCAAGATCAATTAATTGAGGATTCACTCAGTAAATGCCATAGTGAATAGTGCTACATCAAGAACCAGCAGTCGAAGTATTACACTTGACAGATATGCCCTATTTCACTGAATGAAACATACTACATCTAAACAAGAAGAAAGCAAACCGGAAAAACAGAAACCTGACTACACTGCTCTTCTAGAGAGCACCCCCACCATGCCCCAACCATTTGGTAGCCTGCATCTCCCTCACACACTCTGCTGGTAATTATACACCGACTATAAGACTGCACAATACTAGAGACAGGAAAACAGTTTAAGATCTGAGCCTAAGACTGTTACCCCCAATCCATGATTTGCACAGTCTCAGTGAAAGAGGACTTTGAAGGAACTAGACTCCAGATGAGAGGTTTTTGAGAAGATGGCTGTTCATCATTTTGATTATGGTTGAAGTAGCCTTAGTTGTGTGGGTTTTATCCTGCCAAGGGTATAATGGCTGACCACCTTCCAAAGCTTCATGGTATCTTCCATGTGCTCAAACTCTCAAGCAGTTCAAGCTGAGCTGACTATAAGACATGTTTGGGTGCAAAACCCTTCAGAGCTTTCTTGCTGATGAAGATTACAGTCCTCTAAGGTTTTTGAGGATCGATGTTTGGCTTGTGCTTTCCTTTGCTGGGCAGATACATTTCCTTTAGGAGGAAAAAAAACTTCCATTTTCTTAACTTTGTTGATGTTTTTATTACTTTCCCCTTCAGGAAAGTTATTTTAAAATGTGTTTTAATGGACTGTCTATAGAGACTGTAACATCATTTTAAATAGAGCACTCATTTTTTTTTGTCTGTTGAAAAGTGATGTTCACTAACTGAAGGCATATTTTCTGAGGAAAGTTTGTGTTATTTTTCTTTGGTGGGGCTGAAGTATTTGAAAGTGCTTTTTACTTTGCTTTTTTTTTTCTTTATTATAAAAAAGTAACTTTTGTGGATTGGTAGTTTTACTGGCATCTGTTGCTTGTCTTACCTGGGAAACAGATGCTGCGTCCAGCCTGACCATGGAACAGACTACCGGTCCCATGGTCTGTCCTTCTTTCAGCCACAAAAAGAAAAGTCAAATAAACAGCTTTTGCCATTATAGCAGGTTAGCAATTTGCCTCAGGTGGGTGACTCTGCTATGACCATTTGTTGCACCTCAGACCACTTATCTTTTACCCCAGATCCGTCCGGTGTAGCATCTATAGCCCCTATGGACAGGAGGTTAGCCACATACTATACAGCTGTTAGATTACCCTCAGTGGGCAAAGGACAGCCACTCTTCTCTGTCCTGGGAGAGGGAAAAGGGAAGGTTTCCCCTGTTGTGCCAGAATGCTGTGCCCAGCCTTAGGGAAGCAATTGCTGCCATCAGTAACATGGCTGACCCCATTTTTCCTGTTAAAAAGAAACAGAAAACCAAGCTTGTATCTACTCCTCAAATTTATTTAGACAGGAGTAGTTTACTGGGTCTGGATGAGGGGTTAATTCAGGCTATTGATTCTTCTTCTAAAGTAGTTTCCAGTAAAAGAAAGGAGTTGTGAAGAGAGATTTGAGATTCTGAATCTGAACAGGAAGACAGAGGGACAGATTCATTTTTTTCCCCTCAGATTTTTGATTCAGACTCGGAGGAGAGCTCAGTTTCTTATACTGTCTGTGGGGGTTTATTTTTCTCTGAGACTATTGCTAGAATATCCCAGTGTTTTCAATGGGAGAGCACTGAGGTTTCTCAGTCCCACAGAAAATAGTATGAGTTGTTACAGAATGGTTCTACAGAATGTGTTACTGCTTGCAATTGCCCTGTCAGTCAGCCAGTTGCCTCTAAAAAGGCAGATAAGATGTATAAAATTCCTCAATATTTTACATTTTTATACTCTATTCCCAAACCTGTCACAGCATTGATCCCACTGCCCCAGCATTGATCCCACTGTTGCTACGTCCTACTCTTTCTGATAAGGAAAGGAACATTGATCAGTATGGGAAAGAAGTGTATACTTCTTCTACAACTTTGGTTAAAGGTTCATATGTTAAAGTTTGTTCTGACACATTGTAAGAATATGAGAAATGTTTTGTCTGCAATTTCTTCTTGTGAGGAAAAATCTGCGTTAAATAACTTAGTTTCTCCCTCATTGTTTGAAGTGTGTGTGTGTGTGTGTGTGTGTGTGTGTGTGTGTGTGTGTGTGTGTGTGTGTGTGTGTGTGTGTACAGATACTTTCACTAGGGCAGGGCTGTGGCCACTGGTACTGTTTTTAGGAAGGTTGCATGGCTGCATTCTCAGAACATTCCATACGATGATAAAATAAGATTTTAAATTCTCCCTTGGATAGCGATTTAGTGTTTGGCCTCTCCCAGATGCAGAGGTTATCAAAAAGTGTGATGAAAGGGGCAAGTTGATCCAGGGAATCTTGTAATATTTTTCAGCTGTCCTTTTCCAAAGTATTCAAGGTATTGCCTTTCTCCTCTTCCATTCTTGGCAGAAAACAGAATAAACAGTGACAACAGGAATGTCAAGGGAGTTACAAAAAGAAGCCTCTAACCTCCCAAAACTAAGGACAGTCTAATATGTTTGAATGACTACTTGAAACCTTGTGACCCACTCCCGCCCTGGCCCTCTTTTTTTTTCCAGATAATCGTAATCTCTATTTTTCTGTTTGGCAACAAATTGCTTCAGACAAATGGGTTCTGAATTTAATTCATCAAGGTCACAGATGGTAGTGGGAGGAAGTTATCCTTTCCAGGGAGTTTTCCTCATCCTCCAGATCAGACTGTTATATTTCCACCTTTTCTGTAATTTTTTCAAAATGTCAGGAATTTCTCTGTTAGGTGAGAAATCTCTCACACAAGCTTGAATTTCAAGAGAAGAGTCTCAAAAGTCTTTCTCTTGGCTCCCTCGCACATGATTTTGTTTATGGGATGTTAACCCAGGTCTGTCCTTCTCTCTCTTCTTGTTCCAAAGCAGTCAGTCACCACACACGCTTGAGACTTTGCTTAGGTAACAGATTCAGGAGGGATAAAAGTGCATGGTGTGGGACACCAAAGACAGACACAAGCACGTAAATATCTAAGAAATGCTTGCCCTGATCAAGGCACTCAACTGTCTAAATCCTCTTTGACCCCTGGGACCTATTCAAAGTGTTTTCAGATAATGCCACAGTCATATGGTACATCAACAAGCAAGGAGGAACCAGGTTGCACCCTGTTTCCTGACTAGCCATGTTAGCTTGGGATATGACTTCACAGCTTAGTCTCACTCTGCAGGCATCCTACATTCCTTCAGAGCACATTTGTATGGCAAACTAGCTGAGCAGGACCAGGGCAGATCCTCACAAATGGAAACTAGATTGGGGGGTCTTCCAACATTTGATCCATATGTGGGGAGTTCCTCAAGTAGATCATTATGCCTCCTCCTTGAACAGTCAGCTAGCAAGATTCTGTTCCAGGGTTATATGCAAGAAACCCTGGAAGATAGATGCCTTTTCTTTTCTTTGGATAGGAATGTTCCTGCATGCGTTTCCACTAGTATCCAGGGTATTTCTGAAGATTCAGAAGGAATCCCACAAAGAGCAGTGTGGTGGCTTTCTTTAGGCCTAGGGAACTGTGTGGTGTTCCCTTCTTTCAAAAATGGACAGCAGTTACCACAAGCTTCCTCACAGACTGGATCTACTCTCACAAGAAAAGGAGTGTTTGATACACTCCATCAATCATTTTTAATAGACTTGCCTGGTTGATGGTCTTAATTCCTTATAGGCACCTGTTTACTGAGCATGTGCAACAGGTATTAATGGAGTCAAGAAAGCCTGCTGCTAGAAAATCATATCTTAGCAAATGGGAAAGTTTTTCTAGTTCTTGCCAACAACATAACCAGCACCCATTCGGGGCTATTTGCTCTCTGGCTCTACACGATTTATGTGAGTTACAATCCTATGGCCTTTATTATTCCTTTGTCAGGGTTCATTTATTGACCATTTCATCTTGCCTGACAATAGATCCTGCTCTTTCAAAATGTTCTCAAAAGGATTTTGCATAAGAGGCCACCAAATAAACCTGCAGCCCCTCCTTGGGATCTTAATTTTGAGTTAAAAGAAACTAAGACTGTATTAATTGCTTTGACTTCTGCAAGAAGGTTGTCTAGTGAGTCAACGGTACCTCATTTTCCATAGGGACATAATCTGTGTGAGAATTAATCTTTTGTGCCTAAAGTGGTATCCAGGTTTACTTTAAGCCAAAGTATAATTCTCCCTGTTTTTCTTTACTGAATCTAAATATGAGGGAGAAAAGATACTCCATATTTTGGATGTCCACAGACAGCTTTGGTACTGATGTAGCAGAACTATATTTTTCACATCGTCGGATCAGTTGTTTATTTCTTGTGAAGGTAAGAAGGGGCAACTTATGTCAAAACAGACTGTTTCCAAATGATTGCCTAAGGCTATTACATTTTGTTGTACTCAACATAACAAATCTGTTCCAGATAGAGTCAAGGCTCTCTCTATCAGGACTTTGTCTTCATCTTTGGCTTTTTTGGAAAGAGTTTGATTCTAGAAAGTCTAGAACCTACTGCTTGTTCCTCTTTACATACTTTTACAAAGCACTTTAAGCTTGATTCCTTCTATAGGTCCAGATAAAGCTTTGCTAGGACCATTCCCCAGCTGCTTCTGGACTCTGCTTCCACCTCTCAAATGTAGTTAGCTAGGGTAATCTACCCATATAGCTGATGCTAAAGCAGCAGTGATCAATATTATGAACACGACACAGTTTTTTTTTGTTATATTTTTGTTTGTTTGTTTGTTTGTTTTTTTATGCCTGTATGTGGACTTTTATGTTTTTTTCCTTCCTAGAATAGTCCTCCAGGGCTCAGCCTCTCTGTTTCTGCTGGCAGGAAAGCTGTGAAGGGCATTGCACCCAAACGTGTCATTTAGTCAGCTTAGCTTAAGCTGCTTGACTGTTTGGATGCATGGAAGGTGACCTGAAGCTGTAGAAACTAGACTGCTGTTCTATCCTTGGCATGAAATAACCCATATAGCTAAGGCTACTGCAGCAGTGATCATATGAACATCTACTCTTATGGTAAGTTCAACTTGCACAGCTGTACTTTCCTCAATGAAATAAACTGCTCCTCTGAAAGAAGCATGTTCTTTCTATCATATTTTTATCTTCTTTGCAGTAGTAATTCTCTGCATCATTCTGAATTATATTATTGGTTTATAAGTCATTAAATCCCCCCATAACAGAAGCCGAGTTATCAATGTGATTTTGTTGTCCGAATCTGCTGCTTCTCAGAGTATGTTAAGTATTCCTATTTTTGATGCATTAATGATACACTTTTTTGTTGCCATGCCTGTTTTTTTGATTAGAGTGCACATCACCCAATCTGTTAGCACAAGAAATCTAGACAAAGCTAAAAAATAATTGGGGGACAAAGACCCAAAAATAGGGACAGATTTTAAACATTGCTCTTATAAACTTAAAAAGTTGCTAGAATAAAAGCTTTTGTGTGAAATCTGAAACTCAAATGTTTTGTCATTATTTAGTGAAGTCAATCCTCACTGATTTGCCAGAAAACCAAAATTTTGAGGAACAGACCAAAAATATGAGGCAAAAATCTGGACAGTTGGGAGGTATGTTGAGTGACAGTGCTCTGAATTATTTCTTAAACTATGTGTCTTAAGTAAATAATTCATTATTACTTTGTGAATGCTTTTGACTACTTGCCACCACCAGGGCTTCTTATTACTAATTTGTAGTTTTTTGTACTGTCCCCACTGCCTCATATTCTGACAGACTCATCTCATGCTTCTGCTGCTCATCTATGAATGACAACTTATTGTTTTGACTTAGTAGTCTTCCAGAAAGCCTGTGTTTAGTTTCATTCTCCTAAATAAATTTTGTTTGTTTCATTGTACCTGGAACCGGTGGTCTAACAGCTTTATTGGGGTTAGACATTTGATGAAAGTTACCCCTCTATACTTCAACCAGAGGGTGTTTCCAAATTGTGACAGATGCTGCAGTGAACACCAAAATGAAATAATGCAGTGCGTCACAGAAAGCAAAAACAGTGTGAAGTTAATTCAGAATTAGCTGCAGACTAGACAGTGCTGTTTGCTGAAGTCTTGTCTTTTTATGTGTTGCACTTGACAGTGGAGTAAGGGAAAGAAAAAAAAACAAGTTTTGTGATGAAGCAAGCTAGGTGAATGGATTTCTCAGGTTCATAGGTAAATACTAGGCAATTAGGCTGCAGGCTATTACACACCTAGCCGATAGCCAGACAACAACCAAAGGTGAGAATTAAACCCTGTATCTTGTATCTTTGAGGTATAAAGCTAAACCATTAAGTCAGTCCTGAATGTAACTGTCATGCCTCCCTGTCCCATAGCTCTCAACCAGTCAAGGACAAATGTCAAGAGAATCATAGATCCAGCAATAATCAGGGACATTTCTAAAATATTGGTACTACTAACTTGAGACATTTACAGAATAACAGAAAGTAAACTAATATATATATTTCTTGAAGTAAACAAGTCTATAACTCTAATTATTGTCATCATTAAGTGTAATTAACCATCTTTTCTTGAACGTCAGCATTTTAGGAGGGATTAATAGGGACAGAGCTAAAATTTTAGTAAAAATCGGGAACATCCTGAAAATCAAGGACACTTAGAGTGTAAGTTCCTTTAGTATCTGTTCATGTTTTATTGTACAGACTGTGTGCCCTTTTTGTTGCCCTTCTTTGCTCAAGTTCATGATGTCAGGGTATCTACAGTTGCAAAAATGGGGACACCCAGAACTAAAAGCAGTATTCTAGTTGTGGTCTCACAAACTGCCTGTGTAAAGGAAGAATAACTTTCTGCTTGTGATAGCTTTATGTAGCTTGGAATGCCCTCCATTTGTTGTCCGTTTTTGTGCAGTTCAGTAGGATTGTACCAAAGTCCCATATCATTCATTAGTTTTGTTGCTGCTAAGTCCCTTCTCATTTTAAGATGTCTCTTGGAATTTTGTTACCTAGATTTATTATCCTTTACAGAATGGGCAATCTGTAGATTGCATCCTGATTGGAGAATGAACGTTCTCCAGCAAGCTATTAATATACAAGTGATGCCCACTGAAAAACGAGTCCACAGCTTAATGGCAGCATATCAAGCTGCCGTGGAGATCCAACTAAAAAAAAAATAATGGCTTCAATTATTTTAACTTGCTAAGCAGTGCTTTTGCTGTTTATCGAGTATAAAAGAAAAAAGAAAAAAATTAAATAAAAAAAATGTGTGTATATGTTTGATGTTCTTCGTTTTCCATTGCTGCAGTCCTTACTATTGGGTATAGTCCGCATCCAGTCGGCGTGGTGCAGAAGCAGTTTGCAGGTTGTTTCAGAAACATTTTGGTTTTTCTTGCCTCAGTATTTAACCGGATGTCAGAAAAGTGAATAACTGTATTTCTTGTGAAACAAATACCTCATAGGGATTACCATACATTGTGTATACCTTGTTTAGGGCCTGAGGAGGTTAGACTGTGCCAGATTAGTGTTTGGGAATTATAAAATGCCGCCGGATGCTCCGCAAAACAGCAAACCGGTTCTTTAGATGGCTCAGTGGAGCCAGAGGTTTTGCCAGGAGTTTCTATGGAGTCTCAGGCAGAAACTTTACTTTACAGGATGTACCTCTCCAGGCCAGGCTGAGGGGGCTTCTCAGGTAACTATTCTTCCTCTCTTCCCAAAGTAGTTAGAGCCTCTCTGTTGCCAAACTTTTTAGAGGTAGGCCAACTTCAGCTTCAGTAGGGGCTTCTCCTAGCCTTCGGTTCTGTACCTAAGAAACATATGCTTAAAATGGCAGAAGATTTGATTACTATGATTAGAGGTTCTATGGGCCCTCCTGATAAGAGGCCTAGTGGAACCAGAGTTTGACAGTTTTGAACAGGGTTCAGGGGCTCTGAGTCTTCTGCGGAAGATTTGCTGGAGTATCCTCATTATTCTGATTCTGATGTGGATGATGCCCTTCTCCTCCTGAGGATTTTTCTTTTCAGAGACTCTGCATTCCATGAGGGAGCACTTTAAATGGGAAGGCCAGGATTACTCTGGATTCCAGGAAGAGACTAGGGAATTCTTGTTTTACCCCAGCATAGGCCCTTAGCTATACCTCCTGTGTTGAATGTGGTGGAAGATGTTTTGCAGAGGCTTCCCTGAACCCTGATTCTTTGTTAAACCTGATAGGTACTATAGGCTCATAAGTATTTGTTTAAGAGTCCTAGGGCGGACCCAGAAACTGTTTCTCAGGGGCCTAAAGGTGTTAAGGCCTCTGTGGTTAAAAATCCTGTTCCCACTGACAAAGAGGTAGATAGGTGGGGTAAGAAAGTATACTTCTTCCACTCTAGCCATGAGGGCGTTGAATTGTCAGTTTCACATGCTGAAATATCAAAATTATCTCCTTTACAATGGAAATCTAAGGTGGATGCTTTGGCGGAAGGTATTGATTGTAAAGACTTGCTGGATTTAGTTTATGTGTCTGAACAAGTGGCAAGCATTCTTTGCAATGTGGTTTTGATGCTGTGCAGGCCTCCTCGAGGGTGGCTGCCACTAGTTCTGTTCTTCGCAGGCATGCCTGGTTGAGGGATCAAAATTTGGCTGAGCATGTTAAGACACGGATTTTGGATGCTCCTTTACAGTCTGATGTGTTGTTTGGTTCACCTGTGGAAGCAGTTTTAAAGAAAATGGAGGACAAAGCTAAGTCTATGCAAACTGTTAAAGATTTTTTGCAGGTACAGCCACCAGTTTTTAGTAGAAATTGGCTGCTAGGGGTGGACATATCCTGCTTATGATTCCCAGTCTAGGGTAGGTCTAGGGTAGGGGCAGGGCTCAAGGTTCTTTTAGGCCTAGAACAGGGAGTTCACCTGCTCAGACTTCTGGTGAGTTTCAGCTGCCAGTAGATTCTCGCCTGGCTCCTTTGAAGGACGACTGTCTCTTTTCAAAGAAAATTGGGATTTAATTATTCAAGACAGATGGGTGTTGGACATCATTCAGCCAGTCCCTGTATCAGAGGGGCCTAGGATTTTATTCTCGCATGTTCCTACTACCAAAAAGGGGAACACGTGGAGACTGCTTTTGGTTATCTCTCCTCAACACTTATCTGGACATTCCCAAGTTCAAGATGTTGACGTTACAACAGCTTTACCCCTGCTGGGCAAAGATCACTGGATGGTAACTTTAGTTTCTCAAGGAAGCTTACCTTCATGTGCCTATCAGGCTAAGTTACAGGAAGTATCTGCGGTTTCGAGCTGGAAATTCTTCTTTATTCTCTCTGCATTTGCCTGCTTGGCTTATCTGCCCAGAGTATATTCAAAGTTTCTGGCTCCAGTGATAGCTTACTTCAGGCTACAAGGACTTCAAATCTATCCTTATTTAGACGACTGCCTGATTCTGGCTCAAGAAAGTCAGGAAGACCTTCTACAGCATCTGGAATATCTTATCGCAGTGCTAAGATGCCTAGGGTATTCTGTGAACGAAATAAAGTCCAGTCTAGTACCCTCTCAAGACATGTGCTTTCTGGGTGTGAGACTGAATACAGCAGCCCAGATGGCCTTTTTAACCCCGGACAAACAAAAGAGTCTATCACTTTACTTCCATCAACTATCTCATCAGTCCGTGCTGACTGCAGAGACAGTCCTTCAAGCATTAGGGTTCATGGCATCTTGTATTCTGGTGCTTCCCAATGCCAAACTGCATATGAGGAAGTTACAATGGTATCTCAAAATGTATGGACACAGCACTGCCAGGATTTAGACACTGTCATTCAAATAATACCTTGCCTTCAAAGAGAATTTTGTGGTGGGCTCAGGAATGTCACCTAAACAAGGGACTCTCTCTGACCCGGCCAGAGGCGAGTCAGATTTTACCGACAGATGCCTCAGACATTGCTTGGGGAGCTCATCTAAATGGAAAGTGGATACAAGACAAGTGGCCTGCCAGACTACAGCATCTACATATCAACATGAAGGAGATGTTAGCAGTCCAGTTCGCATTGCTGGCTTTCAAGGAGTTACTTCTTCCAGGGCAGGTGTTGATTCTAACAGACAACACAACTGTCATGTGGTACTTCAACAAACAAGGGGAACACATTCTTATCCTCTATGCAGGCAAGCGATGATTTTATGGGAGACTAACTCTTCAGGCAAGGTTTCTGCCAGGAGCACAGAACTCCTTAGCAGATGTGTTAAGCAGACAAATCATGGATCCCCACAAGTGGAAACTGGATCTTCATGTATTTCAGAAATTGACAGTGTCATGGGGAACTCCAGACATAGATCTGTTCGCTTCTCCACTAAACCACCAGCTGCCACAGTTTTGCACAAAGGGGTTTCATCACACAGCTTGGAAAGTGGATGTTCTGTCTTTCAGTTGGACAAACCTTCATGTGTATGCCTTTCCACCTCTGCCTCTTCTTCCAAAGGTACTGTTAAAGGTCAGACAGGACAGGCCAAGGATGATTTTGATAGCTCCAGATTGGCCTTGGCAACACTGGTACCTTCTACTACGGAGTCTGGTAAGCCTCCATGGCCTTAACCTTTGATTCCACATCTGTTTTCCCAGCAGGACGGTCATCTGCTCAATGTCAAGCTTCACTCTCTTCATCTGACAGCCTGGCATATTCTGTGTTGAAACACAGCAGGTCTCAACTTCCTCAACAAGTTTTAAATGTGATTAGGAAGCTAGAAGACCTAGTACAAGGAAAGTGTACGCAGCAAAATGGAAGAGATTTTATTTTGGAGTAAAGCAAAGAATTTGGAGATTTCTGAGCCTAATTTGAGTATGGCTCTTCAATATCTTACTGAGTTACTGGACAAGGGTCTGTCCTTCTCTTCCATTAAGATTCATGCTGCAGCAATCTCAGCTCACTATGATTGTGACCCACCATTGTTTTCGCATCCTTTGTTCAAGCAGTTTCAGGGCAAAATATAAGACCCCGAGCTCCTACTCCTGCTTGGGATCTCAATTTTGTGTTGGAAAACTTACTCTACAACCTTTTGAGCTCATGGCTACTGCTGAATTGAAATATTTGTCATGGAAGACTGCTTTTGTTGGCTATTACTTGCAAGAAGGGTGTCTGAGTTGCAGGCCCTTATGGCAGTCGAGCCCTTTTGATTTTCCATAAGGATAGGGTCATACTAATCCTTCCTTTATTCCTAAGGTGGTTTCTAGTGTGGCTTTAAACCAAACTATTCATTTGCCTACTTTTTATGCAGACCCCCAAAATAAAGGGGAAAAGATTTTGCATACTTTAGATGTACACAGGCAATTGCGTTATTACTTAAGCAGGACTAAGGATTTTAGGCAGTCTCAGCAGTTGTTTGTTTCTTTTGCTTTGAGTTCAGGGCAAGCCTGTGTCAAAACAAACTATTTCTAGGTGGATTGGCTTTTGCATTGCATTTTGTTATTCCCATCATGGCAAGGAGGTTCCAGCTGGGATTAGGCCTCATTCCACTAGGGCTACTGCCACTTCAACAGCATTTCGGGGTGGCAACTAAGGATATTTTGGAAGCAGCTACTTGGAGTTCAGTGCATACTTTCTCTAAGCATTATCACCTTCCTATCTACTCTAAGTCTAGGGCTGGTTTTGCCACAGCTGTTTTGCAAGGCATGTTGTCAGCTCCTGCTTCTTTATGATTTGCCAGCCTCCCTTACCTCTGCTTTGGGATTCTACCCAATAGTAAGGACTGCAGCAATGGAAAAAGAACATAGTACAGTTTTGTACCTACCATAAATGTAGATGTTCGAGGATTCCATTGCTGCAGTCCAACCTCCTTCCCTCTGTGTTTAGGGGTGGTTGTGTAGGTGAGTTTACCTGCTTCTATTTTGTATATATTGTTCATGTTTTGGTACAGGTATTTTGGGCCTTGTCTTTTAGGGTCTTCTGACATCTGGGGCAAGAAAAGACTGAGGATATGACTGGATGCGGACTATACCCAATAGTAAGGACTGCAGCAATGGAATCCTCGAACATCTACATTTATGGTAGGTACAAAACTGTACTTTTGTGTGTGAGAGTGTATGCATGTATGAGAGTGAGAGATCGATTGAGCCATTATCTTACACTTGCGGCATTAGGCCTCATAACACCCCTGGACAGGCATTCATTTCAAATTAGCATACACCCCGTCAGGCATTATTGCTTGCGTAGTTTCATACACTGCTTCTGTAATTCTTCAGAGTTATATTCACAGTGATAAAGGTGTGGCTTTCCCGCCTTTAGTGCCATGTCTCAGTTGGCCTCTATGGTGCAGCAGTTAGCGTTGCCGCCTCACAGCAAGAGGTTATGTGTGTGTGTGTGTGTGTGTGTGTGTGTGTGTGTGTGCCTTCTGTGAAGGTTGGGCTCCGGGCTGACAATTCGACATGGTAAAATCCCTACTACCAATCAGTCTGCAGACCGGTGATCCACTGTGGTGACCCCTAACGGGAGAAGCCGAAAGACATTGCTTTTTAATGGCATATCTCAGGTTACTTGCAAGATGTTTCAGTCATATAAGCAAATATTAATGCATGCTGTTACTTGAATGGGTCTCTGAATTGTAGCTTCATTTAATTATTTACCATGATTTCTAGCAGGTGATTGGCATGTTTAGGCACTACAACAATCTGCCTAACTTCTTCAAAGGTTATCCTCCATGTTTGTAGCTGGGATTACTTAAAAGATGAGACAGCTCTGTCAGTTTTTTCACTTATCAAAAAAAAATGAGGGTCAAGAAGTGACAGTTTAATGATTGCAACACTTTCAAACATGGTCCAAAAGAGCATCTGGCAGTTACAAAATATGCCTGCTCTAGTGTGAATTAATACTCCCTTCAGGGTCCTAGGATTGTATTGCACCCTGCCAGTCAGAAAAATTAAAAAATTCACATTCTACATTAGTACCCATGTTTTATTCCTTAATGTAAAAGTAGATCAATGATATCTGAAACAAATTTAGTGATGGTCCTTTAGGTGGACAGTTTGCAACAGGTTTTTAGTCTTCCATTCCTTCCTGATGTCAGATGATCTCTGGAAGTCAAGGAATATGTTGTAGGGTGATGGAAGGATAAGATAGAGTGTGAAATGTTGTGACTAATGTTCCAGCCAGGGAACTGAGATTGAATACTTAATAAATGAGTGTTTGGTATAATCTTCTTGCCAATGACATTTATAACAAAAAACTAAATAGAGGCTGTTTCTTGTCAGTTGTTTAGATTATAACTCATTGTGATGCCCCTGCACTGGCCCAGTAATTAAGGAGCTTCAGTCCTCACCACTAGCAACAGTGAGAAACGTACACAATGGGAGGATGACAAGTACACACACAGTAAAGTACAGTTTCCCTTAAGAGCACACAGAGATCACAGTCAGTCTGGGGCTGGTTTCTTACTCTTTCTCCAAATCCCCAATAAGACTCCCTCTGGCACAGCTATAGGGTAAAGATCTCAGCTGAGTGGTCAAGCCAAAAATTCCATCACCCTCTCTGTCCAGCCAGTGCTTTATGTCCCTGCCCAATAGGGTTACCATATTTGGTTATATGAAAAAGAGGACGAAAAAATAATATGTGCTGGTATTATAGGAAATAGGGACGTGCGGTTTTTGAAAATTCTGCGATCTGTCTGGGTTTTTCATCGCAGAATTTTCAAAAAATGCCCAGACAAGAGCCCAAAAAGAGGACATGTCCAGGGAAACCCGGATGTATGGTAACCCTACTGCCCAAGTAGCTGACACACACACACACACACACACACACACACACACACACACACACACACACACACACACACACTTTGAGATTTGATTTATATACAGACATACAGACACTCCTGGGGAAGGCTGGCACAGGTTTACTAGCTATGCCCCTTTCTGCCCAGACTGTAATGTAGTTATCACTGCCACCAACCACTACTTATCAGCTACTCTAAGGCCCTTACAAAGGGTGCCCAATCCTACTGTGTAATGTTACCGTTATCCAGATAGTAAGTGTGAGCAAGGCTGTTGGAGTAGCCTATACAGTGTTACCAAATACATATGCAAGTAGTCTAGCAGCTTAAATATCTCTAATCAAACCAGCCACAATTAAAAGGTTTAAATATATTTAATAATAAATAATAAAAGAACAAGACAATACTCAAACAACACAGTAACTACAGAGTTCAGAATCACAGGAAATATTTTAAAACAGCATTGCAGAGCAGTCTCAAATAAATACAGTCAACATCTAAGCTAATCTTTACTATATTCCTATCCATATCTATGCCCTAAATAACTTACTTACAGAGCAAGGCAAATGCAGATGATGGATGTTTCTAGGTCCAAGACAAGATACAAAATGCACAGTTTTTCTCTGAGAAAGTTCTTAATAAATAATCAATATTACTGCTGAGTTAGCTCGAATGACATCACTCTTTGTCAGCTGATTTCAATTTCCAGGCTAAGCAGATACTTAGAATTTAACACCTCTGTGTCAAAAATACCTATCTCTCAGAATTGTGCAGCTGCTAGGAAGTCATAGAGCAATGAAAACACTTTTCCTATTATTTTGAAACAGAAATAATTACTAGGTTTCAATAGGAAAACCTCTAGCTCTAGACATTGTGTCTGCTTGCGGCACTGAAACTGAGACAACACAATCATAAAACACTTTACTTTTCAACTTATTTTCTTGACGTTTTGCAAGTTAACCCTGTATGCTCCAGCTTCAACTATTAAAACATACATTTGCACAGGTATATAGTTTATATACATTTCTGTTCTTTTCCAGTAGGGTACTCTGTGGTTATATTCTTGAAATTCAGTACATAGCATACAGATGTTCTTCGTGTTTCACTGTTGCAGTCATCACCTGTGGGTTATCCCTGCTGTGGCTTGCTGCCTGAAGTCAGGTTGTCAGTGCTATAAAGGAAGGCAGCTGATGCCTTTACATCAGTCGTTCTTGCCATGGAGCCCGTAGCAGAAGAAGTTCGCAAGTGTGCCAGTCGGTTGCTACCAGAGTTTGAATTGCAGCTGAAAACGTCTAAAGCTAAGTACCCCATTGGGGATCCTTTTTTCTTGCACTAACCGATGTCCGAAAAAGTTAACTATTGTCTCGCCTGTGGAAAACAAATACCACACCGAGACTTCCATTCATACTGCGTCACTTGTTTAGGTCCAGACCACGACGTTCCCCTTTGCTGATTCTGTGCCCTCTTTAACACGAGAACCATTCGTTGTAGAGCTCTTAAAGATTATTTTTCAGGGATACAAATTCTCCTTCAGTGAACTCCCAATTCCAAGAGGGTACCCAGACTTACCTCCATATCAGTGGGCAGAGGCATTGAAACAAGTCATATCCCAAGGGGCAGTAGAACCTGTCCCCTCAGATCAAACAGGCAAAGGCTTTTATTCCAGACTATTCCTTGTTCCCAGAAAAGAGGGCATTTGGCTCTCCGTCCTGGATTTATCCATTCTGAACACCTTCCTGGTGGTCCCCAAATTCAGAATGCTAACTTTCCAGTAACTGCTTCCTGTGCTGACAAAAAATGCCTGGTTAGTTACCCTAGATCTAAAAGATGCCTATCTCCACATCCTCAAGGGAATCCTGCAGGAAATTCCTTCACTTCAGAGCAGGCTCACAACACTTTCAGTTCTCTGTGCTACCTTTGGCTTATCTGCTGCTCCCAGGGTATTCACCAAATGCTTAGCCCTGGCCATAGCCTTTTTTCAGACAGAAAAATATACAGATTTACCCTTATCTGGAAGACTGCTTCATTCAGGCAGATTGCAAAGAAAAGCTCCTCAAGGACCTCCTCTTTGTCAAAACCCTTCTAACCTCCGTAGGGTGCACCATCACTGAGAAGAAATCAAGGCAAACACCCTCCAGGAAGATCATTTTCTTGGGAGCACTGCTAGACACAGTATCCCAAATGGCCTTCCCATCCTCAGAAAAGCAGAGCTTCCTGCCTCTCTATTTTACCCAGCTGGCTTCCAGACGTAACCTCACTGCGAGGAAGTTCCTGCAAGCCTTGCGGTGCATGGCATCTTGCATCCTTCTAATTCCTCTGACCAGGCTTCACATGAGAAGACTTCAGTGGTACCTAAAGAACCTTTGGTGTCAGCACTCTCAGCCTCTAGAGACCTCTCTACATCTGATCCCATGTATAAGGGACGAGTTTCTCTGGTGGGCAGGGGCCTGTGCCCAGAACAAGGGTCTTTCCTTCACCCTCTGCCCAACCGGGCAGACCATTACCACCAACACCTCAGACATAGCTTGGGGCACTCACCTAGAAGGTAGGTACACCCAAGGTCTTTGGGATGCCCAGCACCTTCCTGTACACATCAACCAGAAGGAAATTATGGCAGTACAAAAGGCTCTGACATCCTTCAAACCCCATCTCAAGCCAGGGGTTCTCCTTATCAAAACAGACAACACCACAGTAATGTGGTACATCAACAGGGAGGGACCCAATCTTACCCTCTGTGCAGGCTAGCCATGAATCTCTGGCTGACAGCCTCTTCCGTGGGACTTCGCCTAACAGCCCAATACCTACCAGGGATCAACAACACCCTGGCAGATCACTTAAGCAGAAACTTACTGGACCCCCATGAATGGCAGCTCCACAGAAAAATCTTTTTACAGATCACTCAGGCGTGGGGGACTCTGGAGGTGAATCTCTTTGCTTTGCATCTCAACCATCAGCTGAAAAAATTCTGTACTAGGGAGTATCACCACCTAGCGTGGAAGGTGGATACCTTGACTTTCCCCCTGGAACACCCTCTTTGTGTATGTATTTCCTCCTCTGCCTCTTATTCCCAAGGTACTGATCAAAATAAGGGAGGAGAGACCAAAGGCCATCCTCATTGCTCCAGATTGGCCCAGACAGCATTGTTACCCCTTAGTGCACAGCCTGACTTTACAGACTCCCATGCAGCTTAACTCAGGTGGGAGAGAAGTGCTGCACTATGACTTGCAGACTCTCAAACTATCAGCATGGCTAATACTCTAAAGGCAAACAAGGGGCTCCTGTTAAGCAAACAGGTCCTAGACATTATCACAGAGGCCAGAAGGCCCAGCACCAGAAAATCATATGCAGGAAAATGGAAAAGATTCTGCTCCTGGAGCCTGTTCAGAGGGGGCAATACCTCACAACCTTCCATCCCTCTTTTCCTGGACTACCTAGCGGAGCTACTTAATAATGGCCTCTCCTTCTCCTCTATTAGAATCCATGTCTCAGGCATTTCAGCTCATTTTGATACAGAACAGCCCGTTCTCCCATCCTTTGATAAACCAATTCCTCAGAGGGGGGTTCTAATATCAGACCTCCCGGAAGGCCACCCACTCCAGCCTGAGATCTGAATTATGTTTTGGAAAAACTAACTTTACCACCCTTCAAACCTGCTGCTTCAGCAGAACTAAGATACCTCTCATGGAAGATTGCTTTTCTCCTAGCTGTCACCTCAGCCAGAAAGGTTTCAGAACTTCAGGCACTGATTGCCATTGAGCCCTTCATCATCTTCCATGCAGACAGGGTCTCCCTGAGGACGAATCCCTCCTTTATGCCCAGAGTGGTATCTTATTTAACTCTCAACCAGACCATGAATCTACCCACCTTCTTTCCTAACCCTCAAAACAAAGGGGAAGGAATTCTGCACTCACTAGATGTGCATAGACAACTCAGATACTATCTGGACTGTACTAAACCCTTCAGAAAAACAGAACAACTACTTGTCAGTTTTGCCCCAGGGGCAGAGGGGAAGCCCATTTCCAAACAAACTATTTCCAAATGGATATCACACTGTATCAATTTCTGCTACAGATTGCATGGGAACCCCCCCCCCAAGTCTATTTGAACCCATTCCACTAGGACAGCCTTCACTTCCACAGCATTCCTCAGAGGAGTTCCCACCAAGGACATCCTGGAAGCTGCCACCTGGACTTCTGTCCATACCTTTATCAAGCATTACCACCTACCTCTATTTTCTAAGGCTAGGGCAGGGTTTGCCTCTGCAGTTCTGCAGGGCATGCTGCCCCATTCCTAGGTCTCTTACTAGTCCTACCACCCCTCTCCTCAGCTTTGGGAATCCTCCCACAGGTGATGACTGCAACAGTGAAACACGAAGAACATAGTACAGTTGTGTACCCTTAACCATAAATGTAGATGTTCAAGTGTATTCACTGTTGCAGTCCAGGTTTCCCACCCTCCTTCCCTCTTATGTCTTCTTTCTTTAGGGAGACATAAGTTTCTACCTGTGGCTTTTAGCCACTAGGACCACTTTACCATATTTACTTGGGCCTCTGACTGGTTAGGGCAAGAAAAACTGATGTAATGGCCTTGGCTGCTTTCCTTTGTAGCACTGCCAACCTGACGTCAGGCAGCAAGCGACAGCAGCCGACGCAGAAAACATTCACTCTGTTATTCGGGCCAGCTGAGGGCTACCACAGCAGGAATAACCCTCAGGTGATGACTGCAAAGTGAATACCCTCTAACATCTACATTTATGGTAAGTGTACACAACTGTACTTTCTCTTACATTTGTAAGACAAGCATATGAATCATATTAATATTCACAAATGACATATGATTATTTACAAAATTCCAGATAGTTGGGCTGACAGTGTCACAACCCCCCCCCCCCAAAATAAAAACTCAAGCTAGTTTTTCAAGTGCCCCTTGAGGAACGTTGCTTGAGAGGGTTGAGCCTATCTGGGAATACCTTACCCATTCCCTGTCTTGAGAACCCATCTGCATTGGCATTGCTAACCCCAGTACAGTGCTACACTGGCATATATGCTTGCAACCTTAGGCTTCACCTTAGCAACTTTGCTGGCTGGCTCAATGTAGCCATGTTAAGGGATTGTGGTCTGTAACTAGAGAGAATTTTCTTCCATACAGATGAGGCTGAAGTTTCTGTAGTGCCCACACTATGGCTAGACATTCCTTTTCTGCAGCTGCATAGCATTCCTCCCTGGGTTGGAGCCTGCGACTGAGATATACCACTGGGTGCGCTTCTCCCTCTGAGGAAACCTGGCTAAGTACAGCCCTCATCCAATGGTTTGAAGCATCCACCTGCACAACAAATTCTTTGCTGTAATCTGGACTGGCTAACACAGGGGGTCCTCCCAAAGCTCATTTAAGCTTCTGAAATGCCTACTCACATGCTGTGGTCCACACTCCCTTATCTGGCTTGAATTTCCTTGTCAGGTCTGTGAGGGAAGCAGCTATGGTACTATAACTGGGGCAAGCTTTCTGTAGTACCCTGCTGTCTCTAAGAATGCCCTCACCTGCTTTTTGGTAACAGGGGCAGGCCATCCCTGAATGGCTTCCATTTTGGTGGGTTCTGGCCTGACCTAAACACTCCCCACTCTATGTCCCAGGTAGGAGACCTCTGCCTTACCCACCTGACATTTGCCGGGCTTAATGGTCAATACTGCCCTCTGTAGTCTGCCCAGCACCTCTCTGACATGTGAAGGTGCTCTTGCCAGGAATGGCTGTAGATGGCTATATCATCTAGGTAAGCAAGGGCAAAATTGAATGGCACAGTGGTGCAGCGGTAGCATTTTTGCCTCGCAGCAAGAGGTTTTCCAGTTCGATTCCCAGCTGGGGTGCCTTCTTTGTGAAGTTTGCATGTCCTTCCTGCATTCATGTGGGTTTTCTTGGGGTGCTGTGGTTTCCTCCCATGTTACAAAGACATGCACCAGGAGCATTTCTCCCTGGGTCTCCACTGAAAATTGGCTTTGTTCCAAGTCAGACTTTCCCGGTTAACAAGTGAATAAATAAATAAAATAAATAAAAGTGCAAAATCTCCTGGTCATGCTAGGATGTGATCTACCAGCCTCTGGAAAGTTGCTGGGGCATTTTTCTTCCCAAAGGGCATCTTTGTGATCTCATACAAGCCAAAAGGAGTCACAAAGGCTGACCTCTCTCTAGCACTGGGAGTCAAGGGCACCAGCCAGTAACCCTTGATAAGATCAATGGTTGTAAGATACTTAACCCCACCCAGCTGCTCTAGGGCATCATCTGTCCTAGGCATGGGGTAAGCATCTGGCTCTGTGGGACTATTTAATTTCCTGTAGTCCACACAGAACCTGGTGCTGCCATCCTTCTTTGGTACCAGCACCACTGGGGAGGCCCAGGGACTGCTGGACTCCTGAATTTCCCCTTGTTCCGATATTTCCTGTATCTCCTCCCTCATTTTGTTTGACTCTCTCAAACACCCTATAAGGGGTCTGCGTAATAGGCCTTTGGGGTCCTGTATCCACATGGTGTTGCACCAGGTGGGTGTGCCCTGGTTTCGCAGTGAACTTGTCCCTAAACTCCTGTAACAGTGCTCGGATTTCTCAAACCTGGGTATGGGATACCTGCTGGGACATGACTACCCCTTCCACTGAGGTGTCAGTTCAAGTCTAACTGAGGAGATCAGTCACCAGATCCCCCTCAGACTCCTCCTGCCATCCACTGCAGATACTCAGCACAAGGGCCTCCCTATCATGGTAAGGTTTCATCATATTAACATGGTACAATTTGTGCCCCTGCCTCCTGCCTATCAGTTCTACCATGTAGTTAACATTACTGACCTTCCTTACCACTTTGTAGGGTCCTTTCCAAGCTGCTTGCAGCTTGTTGTGTCTGACAGGAATGGGAACAATTGCCTGCTGCCCTACAGTGTACTCTCTAGTATTCCTATCACACCAGACCTTTTCCTGCTGTTGGGCTTCTGCCAGCTTCTACTGGGCCAAGCCCATGAGTTCCCTAAGCCTTGTCCTGACGTTTAGGACATATACCACAACAGACTCCTTGTGGGATTCACACTTACCCTCCCACGCTTCTGGAATCAAATCTTGAGGTCCTTTCACCCTATGCCCATACAACTCAAAGGGTAAAAAACCTGTGGATTCCTGGGGCACCGCTCTGTAAGCAAACAGATGGGGCAGATATTTGTCCCTGTCCCTCTTAAACTGGTCTGCAAATGCCCGTAGCATCATCTTGAGTATAGAGTTTAACCTCTCAACAAGACCATTAGTCTAGGGATGGTAGGGGGTGGTCTTTAGGTGCTTCACCCCACAGTACTTCCACAGACAAGCCAGCAGGTCTGACATGAAATTGGCACCTCTGTCAGTTAGTATTTCTTTTGGGAAACCTACCCTGCTGAAAATCTCTAACAAAGCATTTGCAACCTTTTCTGTCTCAATGGAGGACAGAGCCACTGCCTCAGGGTATCTGGTAACATAATCTACTACCACTAGGATATACTTTTTTCCTGTGGAACTTGGGGTAGTCAGAGGTCCCACAATATCCATAGCTACCCTCTGAAATAGCTCCTCAATCACAGGCAAAGGTATCAAAGGAGCTTTCACCTTGTCTTTTGCCTTGCCTACCCTTTGGCACTGCTCACAGGTACTGCAGTACCCTGTTACATCTCTGGAAATCCCAGGCCAATAAAAGTTCTGCATAATACGTTTCTTTGTATGTTTTATGGCCACATGACTTGCAAAGGGAATATCACGGGCTATGGCTAGAATTGCCAGATGGTAGGCTCTGGGCATTACCAACTGCTGTATTCTCACACCCTCTAGCCATCTCTCAGGGGTCCACTCGCTGTACAGTAACCCTTTGTCCCAGTATACAGATTTCCCATTCCCTTGATAATCAGATGCCTCACTAGCTACCTCCCTCAGGCCTTGTAATGTAGAGTCTGAGAACTGAGCTTGTCTCAACTCTCTCTTTGTAACCTTTCCCAACTCCCCTTCCACAGGAAGTCTGGTATCCTCTGACAGCGGTGCCTCACTGTCAGCCTGGGTACTACTACTCACCTCTGATCTTGCAATCACTCTGTCCAAGGGAACATCAGTACCCACAAGCAGCTGTGGCTCACCTTCAGTCTCACTGCTACAGGGTAGCTCCCTCCCTGAAGTAATCACCTCACCAGTCCTGGCTGCAAGTGTGTGGTCTGTCTGGGTCTCCCCCAGGCTACCAGACCCACATGCTTGTCTCCAAGCCTGACTGTGTGCAAATGCATGGACATACGGTACTGTATTATCAAAATCATTCCCTATCAGGACATCGGCAGGGTGGTGGTTTGGTACCCTTGTTGTCTCGAGACAACCTACTATTGGTATTTTGTCATTCCCAGTTACTGGCTCTTCCACCTTTTGCTCCCCACCTTGCCTCCGTGAACATCTATATTCTACATGGCCCCACTGGTTGCATTTAACACATTTAGCCCTTAGTCCTGGACGTGTACCTTGACTAGTGGCTTCCCCTGCTACTGGCAGACTCTGTTGGGGCAATCTGGGCTGTCCACCATGGATTCCCTTAGACCCATGAGCAGCACTGACTGTCCCTTTCCAGTGCAGTGATGCCCTGTTTGCTAGGTGTAGGTCTCCTTCTTCCCCAACTCATCTGCAGTAGTGTATTGTGTATCAGCTAACCAGATTTTCATGTCCTCAGGCAAAGTGCTAAGGACTTGTTCCCTCACCAAAAGGTCAGCCAGCCCACCTGACATCCACTCATTCACCTATGAAAATAAGTGCTTAGTTCAGCAACATATTCACACACACACTTTCATCTGCCTTGCGTCTATGTTCACAAAACTTTTTCCTATAAGCTTTAGGTGTTAACTTAAAACATTCCAGCAAACATTTTTTACAGCATTATAATTTAAACAATCAGTTCTAGCAAACATTTTTTACAACATTGTAATTTAAACAATCAGTATCAGACAGTTTGGAAATTACAGTTACAGCTTTAACATGGAGTAAGGGCATCAGGAACTGTACCCAGAGCCCCTTGGTCAACATTATACTGTTTACATACCCTCTCAAACATATGAATGAAACTATCAAACTTATCCCCCTCTGTAAATTGTGGAAGAAATTTACTGACCTTTGTTGCTTCTGGGGTTCAGTTACTCCCTTCCCCATTACCTTCATGACTCCAACTCAAGTCTCTTTAACTCCATATGGATTTTTAAATCCTCTGTGGAAAGGTTGAGCTGTCCATTTTCTGAGAGCTGTACATTTCCACGGCCAGTCTGATTGTTTTCCTGGTTATTATTCTGTGATGCAGCTGTGACTAAAGCTGCAATCATGTCTGCTTTAGTCAGGTTAGCATGCACCAGTCCTTTAGCCTGGCACATTTCAGTCTACTGGCTCCTTGTCAGCTTGCCATACTCGTCTACTGACATGCTTGCCTGCTCTCCCTGACTAACTAAGCTAACAAAAAAAAATAAAGCAATTGTGATATGCACTCTAAATGTTCACTGTGTGGCTGATTGAGAGTACAAACACCTTCAGTGACCACTGAAAACAGGCTACAGGAATTCAATATCCACACCACTACAAGCCAGTTAATATGTGATGTGGCTAATTCACCACTGCTAACCAATTAATATGTGATGTGGATATCCCACCACTGCCAGACAATTAATACGTGATGCCCCTGCACTGGCACAGTAATCAGTGAGCCTCAGTCCTCACCACTAATCACCAGTGAGGGACATGCACATTGGGAGGATGACAAATACACACACACAGTAAAGTACAATTTCCCTTAAGAGCACACAGAGATCACAGTCAGTCTGGGGCTGGTTTCAGCCTCTTTCTTCAGCTTCCCAATAGGACTCCCCACTGGCACAGCTATAGGGTTAAGATCTCAGCCGAGTGGTCAAGCCAAAACCTCCAGCACCCTCTCTGTCCAAACAGTGCTTCGTGCCCCTGCCCAAGTAGCTTACACACACACTTTGAGATTTGATTTGTATACAAACACTCAGGCACTCCTGGGGAAGGCTGGCACATATTTGCTAGTTATGCCCCTTCTGCCCAGACTATAAGATAGTTATCACTGCCACCAGCCACTACTTATCAGCTACTGTAAGGCCCTTGCAAAAGATGCCTGATCCTACTGTGTAATGTTACTATTATCCAGATGGTAAGTGTGACCAGGAGCAAGGCTATTGGAGTGGCCTGTACAGTGTTACCAAATACATATGCAAGTACTCTAACAGCTTAAATATCTCTAAACAAAACAGCCACAATTAAAAGTTTTAAATATATTTAATAGTAAATAATAAAAGAACAAGGCAATACTCAAACAACACAGTAGCTACAGTGTTCAGAATCACGGGAAATATTTTAAAACAACATTGCAGGATAGTCTCAAATAAATACAAAAAAAATCTAAGCTAATCTTTACTGTATTCCTGTGTATATCTAAATGATACTGTGCCCTAAATAACTTACTTACATGGCAAGGCAAATGCAGATGATGGATGTTTCTAGGTCCAAGACAAAATACAAAATGCACAGTCATTCTGTGAGAGAGTTCTTAAATAAATAATGAACATTACTGCTGGGCTAGCACAGATGACATCACTCTTTGTCACCTGACTTCAGTTCCCATGCTAAACAGATACTTAGAATTTAACACCTCTGTGTCAAAAATACACATATCTTAGAAGTATGCAGCTGCTAGGAAGTCATAGAGCAATAAAAATACTTTTACATTTGTAACCTAGTAATTATTTTTGTTTCAAGACAATAGGAAAACTTCTAGCTCTAGACATTGTGTCTGCTTACTGCACTGAAACTTAGATAACACAATCGTAAAATACTTTACTTTTCAACTTATTTTCTTGAAGTTTTGTAAGTTAACTCTGTATGTTCCAACTTCAACAGTTAAAACATACATTTGCACAGGTGTATAGTTTATATACATTTCTGTTCTTTTCCAGTAGGGTACACTGTGATTACATTCTTGAAGCTCAGTACATAACATGCAGTTCTTTTACATTTGTAAGACAAGCATATGAATCATATTAATTTTCACAAATGACATGATTATTTACAAAATTCCAGGTAGCTGGGCTGGCAATGCCACACTCATCATGCCCAGGTCACTCAGGTTGTGGGTGTGTATGAAATGGCTGACCGGTTTTGGTTGAAGGCACTGTTGTTGCTGAGGCTGGCATACAGTTACCCCCTTTGTTCCTACTATTCCATATCCTCTACAGTCTGGTTAAATGTAACTAGAAAGGCAGTAAAAAAATAATTGGAGTTTCATACCAGTGTTTACAATTATATAGTTTACCTTTGTTTTTAATAAATGCTGCAATTTAAATTGCACATATTAATGGCATTCTTTGTTGCTTATGTATTGTAATACTAGTAGTTGTGTTAATGTTTTTTGCCAGGTTAGTGCCAGTAATGGAAAAATAAGGTTTTCATTTGTGTTGTTGTGCCACATATAAGGGAGGCTAATTCCTTACTATTTATTACTTTCTAAAAAAAAAAAAAAAAATTAATTGTCAGGAGATTAAGGAGTGGTAACTCCCTTACATATGATGCCTGAATGTCAGAGTTTGCAAATATGCTAGTCCCTCTGAAAAGAATGCTACAGTAGCAGTTCTCTAGTTCTGTTATTGGTACTCAAAATCTTCTACTGTTTTTATAAAGTGTTTGGGTTAGTACATTTAATGGGAATTTGTGTGTGTCCTAAAGATGCACCATAGTAACTCTGTACTTCTTTTATTGCTATTCCAAATATTTTAACATCAATAATATAGTAAATGGGGGTGGTTGGAGGCAGCAGTCCCTCTTATAGGTGGTATGCACAGTAGATTAATAATGCATTCCAATTAATGGCCCTGCACATAAGTCATTGCAGAGGTGGGCCTTGCCAGTTAGCATCCCCCTGCTAGCTGGTGGGTCCTAATCTTAACAGTTACCCATTTGTTTGATTACAGTGTAATCACTGATGTGGGAATATGGCTTTCTGTCGTGCCTTAAATATTAAGGACCAGTTCTTCACATTTTTGTTTGAAATGCCTTATGATGTAGTGTGATCTAGTTTAGATCATTTTGTTTAGTGTATTATAATGCAGAATCTGTGGCCTGAAATTATAAAAGAAAGCACGATTAGCAATGCAAATAAATATGTTTTTCAAATGTGTTGTTTTTTTATTTGCAGGATGTTTGAAGAAAGAGCTTACTAGCCATCTGGAATCAGATTTTAGTATAAAAAATGGATCTACTAATACTGCTAACTCAGAAGCAAGTCAAGATGGCATTGATAGAGACAACATACCTGTCCTTTTAGAAGACACCCCACTAACAGTGTTGACCAACACATCATCATCGTTGTATTCATCTCAGCCATGTGCAGACAAGGATGAACTGCATAGACTGGAGGCAAAAGTAGTCAAAATAACTGAGGGCCTGTCAGCTACTGAACTGGAAGACAGTGAGCCAGAAAGTCCTGAGGAACAGCATGGCACAACACTTCAACACGATTGCAGCAGCTTGTCAGAGCCTGAGACTGCAGAGGACTGTTTGAATTCTGAAAGCTTGCAAATGTCCCAGACAAAACCAGATGGACAAGCTGTTTTGCAAGAGACTGCTGATGATACACAGAGTCAGGAATTAGAAGAAACTGCTGCTGAAGATTCTTCAAGTAACATCTCACTGTCCTCAACAGAGAAAGATACATGTGACACTGCAGAACATAAAAATGGCTATTTTGATGCAAGTATTGCATAATAGGCTGAGACAAGTCAATCTTCTGTCAAATTGTTATTTTGAAGTAGTATTCTCTTTACTAAACTAAAATGCAGATATAAGTTAACTAGAGCTGGGAAAGTGTCTGCTGAAGCAACAGTCTGCCTTTAGTTTAGTATCCATAATGAGTCTGAGCAATGGCCCTTATATCTGCTGCTGAAATAAGTTTGCACTGCTTTTTTGTTTTGTTTGTTTGTTTCATTAACTGTATTTTTGAGTCCTCTGATCTTGTGATTTAAGAATGCTATTTAACATCTCTGTATCCTCTTGGAGAACCTGTTGCTTCTTGTATGCAGCTAACGTTGCATTGTGGATGTTTTACAGTTACATGGTAGATGTTATTTTGTAGTCCATTGCCTTTGTCTTTGTAGACTTTGCTCCATTCTCTTCTCATCCTCAAAAATATTGTATACCCTGATATACAGTGAAACAAAAACATTTTATAGGTGTCTCCCACAGGTTTCTGGAATGCATGCTCTGCAGAAGTTGTGACTCATGGTTTACTAGCTGTAGAATGAATGTTTGCCAGTGCCCAGATCTTTTAGGAATGGCAGCAAACCACTGGATGGGTAAGATCTTCCCACACTATCCACCTGGACTTGTTACTAGAGTTCAGTAGTCACCAGAAAGGATATTATAATTGATTTTGGAGTTTCAGTTTAAAATGACAGAATTTAAATGTAAGTTGTAAAAACTCTGTTAAAATATTTGATATCTGTTTTTTGGGGAGATCATCTTGTGCATGTAGTGTTTATTTCCTCCTAGTCTCTGCAACATGGAGCTAAGCAAAAAAAATGTTACCCATTGTTTCAAATATTTGGTCTTGGAGTAACTTCATTCTGAATCCCAACACTTGGGCATAAATCCTTTTCTCCACCAGCAACAGGTACAGCAGACACCTGTCTTCTTGTACATTAATTAGTCCAGTTTAGGATTTTTATATCCTTATACCAAAAAAACTACATGTATAATGTAGATCAGTATGTTGCTGTAGCAGATCTGTACAGAGAGGTTATAAAGAAACTATCCTCAACAGAGAAAGATACATGTGACACTGCAGAACATAAAAATGGCTATTTTGATGCAAGTATTGCATAATAGGCTGAGACAAGTCAATCTTCTGTCAAATTGTTATTTTGAAGTAGTATTCTCTTTACTAAACTAAAATGCAGATATAAGTTAACTAGAGCTGGGAAAGTGTCTGCTGAAGCAACAGTCTGCCTTTAGTTTAGTATCCATAATGAGTCTGAGCAATGGCCCTTATATCTGCTGCTGAAATAAGTTTGCACTGCTTTTTTGTTTTGTTTGTTTGTTTCATTAACTGTATTTTTGAGTCCTCTGATCTTGTGATTTAAGAATGCTATTTAACATCTCTGTATCCTCTTGGAGAACCTGCTGCTTCTTGTATGCAGCTAACGTTGCATTGTGGATGTTTTACAGTTACATGGTAGATGTTATTTTGTAGTCCATTGCCTTTGTCTTTGTAGACTTTGCTCCATTCTCTTCTCATCCTCAAAAAATATTGTATACCCTGATATACAGTGAAACAAAAACATTTTATAGGTGTCTCCCACAGGTTTCTGGAATGCATGCTCTGCAGAAGTTGTGACTCATGGTTTACTAGCTGTAGAATGAATGTTTGCCAGTGCCCAGATCTTTTAGGAATGGCAGCAAACCACTGGATGGGTAAGATCTTCCCACACTATCCACCTGGACTTGTTACTAGAGTTCAGTAGTCACCAGAAAGGATATTATAATTGATTTTGGAGTTTCAGTTTAAAATGACAGAATTTAAATGTAAGTTGTAAAAACTCTGTTAAAATATTTGATATCTGTTTTTTGGGGAGATCATCTTGTGCATGTAGTGTTTATTTCCTCCTAGTCTCTGCAACATGGAGCTAAGCAAAAAAAATGTTACCCATTGTTTCAAATATTTGGTCTTGGAGTAACTTCATTCTGAATCCCAACACTTGGGCATAAATCCTTTTCTCCACCAGCAACAGGTACAGCAGACACCTGTCTTCTTGTACATTAATTAGTCCAGTTTAGGATTTTTATATCCTTATACCAAAAAAACTACATGTATAATGTAGATCAGTATGTTGCTGTAGCAGATCTGTACAGAGAGGTTATAAAGAAACTATACATTTAGGGCAAGAAACATTGCAGGGTCTCTCAAACTCTTGTGACACAGTTTTCATGTTTTGTTTGTTAATCTATAGACATTATTACTGAAGGAAAAATAAGTTTCTCCATTAGTTATGAACTGAATTAAGACATTATGTTACAGTAGTCATTATGATGTTTTATGAGTCAGCATCCAGTCTTCCATTCTCGGGTATCCTGAGATTCACCATTTAAGTTCTCATCAGTGTTTTTAAATGCCTTGTGATATTTTCATACCCCTCAGCCTTTTTCAGTTTGTGCTGTTTTGAAACCTTTGTTATGCTGTAATAGAAAAATGTGCCATAAATATATTCAGTGAATGTACAACCCATGAGATTCAGAATGTGACTTGGGTTAGATGTTTTGGACCTCAGATAAAACATCTATTTTTCAATTTTGTTAATTGAGTCTGCAAAAGGTCAATATTTGTATCTTCTATTTTGTATATACCTCTGTTTTTCACTGACTAATATGCCAAAGGCTTACAGTCATTCCACTTAAGGAGTACTCTCTGCAACACTTATTTATCCGATGCTATAGTTTAGCTTTTGGCTATTTTACTTTGCTTTTTTAACTGCACATTTTCATTGCATTTGCTTTTGTTCACGAAGTCCACTTAGGACAAGTGCTTGTTTTCTTGAGTGATGACCTGGGAATCTCGACAAGTCATTATGACTTGCAGAGAGTTGTATAGTATGCAGACAGGGTATGCAATAACAACATTTAGTTCATTTTTGTCTTTAACCCATTTTTTTTAACTGCCAAATGCAATAGTGCAGATACAATCTCTTTATGCCCAGTTGAAAATATAAGATTATTTTTAGCACTGAAAGATACAGTAAGAACTACAAAAATATTTGCTGGAGTCTTCTACAGTTCAGATTTTTTTGTTTTAAAGTTGCAAACACCAAAAAAGGACTCAACAGAAAGAAATGCAGTGGCTGAAACCAGAGAACTAAGTTGCACAACATGGACAACCGAGATACGAAATAAGTAAGACTAAAGAGAAATCAACACTAATCTGTGAAATGCTTACAGTTAAGTTGGACAGTCAAAGACTGGTCAAGTGACATTGGTAGGAATAACAGGGTGTAGGAGGGGAGATGGAGGTTCACTTTCCATTAAGATATGCAGAACCTAATGGTCACAATGCTATATAAAAAAAGCTCCAACTCCTTTATTGTAGTACCATATTATGAGCACTCCTTTATTGCAATACCATACAGTAAGATCTCCTTTACTTTAATACCACACAGCTTCATTGTTTTGGCAAATTAGTATTTAATTGTGCTGTTTTCATAAGTTGGTATTTTTTATTTCATTTATCCACTCACCTTCACCACCATTAAACCATGCCTGTTACTTTTCTCTGAAGGTTACTTTAACACTGTTTGCTATGACTACCTTTTACTTATGGTTAACTGCATTTGTTCTTCACGAAACATTTTTGTTCAGTGTTAAACTGTTCACTGTCCTTTTTTTGAAAACAATAGTATGTACACTGCTGCAGGCTTTCCTTCTGGTAGGGTATGCATAAGTTGCATATTCTGATTGCTGAAATGTAACTGGTGTATCACAGGATTCCATCAGTTAACATGCCAAAAACCTGTCAGACGATGGAACTACAGGATCCTCTTTCACATACAGTGCAAAACTTACTTCATAGGTTCTTAGGTAGGTACTAGGCTATCGGCCCAAGGGCCTACATAAGCCTAGCCAACAAGGTTCCCTGGCTTATGCCACCCAAGAAAGTTATTTTCCTGTGCCACTGTCGAGCAGAGACACAGAAGTGATCCCCGGGGTGTATTTCCTATTTCCCATCCACTCATCAAGATTTTTCTTGAAGAGTGTTAATGAAGAACTTTGCTTGACATAGATGGGTAGTCTGTTCCAGAGTATGGGAAGTCTCTGGGATAAGAATCTATCCCTCCACTTTCCACTGGTTACTTCTGCACTTTCCCTAGACTCTTGTTTTCACATTCACAGTGATGTGGTGGAGTAGTGGTCACTGCTGCTGCTTCACAGCTCCAGTGTCCAAGAAATAATGCTAATTTTGGATTGTTGTCTTTGTGGGGATGTACATGTTCTCACCCTGTCTGCATAAGATTTCTTTGTTCATTTTTTCCTATCTTTTAAATACATGCAGATTGATGAGTTATTGCAAATTGCCCACCCTTATAGCACTCACCCTTGCCCCAGCAGCATGGATCACAGATGGAAAAAGGTCTGCAAGGACCAGCCCATGTAGAACAGAAATAAACAGTTTTAAAGGTTACTCTTAAAAGTTTGGTGCATTAAAGTGTTGCTGCCCAGGGATTTTACATCAGTTTAAGGAGCTCCAGTTCTGCTTCAACTCAGGAATAACTTGTATCATTACAAGTTGCATTTTCTTTTCTTTTTAATGTTTTCTTTATGCTGCTAAGAATCATATCCAAAAACTTACTGGCAACAGCATTTTGAAATATTCTATTAAATATGTTTTTATCCACCATGTTAGCTTTAATCCAGCACACATCTTACTTTTATTATCTGTCATACCAGAGTGGGCACATAGCTAGAAAGAAAGAGAGAACAAGAGTACAGAAGAATGTTATTGTTTTCTGTTTACATTTTCCAGTAGAATCTGTCATTTATTTTTTTCTAGCAAGATCATTCTTCTTTGGAGAGGGTATTGTTGCAGTAGGTAGCATTTAAGTTTACCCACCTTCTACTCACCCATGATCCAGATGAATTTTTAATAGCAGTGTTTACTGTTTTTTACTGCTAAGATAAATTGAATTGTTTCACATTTAAAGGCGCTGTGCTGACATAGGTGGCATGAATCTTTCATGTAATTCTTTATTTTTCATTCCTCTCTCCAGTTCTTTTCACCAACTGAGAAACTGTTGATATCACAGCTATATCAGATGGGAAAAATACTGTATTGTCTGCTACTATTTTGATGAAAAATTGCATATGGTGTCTGCTTTTATACAGGAATGTGAAGAAATTTTCTTTTGTTATTTATGATTAATGTTGAACTTACTGTGGAAATCTAAAGGTATAATGTGTTTTCCTCAAGTAGCATGTAAAAAATTGTGGAAATCTAAAGGTATAATGTGTTTTCCTCAAGTAGCATGTAAAAAATTGCCACACACTTGGGCCCTCAGCATAAGATGGAATCTTGCCCAATTTGTCTCAAATTGAATGTAGTTACTAGCTTGAAAGCCTGTTTTTATACTTCATCGAGAAACATTGAAAGTCTTTTCTAGGAAAATAAAATCAGAATGAAAAAAAAAAGCAGATGGAAAATGGCAGTAAGAGGGAAGTGTAGAAAAAACTTGAAAAGGAAAGGATTATTCCTTGATAGATTCTGGTAAAAGGAGGTAATCCTGTATTAACTGTGTTGAAGACAATACTTTTTCATCCCTGGTGGCTTTCAGAAAGTTATCAAGAGTCAATTTCTAAAGTTCTTAAAGAGCATCATTTACTTTGTTGACTTTTAAAGCAACACTGGCACCTTCAATAGTGTCAATATCAGTGCCATCCAGAATAATAGCAGAAGTTAAGGAGGTAGTTAACATAGAGTACACTGTAATGAATGAATCTTTTAATCTGATGTCTTTTTCATTCTTCCTCAACGTATGGGTTCATATCTGGTCCTTGGATCTGACTTGGCTGCTTATTTTAGACTTGGGATCCAGCTCTCTAACTCCTCTATGTACCCATAATGCTCTGTTGTATCCTCAAAGCCCCGGTTCTCATTTGCTGCCTTTCCAGACACTGGTTTCTGTAGCTCTTTAGTGATCTTTGGGTTTTTGCTTGAGTAACCTTGTTAAATATCGTATTATATTTCCTTTTTCTAAGCTTTATTTATTCTCCATACTAATTTTTCTTCACTGGCATTAGGGTTTTTATTCCCATTCTACTATTTTTAGTAGGCTTTAATACCATAGTTGGTAACCCTTCTTATAAAGGTATTTCTATTTACCATTGTTGGTAAATGGCTTTTTTTTCTGATGTTTAAAAAAAAAGTCTTACTGTTTTTAGTGTATTCTTGTTAGAAATTAGTTGTGTTTGTGCTTTCTTGCTGTGGTTGTTTTTTTTCTACCACTATGTTGAAGAAGCCCACAGGGTTCAAAAAGCACACTACTTGTGGACATAAGATTCCTAATTCAGATGCCCACAGGGTGTGCATGTATTATATAGGGACTGGACATCTTAAGACTGCTTGCAAAATGTTCTCTAATTTTAATCATAGTGCTTTAGCAGATCATCACAACAAGTTTATTTTGAGTGGACTTCTGCCATGTACTGTTTCTTCAGTGGCTCAAAACCCATCCAGGGCAGCAAATTCACTCCCTTGGAGCATAGGAAGCACTCCCATATGAAGCCCCCCAGGTCTTCTTCAGAGCCTCCTATAAAATCTAGAAAAATGTCAGATCCTATGCACTTGGATCCTAAGTCTCGACCATCAGATCAGAAAGCTTTGGATCCTAAACCTTCTACATCCATGATAACCATTAGCCCACATACTGTACCATTGGGTCCTAGACTCTTGGATCCAAAGCAGGGTTTTGTGTACAGGAGTACTGCTCCCAAGTACTCCATTAAACCAATTTCTCCTACCCCACCTTTGAGATTGCTTCAGACAACCAAGAAGCACTCTAGGCCACCTTCCACCTTCTCCCATAGGTCATCCACAAGCTTGTCAGAAGCAAACATGGATAGGATCTAGTTGCCCATTGGGCTTAGAAGGAGCTGGACACCGTCAAACCCCTTCTAAAGAGACCCAACAAGTTTTTGATACCCCCCTCTGACAAACCACACTGGAGCAAAGTGGTCCTGTTAGATACAATGGTGGGTGGTGGTGGTGGCAGCCACCAAGAAGGAGCTAGCAGAATAGAGCTCTACGGTCCATCTGCCTAACAGGGAGTTTAGAGCCTCAGACAAGTTTGGAAAGTGAGTTCTCTGAGTCCATGTCTGTTGAGGATTGCAAAAGGACATACTCGCAACTGGTCACTCTTGTCCATATCCAATGCTTCGATGTGGTTGCTCTTTCACTCAGCTGAAGGCACCTTATGAGCAGCTGGTTCTGCCATTGCTATAAGGAAACCTACAGCTTTGAGACTTTGTGGAACCTTTTAAGACATCCTATAGTAATGCACCATTTGATGGCACATCCCTGTTTGGGCCATCAGTTAAAAAAAAAAACTGACCTACAGATTACAAGAAAAAAAGACTCTTGTCTGCTGTAGGAATCAAGTTTTCTATGCTTCAATGAACATTTTCTAGGAATCAAAAGAGGAGGCAAGAAGATATGGTTCTGCAAATCTCAGGGTCCTTTCCAAGATCCACTTGTTGACAATTCCTCCAGAGGCAGAAGAGGGAATGTCAGTGGCAGACATCACCCTAGAGGCTGAGGAGGTCTGCAGAATCAGGGTTTTCAAGATTCTTTCTCAGATTGGCCTTTTCAGCGCTCCTGACTCTCCAACTCTGGAGGCAGTTGGAGGTCGATTGTGTTTGCACCCAGACGCCTGGGCAAGTACAGTATAACACCGGATATATCGGTCCAAAGCATAATATCCAGGGGTTATTACATACCATTTTCCCTTCTTCCATCTCGTAAAAGGAAGAAACTTACCAATGTTCCACCCATTCAGAGGAAGGCAGCAGCACAAGAAAATCCTAAAGCTGCTAGAAAAAGAGTCATCCAGAAGGTCCTTCCAGACCAGATAGGGTTTGGAACTTATTCACAATTCTTTTTAGTGCCAAAGAAAACAGGGCACCCAGACCCATTTCGGATCTAAGCATTTTAAATCAGTTCCTAAAGAAGTTCAGAATGGTCATGATCCAGTCCATTGTACCATTTCTACACAAGGACGATTGGGTGTGCTCTATAGATCTTCAGGATGTGTACTGTCATATCAAAATACACAAGATATCCAGAAGACAGCGTTGCTTTTGGCTGGGAGCCAGTCACTACCCATTTAGAGCCCTGCTGTTTGGACACACCACAGCCCCCAGGGTGTTTACCAAGTGCATGGCAGTGGTGGCAGCTCATGTGAGACTCAGATTCCTTGTCTTTTGATATCTAGACAACTGGCTTCTTACCACCTCCTCCAGACATCTACTTCTGCATGCCAGGGACTATTTGCTCCAGATTTGCAATTCTTTGCATATATACTGATAAATCATGCCAAGTCAGAACTAACCCCAGAGCAGAGCCTGGAGTTCATCAGCACTGTTCTAGACACAATGAAACAGATTGTCTCCTTACCTCAGCATCGTATCTCCATGATAAGGACTCAGTTTCAATTCCTCCTTGTTCATTCATCTCTCCTTTAAGGTCAGTACTGCAAGCATTAGGTTCCATGGCAGCGGCCATTGTATTACTTCCTTTGGCATGCTTCTTTATGTGGTTTCTCCAATGGACTTTAGCTGTACAGTGATCCATTCTATATCAACCCCTGTCCTATCCAGTCAGACTCATCCCGGTTTGCAAAAGGCACATCACATGGTGAGTGTATTCAGACAATCAACATCTAGGCAGGCTATTTGTCCTACCAGCCCCTATGGCTACAGTGACCACGGACAGTTCTCATTTCTGGTGGGGGGGGCATTTCTTGATAAGGATGGTCCAAGGCATGTGGTTCCCCCCAAGAGACCAAGTTGCATATAAACATCCTGGAGATGAGAGCCATCCTTTTAGTGTTGCAGGCCTTTCAAGATACTCTTCCTTGTAGGACTATTGCAGTTCAAACCGACAACATGTCTGCAATCTGGTATATCAACAAACAAGGAGGAACTCAATCTTATCCCCTTTGCAGAGAGGCCATGAGAGTATGGGAATGCGTGACCTCATCAGAACATTTTCTAGTTAAGATGCACATTCCAGAGAAAACCAAAGTGTAAGCTAAGCAGATTCATTCTGATGCCCCACAAGTGATCTCTCAATCAATCTGTGGTGGAGATGAACTTCCGGCTTTGGGGCGGACCCTGCTGTGACCTGTTTGCCACTCTCCTTAACAACAAGTGCAGCAGGTTCTTCGCTCTCATCCCCGCCCCTCAGGGGGAGTCACTGAGAGATGCTTTTATTCACCCTTGGCCCTAGGTCTACTTTATGTTTGCCCCCTTCTTCCCCAGATTCCAAAATTTTTACAGAAAGCAAGTACACTGAAGAGCTCAGTGATCCTCATTGCCCCTTTCTGGCCTTGGCAAATATGGTTCCCCTTCCTACAGTCTTATCTTCATTATCCTCCATGGATTTTGGAGCCTACTCTGGATCTCTTGTCACACCCATCAGAGAGCCAACATCCCAATGTTTGAGCCATAAGACTATCCACATGGCTTCTCCACTTCCAGTAAGTTAGACAGCCCAGTCTTTCTTGCCCTGTATGCAGTATTATTTTGGCTTCTCAAAAAGAATTCATCAGAAAAGTATACAAAAACAAATGGAAACGATTCTCCCTTTGGGCTTTGACTTAAGTCATTGCTCCCTTTTCTGCCATAGTTTCTATGATTCTCCAATTCTTGACAATGCTTTTTCAGGAAAGAGCTAGTTTCTCTACAATTAGACTTCAGCTAGCAGCAATTTCCAGTTTTCACATGGGGATCATACATATTTCTCTGGCTTCTTCTAAACTATGCAAAGCTTTCATAAAAGGAATCTTTCTTCTAAGGTTTCCAATTGAAGATCCCTCACCACCTTGGGACCTAACAGTTGTACTACTAGCCTTAATGCAGAAACCTTTTAAGCCTTCATATAAATCTGATCTAAAGTTTCTGTCATGGAAAACAGTGTTCTTGGTAGCCATCACATCTGCAAATAGACTATCTAAACTCCAGGATCTCACTTCCATACTCACATATTTTTTCATAAGGACATGGTCTCTTTATGGACTAACCCTTCCTTTTTACCTAAAGTGGATTCTGAGAATAACATTAACCAGTCCATCCATTTACCAGTCTTCTCTCCAAAATTTTTCAGTAAAGGAGAGTACATGCTACACCTTCTTGATATACACAGACAGTTACATTTTTATCTTCATAGAAAAAAGCAATTCCAAAAATCAGACCAACTTTTTCTTTCTTTTTCTCCAAAAAAGACTGGGTTATTCAGTATCTAAAGTCACTCTAATGAAATGGATAATAGACTGCATTTCCTGGATTTATTCTCAGAAAGGCGTGACATTACCTTAGCCTCCCAAGGCTCATTGAAAAAGATCCATGGCCACATCTGCTTTTTGGTCTAGAATATCTATTGACAATATTTATGCTGCAGCTATATGGAACAATGCTCATGTTTTTGCTACTCATAAGTTGAATATTGTTTCTAAAAAATACAGTTTCCTTTAACTTGGCAGTACTCCAGAGTATCCTTCCATGAGGGCCACCCAATAGTAATGTAGCCAGGGAATCTGTCTCATACATTGAGAAAGAATGAAAATGACAACATCAGATTTAAAAGTTATGTTCTTACCATAACTAGGCATCTGTATTGTCCATTTTCATTCTTCTTCAACTTCCCTCCCAACCAGTGTTCCTGGAGAGTCCTCTTGGACTGTATTGAAACCTACAGTTCCAGGTTTGAGCCCTGTATTTCTTTCAGTCTTGTCCTCTCTCTGTTTTACTTTTTACTATAGAGATTGGGCAGCATACTCAATTTGAGGCTTTGGGGATACAGCAGAAAATTATAGGTAGAGGGAGGAGCTAGAGAGATGAATCCTAAATCTGAAATAAGCAGCCAAGTCGGATCTGAACCATTGCATTGAAGAAGAAGGAATATGGACAACACAGATGCCTAGTTATGGCAAGAACATAACTTTTCTCTTGATAAAGAATTTCTGCAGGAGACACTTCCACCTGCACTCTGATTATTTCTTATTCCTGTATTGACTATGACTGCTTTAACACTGTATAAAAGACTGCCAAGCAACAGCAAGGGGCCCACATTGATCTCCTTACTTGATTAATGTTGCCCTTATTTAAAATTGAGAAATATTAACCTTTTCCATTACTGACAAAGGTTTGCAAAGGAAGAAGAAATTGGCTGTCCTCTGCTTTTTTTTCTTATAAAAAGGTAGACTTCAGGTCTCAGATTGAGTCTCATAGATTTTATTTTTGACTCAGACCATGCGGGCACATCATTGTAATGATTCCCTCCTTGAGAACATTATATTAATTTACATGAACACATATGATTTTAATTGGCCTGCTACATATTATTCTTTTGTCATGAAGAAATACAAAATAAAAATATATGATTGCCATAATCCAACTGGATAAAGTCTTCATTAATACATTTGATAATGTTTTGAATGCTAACAGATTTTAGCTTAACACAGGAAAAGTAACATTATTACCAGAAGCCAAAAGGATAACCTCTTCATCAATACATTTAAGGTAGTACAGTGAATGTCTCCCACAGAGATAAACCAAGACTTCTACCCTAGGCAATTTCTAATTTTCAAAGAAGGCAGAACATTAAGACCACAACACCTTTGTTTAAGCATGGAAATTCAGAATGATAAAAGTGAAAACGCTGCTGCCTTTTAGAGGAGAGGGTACTGTAGGCAACACTAGATGTGAAAACTGCTTATCTGCATATTCCAGTAAGGCTATCCAACAGGAAATACTTCAGGTTTCACATTGCTCACAGGAAATACTTAAGGTTTCACATTGCTTATCAGTTTCAGCTTTCTTCTTTGCCATTTGAGGCTATCCACAGCTCTCAGAGTATTTAAAAAATGTCTGTCTCCAGTGTTTTCACATTTTAGAGCACAAAACATAATCATCTTTCCTTATCTGGATGATTGCCTGTTAATAGCACAGTCTTGGGAACTGTTTATACCCATGATAAGTCATTAGGGGTTACAGTCAATTCCAAAAAAAGAACAAAAATAATCATTGAGCATTTCAGTATCAATAACTTTTCTGGGAGCAGTTATAGACTTTAGCTAATGAAGGGGTTCTTCTTCAGGATAAAGCTGTTGAAAATTAGAATGTGATAGACTTTTTACATCAGCAGCAAATCACAGTAAAGCAGTACTTAAGAGCTGTAGTATGCATACATTTTTCTAGTCTACCATGCATGATTCCACACTGAATAATTCATTGAACCCTAAACCCAAAAAAACGCACAGAAAAAGTGTAGTACAGGTTTTACAATTACTTGAGCTTTCAGACTAACAGAAGTTTTTCATCGGGAATTAGTGGCTTAATATATACTTGTGCCTTCAAAGTGAAGTACATAATTTCTTTTTCATTGGTTAAGAAGGACACTTGAAGAATGACAGTGTGGAGAAAATGTGTACCCCTCAGAAGCTAACCATGACAACTACACCTCAAAGGCAAACATTGTAAGATTGCACGTGATTGAGGGAGCCTGAAACTTTAGTAGAACAGGTTATAGCCTGCCGTAAAATTGAATGTTCTCCCTGCTTGTTATATAGAGTTAGAGTTCATTTAGTAATAAAGATAACAGCTCAAGAAACTATTCTGATATAACAGGAATATAAATCATAATAAAATGATGTGCAGAGAAATTAGGGTGATTATTTAAATTCAGAGAAGGAAAACAAGTTGTAGTTTATAATTTGTTATCCTGTCTAAACAGCCATTCTTTGTGAGGTGGATGTTATGGTTAACAGTAATTGTGAACTTGCAGTAATTTCTAGGTTTTAATGAAGTATTGTATTATGAAAAAGATGTGGACTACCAAGAGAATGACATATTAGGTTTGAATGTATGAATGCTGTGTTCAGTTAATATACTATACATGCTTCCTTCTTTGCAAAGATGTACGTACAGTTACATGCAAATTGACAGGCATACCAGTTGCAGCACATTTTTCTCAGTCTAATCATTCTGTATCAGGCAAGACAGTAACAGTTCATCAAGGACACTTCCCTATGCCTTTGCTAAGAAGGGCAATGGAAATTAAGGTAGTTCAGTTGTTCAGTCTAACATTCAGTAGTTTGAACCTGGATCTTGGTTTTATGAGTTGCTGTAGCACTTAAGAACTTTGACCTCTGAGTAACTATTAGTGGACACAACTAAGTTATACTCGAGGACAAAACATTTGTTTTTCATGTAGTGCATAAGTTTATAATTGCACATTGAATCCAAAATGCTGATTATTTCAGAAAGTTAACAGTATTTGAAAGTTTATTGGAGTTTGCATAGTGCTGACACCTATGTTTTATTCATGACGAGTGTAGATTTCATATGCAGTTACATTATAGTTAAAACACTTGTAACCAGAAGAATAACCGTAATATTTAGAACATTTTAACAGTGTAACAAAATATCCAGTACTGCTGCTTTTTATAGGTATCCATCAGAACCTTATACTGACATGTCTCTCTGCTAACTAAACAGCAGCCTGTATAGTATACTACCTACACAAGCTATCCATGCATTCTAATCTAATACCTTATTCTGTTGGTAGTCCTTGCTTTTTTTATAACACTTCACTTCGGTATGATCTGGTCATTACTGTAAGTTTACATTTTCTGTTAATCAAAACATCCATCTCATAAAGAAAGTGTAATTAGGCAAAATAATTTGCAAATTTTAATTTGTTTTCCTTCTCTGTATTTAATCTTACTACACAACCTTTTATTGTGATTTATTTTGCCATTCAGTGTCAGTGTGCTTGACTGAGCTGTAATTTTCTATGCTATATGAACATTGATTCTAATGTCACATGCAGAGAGAGACTTTACTATGCAGGTCATAACTTGCTGTTCTGAAACTTCAGATACACATGCACACACACAGCTATCTGTCTCTGAGGTGAGTTGTTCAAGCATCTAATCTGCATATATTTTTCCCCCACACTGCATTTTTCAAGTGTCTTTCAACCAATAAAAAAGAAAGGCTTTACTTCCCTTTCTCTGTACAAGTGGGTATTAAAGCACTGTAAGTAGCATCAGTAACTTTATAACTCCAAATGAAGGATAAGTGGATGGGGGATCGTAGGTTTGTCCCAGGGATTACTCCCGTGTCACTATTAGACAGAGGCACAGTAAACTAAACCTTAAAAAGGGCACAGTATACTCAAATCAAGGGGTGGCGTAAGCCATACAGAATCGGGCTAGGCTTATAATTGCCCCAGGGCAGATAGCCTAGTATGAACCTATGAACCTATAACTGTAAAACCTATGTTGTCCAATAAAAGGTATCACATTGCTTCCTTGCTTCAGTGTCTCTTTCTGTTAGTGGACCAGAGCAACAATTTTTACTTTTTTTTTTACCATCATTAAACCTTGAAGAACATTTGTAGCCAGGGCTTCCTACAGACTGTACTTGACTTTTTTTATCCAGTCAAGAAACAACTTCTTTGGTAGACAGATCCCAACTTAAGGAAATGCCTTGGAATCCTTGTCCTTTAACACAACAGATTCATTGAATTTTATTTGAGGAAGACCACTTAAGCAATCTGTCAGAGTAAGACATATTTTGTCAGAAAGAAAGGTATCTTAAACATCAAACACAAAGAAATGAAAACAAAATAAAGAGCCATGAAAGCCTTTTAAAACAACTTCATGCCATGTCACTTCAAGTTAAAATAGACCACCACATGTAGTAATATATTAATAAAAAAGTGTGAGCCAAATCCTTTCAGTTCTACAAAGATACCCTTATGATCTGGCATTATGTCATTCTGCACAGTCCCCTTGTTATATACAGCAGTCATCTTACAAGTATATAAAACCATCATACAGATTCAGTCAGACATATATCTCACACATAGATGGAAATTAGATCCTTAGACATTTCTAGACATCACATAGATGTGAGGTATGCCACAAGGTGACCTGTTTGCCATTCATCTCAACAGCCAACTTCAAAGTTTTGCACCTTGCTTTGTTATCATACCATTTGGAAAATAGATAACCTCTTTTCCATGGGTACATAATTTACTCTTTCCATGTTTAGCAGAATGAATTGAAGCATCTTTTACACGTGTTTGACATGCACAGGTAACTAAGACACTGCACCAGAAAAAAGCATGTCTTTAGAATAACAGAATCATTTGTATCATTTAAAAAAAGGAAAGAAAAATTATCCGTTATTAAACAACCCTGTTTTGAGAGGATAATTAACTCTAAAGTTTTTACCATTACAGCACACACCATAAGAACAGCAGCAACCCCACAATTTATATTAAAAATGCTTCTGCACAAAGTATTCTAGAAGCTGCCACATGAACTGTGCATATACTTACTGAACACTGCAGGCTGGAAGTGCACTCGTGGGATAGGACAGAATAGGCACAGTTGTGCTACAGAAGTCCTGTATAATGTGTCATGTGTAACTAATCTCCTCCTGGATATCCAAATACTACTTGGGATTTTCCCCAGGTGTCTTAATATCCTTCTCTTCACTGTTGCAGTATTCTAAGAAGAAGGGATCTCTGCCCAGGGAAGCCTTTCACTCAGCCAGTATACAAAAGCCTAATTATTTTATGTGTGCCATATGTCACACTTATGCTTCCTACACAGAATATAGGGCATAAAAGGGGCATACAGACGCAGCTTCCCAGACTGAATTGCCCCAGAAGTGAACAGTCTCTTTAGGACAAAGGAGGCATGCACATCCAGAAGGAAAAAGTGAAGAAGAAAAAGGGGAAACCCTCAGCCAGAAAGGAATCTAAAACAAAATGCAGAACAAACAAGAGGGGGTTGAAGGGATGGAGTGAATACTGCAATAGTGAAGAGAAGGAACCTACCATTATGGTAAGATTTTACCTAACTGTACTATTTTCTTCTGTATCAGTGCTGCAGTATTCTAAACAGAAAGGAGAGTAAAAAAACTCAAGAATCAGAATGGGAGATGGAAGGCTGAAAAAAGCTCTAAACAAAAACACATAAAATGGTTTCAACAAGACCTGCTCTGGGCATAGAAACCATATCCAACTTATAATGCTTTGTAAAGGTATGCACTGAAGACCAAGTAACAGCTTCAAGGATGGACTTGGTCTCCAACTCCTTGAAGAAGGCACCAGAAGAGGCAACAGCACTAGTGGAATGAGCTCTGACAGAAGTAGACAGAGATTTGCCAAGAAAAGTATAACAAAAGGAAATGGCCTTAAGATGTCCAGGAGATAGTTTGCACAATGTCCTGGGATGAATGGAGACAAAATGCTGACCAGACTTATGAATGGCCTTAGTTTTATTCAAATAGTACCTGAGCTGTCTGTGCAAATCCAATGTATGAAGGACCCTCTCACTAACAGGCTGAGGAGAAGGGAAGAGTGAAGTGAGTTGTACCAACTGATTCAAGGACAACTCATTTACTACCTTGGGCATAAAAAAAGGATTAGTATGAAGGGACACCCTGTCCCTGTGAAAAAAAAAGTAGGAATGGCCATAAGGGCCTGGTGCTCAGAAGCCCTCTAAGCAGAAGTAACACCAGCAACAAAACAGCCGTCCATGTACAATATTGCAAAGAAGCAGAATTTGCAGGCTGAAAAGGAGCCTGTGTCAAGTTTTTCAAAAAAAAATTAAAGTCCCAAGGAGGATGAATAGGTTTCTTTGTAGGCCTAATATGCAGCATGCCTTTAAGAAATTGACCTCAAAACTAAAAGCCAAAGAAAGATTCAAGGCAGACAAGCAGAAATGTCTGACAAATGGGCCTTCACAGAAGAATAGGCCAGGCCAGACTGGAGTAACTTACATAAGTAAGAGAGAACCACAGGGAACCCCACTGAAAAAGGGTCCTGGTTATGAGCATGGCACCAGACAAAAAATAGTTTCTATTTGCACATATAAGATTTTCTGGTTGAGGGTTTCCTCATCTCCTGCAAAACTCTTAGCACATCCTCAGAAAAGAGGTGCCTGATAGGGATTGAAACCCTATCATCCACAGTGTTAGAGTGGACAATGTTAATGGATAAGAGACCCCTTGTCCTGTGTGAGAAGATCCAACCAGTGAGGTAACATGGTTATTGCCCCTGGGAAGATGCATTAAGAGTGGGAGCCAGTGCTGTCAAGCCAAAAAGGAATCACTAGCAAGATTATTGGGGAGTCCAGTTTAATGTTCTGTGGGACTCTTGGAGGTAGAGGAAGATGAGAGAATGCATAAAGAAACCTCAAGTTCAAAGGAAAAGAAAGGGCTTCTTTCTTCCACACCAGATGGTATGGCACTGTGAAACAGAAGAGAGGTAGCTGCCTGCTTAGATGGGAGGCAAAAAGATCTACCTGAGGAATACCTGAATGGACAATTTCCAAAAACATGTCTCTGTGAAGCATCCATTCATGAGCCTGTGTTTTGGACCTATTGAGAAAGTCTGCCACTAGATTGTGCTCTGAAGGAATGTATACTGCCTGAAGATTTAACTGATAACTGAGAGCTACCTCTCAAGCCTGAAGAGCCATCCTGCAGAAGAGGTAAGCTTTTGTACCTCCCTGCTTGTTTACATACAGCATTGTAATGATGTTCTTTGTTTCACTGTTGCAGTCCTAACAAATGAGTTATCCAGCTCCCAGTAGCCCTCAGTCAGCCAGAGTACCAAAGCTAAGTAAAAATGTCGTTGGTTGTAAAGGATGTCCAGGCGTCCGATACAAAAAGACGCAGCCAAAATCACTTCCTCAGTCTTCCTTGCCATGGACCCCAAAGCAGAAGCTTTTCATGCATGAGTGCCAGTCGGCAATTTACCTTTGTTGGTTTTACCTTTGTTGGTTTCCCACTACAAGAGTTGAAGTTTGCTACAGCTAAGTACCCAGTTGGGGATCCTCTTTTCTTGCCTTAATGAATATCAGAAAGTTAATTGCTTTATCTGTGGAAAGCAGATTCCCCATAGATATTTTTATTCCTATTGCGTTATTTGTTTAGGCCTTGACCATGACGTTCCCAAGTGCGATCTCTGTGCCTCCTTTAATCCACGTACTATCCGGGATTGGGCTAAAATTTTAGCTAGGCATTTTTGAGTTTGGTGGAAATTCATTGGTATGGCAACCGCCGGTCTTCAGGCTTCGGATGTTCTGAAGAAACGTAAGGTTAAGGACCGTGACAAGCCTCAGGAAGCTAAGTTTTTGGATGAGGTTAAGTTGGTTGTCAGTCAGGCGGTAGCCAGTGAGATGGCTTTGTAGTCCTTGCAGTTCACTGATGTACAACCGCAGGCCTTGATTGAGTCCGAGTCCCTTAGGCCTTCAGCCTCCGTTTTGCCTTCCGACCTGTCGCCAGTCACCTCTTCTGCTGGAGCCGGAGCCGCTAAGCTGACTCCAGTGTCCGAGGCCTCCATTTTGCGTTCTGACAGCAAACTTCTTCCTTCAACCTCTGCTACAACTTCAGTGGTTGCCAGGCCTTCCGAGTCCTTCAGGCTTGCAGGTAAATCTTCCATTCATAAGCCTGTGAAAAGACAGGCTCCAGCTTCTTCTCATTCCCCTCAATCCCAAATGGTTAAAATGGCTAATGATGTATTGACTCTTATTAGGGGTTCTCAGTCTTCTCCTTCTAAAAGGAATAGGGATGTTTCCCCTGAGGCTTTGTCCTGCTAAGGTTCTGATTCTTTCAGCATTTCTGCTGATGAGGAGGAATTTCCTCAGGCTTTTTCTCCTTTTGAGGATTCAGATGCAGAGTCGTCCATCTCTTCGGCATCTCCTCCAGAGGATTTCTCTTTTGGTGATACTTTAAATACCCTCTGAGAACATTTTAAATGGGAAAGTCAGGATTATCCTCAATCCAAGAAATGGATTACGGAGTTTCTGGATTTACCTCAGCATAGGCCTCTTGCTATTCCCCCTGTGTTGGAAGTTGTTGATTATGTTTTTCTGGAAAATTCCTTGGCTCCAAATTCAGTTCCCCCTGCTCCCAGGAAACCTAACAGGTACTACAGAGTTCCTGAGTCTCATCTGTTTCTTTTCAGGAATCCGTTGGCTGAAACAGAGTTTATTTCTCAGGGCCCCAAAGGAGTTAAGGCCGCTGTTACCAGGAATCATGTTCCCTCTGACAGGGAGTCTAGGAACCTAGATAGGTGGGGCAAGAAGATTTATACCTCTGCCACCCTAGCTATTAGGGTTACCAATTGTCTTTTTCATATGCTGAAGTACCAGCAGCACACCTTGGAGGCTATTAAGTCTAGGATAGCAAGTGTACCTCTTTTGGCAGAGAGTAAAGGCATGCAGGATTTACTGAATTCAGCCAGTCTGGTCAATAAGCATTCTTTGCATTGTGGTTTTGACATAATTGAGGCCTCCAGCAGGGCTACAGCTACTGGATCTGTTATTAGAAGGCACTCTTGGCTTAGAGAACAGCCTCTTTCAGAACCTGTCAAGGCTAAGCTTTTGGATGTACCTTTGCATAAAGATAGTCTTTTTGGCAGCAAAGCAGAGGAGATACTGAAGAAGATGGAGGATAAGGCCAAGTCCATGCAAACTATTAAGGATTTTCTGCAAGTTTAACCCCCTTGCTTTAGCAGGAATTACCCTTCCAAGAGTTGGACCTTTCCTGATACCAGCAGACAGAACCGTTCCAGGACTAGAGGATACAAATCTTCTAGGGGGCAGGGGGCTACCTCTCAAAGGTCTAGGCGTTGGCAGGCTTCCACTTCAAAAGGGGGAATCTCCAAGCCTGCATCTCAATCAAAACACTCTCAATTACTTTTTACAACTTCTGCCTGTTCTTGCTTACCGGGAAAGTCCTTTAGGTGGAAGGTTGGCCCTTTTTGCAGATGTCTGGGCCACTATCACAGATGACAAATGGGTTCTCAGAACAGTGCCCCTAGGGTACAAGTTTTCTTTCTGCACCTTTCCAGCTCCCAAGGGATTCCTGGACATTCCTCCAAACCAAAGGGCAGAAGTAGAAAAACAAATTTTGTCTCTGTCTCATCTGGGAGCAATAGAATCAGTCCCTGCTCAGCAGGTAGGCCAGGGCTTTTATTCCAGGCTTTTCCTAGTTCCAAAAAAAGAAGGCACCTGGTGTTCTATCCTGGATCTTTCCATTCTGAACTCTTTTCTTGTAATTCCAAAGTTCAGAATGCTCACTTTACATCAGTTGCTACTACTTCTAGAAAAGGATTCCTGGCTGATAACCTTGGATCTCAAAGAGGCTTATTTGCACATTCCTTTCAGGGAAAGTTGCAGGCAGTACCTTCGTTTCAGAGTGGGTGAGCAACATTACCAATTTTCTGCACTGCCCTTTGGCTCATTTACTGCTCCCAGAGTCTTCACAAAGTGACTGGACCCAGTCATTGCTTTTTGCTGGCAGAAGAAAATTCAGATTTACCCATACTTGGACGACTGTCTGATTCAAGCAAGTTCTCAAGAACAGCTATTAAAGGATCTGGAATTCATAAAGACTCTTCTCTCTTCCCTGGATTACACTCTCAATGTGGAAACATTGAAAATGGTACCATCCAAGAAGATAACATTCCTGGGAACGAGTCTGAACACAGCCACCCAGATGATATATCTCACCAAGGAGAAGCAAACAACTCTTTCAGTTTACTTCAAGGACTTGTCAAGCCTGTCCCAGCTCCCTGCAAGGAAGTACCTGCAAGCTCTGGGATTCATGGCATCTTGTATTCTCATGATTCCATATGCAAGACTGCATATGAGGAAATTGCAATGGTACCTCAAGAATATTTGGTGTCAACACTCAGAGGACCTGGATGTGATGATTCCTCTGCTTCCATCTCTGCAGACAAAGTTTCTATGGTGGGCAGCAGCATGTCTACAAAACAAAGGCATGCCTTTTTGGACACATCTTGCCACTCAAGTTCTGACTAAAGATGCATCAGACTATGCCTGGGGAGCACACCTGGATGGCAGATGCATACAGGGATGTTGGAACGTCCAGCAGATGCACCTGCACATAAATCTAAAAGAGTTGATTGCAGTTCGGCAGGCCTTACTGGCTTTCAAGCATCTTCTTTCTCCAGGGACCCTGCTTGTCAGGACAGACAATACTACAGTCATGTGGTACATCAACAAGCAGAGAGGGACTCACTCTTACCCCCTGTGCAGGCAAAGCATGAATCTTTGGTCCATTGAAGCATCCGTGGACCTGCACTTCTAGTTCAGTTTCTTCCAGGAAGGCTCAATGTTTTGGCAGACCAGTTGAGCAGGCAAACCCTGGATCCTCACAAGTGGCAGCTGAACAGAGCAGTCTTTTACAGCATCATTCAACATTGGGGCACTCCTCAGGTGGATTTTTTCTCCTCCCCAGACAAATATCTGCTACCTCTCATTTGCACCAGACATCCATTGGACGTTGCTATCAGTGTATGCCTTCCCTCCTCTTCCCAGAGTATTAGTGAAGATCAGGGATGAACGTACAAGGACTATTCTCATAGCTCTGGACTGGCCCAGACAGCATTGGTATCCATTGTTTCGCAGTCTCTCTCATCTTACTCCTTGCCATCTTCCTCTGAAGCCAGCTTTTTGGTTCAGGAAAGGGGAAACATTCTACATCCTCATCTTCAGTCTCTCCTTTTGGCAGCATGGCTCATTGTATAACTCCTTCCCTTTTTTCCTCCCTTTCCCAGCAGATGGTTGACGTGCTGAGGGAGGCCAGGAGGCCTAGCACTAGGAAATCCTATACTGGCAAATGGGAAAGGTTCACACAATGGATGCATGCTAGAGGGGGGAGTCTGCTTCTCAAGCTACCCTTCCTCTGATCCTGGAATACCTGGCTGAATTGCTTCAGGGTGGTCTTTCTTTTTCCTCTATCAAGATCCATGCTTCAGCCATCTCTGCTCATTGTTCTCTTGAACAGCCCATTTTCTCTCATCCCCCGATGAAAATGTTTCTCAGAGGTGCTTGCAATCTAAAACCTCCCAGAAGAGTACCTACTCCAGCCTGGGATCTTAATTTTGTTCTGGAGAAACTCACTGTTCCTCCTTTTGAGTCAGCTGCCTCTACAGATTTAAAGTTTCTCTGTTGGAAAACCACCTTCCTCTTCACTATAACTTCAGCAAGGAGAGTTTTGGAGCTGCAAGCTTTGATGGCCGTGGAGCCTTTTCTTGTTTTCCATGCAGATAGAGTTTCTCTGAGGACTAATCCCTCCTTTATGCCTAAGGTGGTTTCCAGTCTGACTCTTAATCAGTCCATACACCTTCCTGCCTTCTTTCCTAATCCTCACAATAGAGGTGAAAGGATCCTACATTCCCTTGATGTGCACAGACAGCTCAGGTTTTACCTGGACAGGACTAAGGACCTTCAGAAATCAGCTCAGTTATTGGTCAGTTTTGCCCCTGGAGCCCAGGGCAAGGCTATTTCTAAGTAGACCATTTCTAAATGGATTGCACATTGCATTACTTTTTGTTATTCCTTTCATGGCAAAGCTTCACCTCAAGAGGTTAGGACCCACTCTACTAGAGCGGCTTTCACTACTGCAGCCTTTCTAAGGAGTGTCCCTACTAGAGACATTTTGGAGGCTGCCACATGGTCTTCTGTTCACACTTTCACAAAGCATTATAATTTGCCTCTGTTTTCCAGAGCCAGGGCAGGGTTTGCCACTGTGGTGTTGCAGGGCATTATCTCCAACCCTTAAAGCTGTTGGTCCCCCCCCCTTTTTTATCTTGGCTTCAGTAATCAACCCATTTGTTAGGACTGCAACAGTGAAACACGATGAACATAGTACAGTTGTGTACACTTACCATAAATGTAGATGTTAGAGTGTATTCACTGTTGCAGTCCTGGTTTCCATCCCTCCTTCCCCCTTTTTCTGGTCCTCCTTTATTCTCTTTACCTGAGGTACAGGTTTAATTTGTTTTTTGGCAAATTGGGTTTTGATTTCAGACTTATTTTCTGGGGGCTCCTGACTGTTATGGCAAGAAAGAGGAAGTGACGTTGGCTGCCTCCTTTTGTATTGTACGCCCTGATGTCCTTTACAACTGACGGCAGCCAACCTCATTTTTACTTACCTTTGGTATTCAGGCCAAATGAGGGCTACCGGGAGCCAGATAACCCATTTGTTAGGACTGCAACAGTTAATACACTAGAACATCTACATTTATGGTAAGTGTACACAACTGTACTTTGTCTGTGTATATACATTCAAGGGGCCTGGAGAGAACATAGGATGAAAAGCTTGAAGTGCCAGAACCAGTGCTCTCATCTCTTTGATGTTGATATGGTCTGACTTTTGATGAGGGGACTTTGAGTTGGCCAAAAGAAACCCCACACCCCATGTCTGAGACATCAGTGAGCAGTTCTTGAAAAGAGACTGGAGGCTGAGTGCGCAGGACTGAGGTGAGAGCAAACTATCGAATCCACCATTCAAATCCCTTCTTTAGACAGGGAAGGAGAGGTACACTGAAATCCAGAGAGCGACAATGCTGCAGCCAAACTGATTTGAGGTACCGTTGAAGCTTCTGCATATGCAGTCTGACAAGAGGGAGCATTGGCATAGATGCGGCCATGAATCCCAGGGCCCAAAGAAACTCTCTGGCTGGCATGACATTCTGAAGAAGAAGAGACTGAAAGAAGGCTGTCAGTGATAAAAGTTATGGAGGTGGAAGAGAGAAAGCAACATTGGCACTGTCTGAATCTTGCATCCCAGATACACATGATCCTGAGAGGGAGTTAGGATGGACTTTTGGAAGTTGATAGTGAATCCCAGACTTTGAAGAGAGATGGTGAACACCAGATCCTGTAATAGGTGACTAGGAGAAGGCGCCTGAAGCAACAACTCATCTAGTTGCCTGGTGGTGTTGCCTGCAAACAAATGCATTTCTAGATGGATAATTCCTCTGGAACTTAGGGATAGGTGAGACAAAATATATTTAAGGTCCTGCAAGGCTTTGCCTTTCTCTTGAAGAGATTTAAACATGTCAGTAGCAACAGTCCCAAAAAAATGTTTATTATCCAAGGGAACATCCAACAACTTGCCCTTAATGTCCCCAGACAGAGACTGGAGACAAAGCCAAGAATAACAACTCATGACAGACCCAAAAGCCACAGCCCTGGAGGAAGCATTAGCAACATTATAGCTACACTTAACAGAGTGGCGAGCCACTTGAGAAGCAGAACCTAAAATAGATAAGGCAGAGGATTTACCTTTAGAATGAGGGAGGTCAGAAATAACCTGACAAGCCTTGAGCAATCAAGGCCAGAGCATACCCCCCGGATATGTGGGTCTGGTAATTAACAGTCCTAAAGGCCAAAGTAAAAGCAGTGTAAAGTTTCTAACCAATCCTTTCCATTGCTCCACTATTCTTACCAGAAGGCAAATATTTGGAAGAGGGCAAAAGCTTAGAAGGTTTGTTGGAAGAGGCTAACACCACAGCAGGATCACCAGAAGGATATTTAAATAAAAAATTGACAGTCCTCAGCAACCTTATAGAACCCATCAGGTTTCTTAAGAACAGGAAGCTGAGAATCAGGAAACTTGGAACCAGCAATGAAAATATCTAACAAGGCAAACAGCACAGGAGGAACTGTTGATGGTTTAGGAGTATCCACCTAAAGCAACTTATATTTTTTATGAATATCAGACAGTTGAGAAGAATCCCACTTAAAGTATTCCATCATCCTAGCAATTAAGTCCCCAAAAGGAGACTCTGGGCTAATAGACTCCTCTTTATCAGAACCATAAGCCAAAAGTGAAGGCATCTGTGAAGAATAGGACCAAGATCCATCATCAGATATTGAATCCTCATCTGAGGAATCTGGGTCCCTAAGCTGTTTAGAAGGGGTGGAATTCCAAGGAGGAGCAGGTACAAAAACCCCTTGAGGAGGCTTTAGGACCATCAAGGTAGAGAGCAAGCCCTGAGTAAACTCTTGCCATTCCTTTTGAGGATCTTTAAGATAGACAGAAACATACTTCAGTTTTTGTCTTTTATTGGAATGGTCATCTTCCCTAACAGATACCAGAAGTTCCAACCCTTGGCAAGATTTCATAAGAGAACCTAGAACCTTCTTCCTGACACTTATCTGTAAATCCCTCTAGGACCCTCTGAGATAATCAACTGTGGTTTCCCTTCAATGTCTGGAGCAGTTGCCTGCAAAGCCTTGGAGGGTGTGCAAAAAGACAGATTCATACCAGCCTCCAATGGGGACACAGCAGAGGTATCCAATATAGACCTAGAACAATCTATAGAGCTATTACCTGCTTGTCTGGTGGAGGCTGGAATTCTAATGAATCCAGCCAATACTCCTTGGCCTTCTTCTTACCTAGCGAGAGTATCTTCAGGTTAAAGGATACTGCCTTGGTGCCATAGGCTATATGTTAGTCATTGGTTTTCAAGAAAAATGACCAGGGAAGACAAATGGCTTCTGAGTGTCTTAGGCACAAATGCCTTACAGACATTACAAGAGGTATGGTAGTGTGAAGCACCCAGACAAAAAAAAAGGCACTGTTTATGACGATCCTTGTGGGTAATCTGCCTCCCACACTGACATTTTTCCTTAGATGATATGAGCTATAGGTAGCAAAATAAAATACAAGACCAAGAAAAAAAAAAAAAAAAAACAATGGTGCACATAGCTGGTGGCTAAGTATTCAGTACAGCAGCAAGGCGTTCAGACTAAGTAGCAATAATGGCCTTCAAACTGGCAGCAAAAAAGTTCAAGATAGTTGCATCCATACACTCCTTTTATGCCCTTTGTTCTGTTCAGGAAGCATAAGTGTGATATCACATACAAGTTTATTAAGCTTTTGTTTACTGGCATTGGAATGCTCTGGGCGGGGAGATCCCTTCTGTTTAGAATACTGCAACAGTGATATAGAAGGACATCATACTGTATATGTGCACAGTGAAAACTGTAATAGTAAGTCTTCAGGATAGGTCACTGTCACACTAGTGTTTCTATGCCTCCATCCTTGGGTTGGAAATTGTAAATAGTTGATTTAATAAAGCGGTAAATGATTTTTAGTTTGGTTTAATGCTAGCATTTGTACTAGCACTGATATTTTGGGTGCTACAAGTACATATTCTTTGCAGAGGCACCCTAGGTCAGAAAAACAGAGGCTAATGTATAATGCTTCCTTTACCTTTGAAGGTGTGAAATTTACTTTAATCCTCTTAGGGAAAGGTCACTAATAGACGAATTTGGCTGAATCATGAGAAAACAGGTGCGTGAAATCAAATGATTTACTGGTACACTGACCACTCAAAAATTTCTTGTTATGCTAAGTACCTTACACAGCTGTACAGTCTGCCTTTTTATTTTGCCACACACTTTCCCACTGGGCCGTTATTCCAACTTTCTTGACAGAGGTGTGGCAGCAGTTTGCTAACTTTTTCAGGCTTATTGCTTCATATTTTCCTTGCAAAGGTCGGGCCTCCTGGAATTGTTTTGTTTTCACTAAATTATCCAAATGTCTGTACAAAGATTTTTCTAGTCTGTGAGCAATCTTTGCTGTCACCCCAGAGTGTAGTCCATTTGGACTTTTTTTTCCTTTTTAGTTCCTGTTGTTTGGATGTGCATGCATTTTCTTTAGCTTTTATTGTTTAATGTTAGTTTTCCTGAAGCTAATGCTGTACTGCAATTCATTAATTTTGCTTTATTTTTGTTACATTCCATACAGCCTAAATCTGATGTAGTGCGACAGCATGTGTTACTGATGTAAGAAATCATTGTCCTCCCCTTCAGTTTTCTGCTTTCCTATTTGATTTAGCTTTCCACAATATCTGCCTGGTTTTGACTTAGCAAAACAGGTGTTGAATACACTTTTCTCTAAAGTCTTGTTAAATCTTTTAATGGCTTCCCATTTCTTTTTTTGCACTCTTTGCCTGTTTGGGAATCCATTTTGTATTTGATATAACTTACCAATCTTATTAGCATTAGTTTAATTCTAGAACTTCCTTTAAGCATGCATCAACAGCAGTGGACTCTATGTACTCATTGTTTGCTGTCTTCTGGATTCAACTTGGTTTCTGATAGCCTAACTGCAGTATTCATTTGGAAGGGGGAAAGCAGTTTAGTTTACAGTTCTTTTTTGTCATCATCGTCATCTAAAAATGAAGGTAACAAATTTTAGCATCAGTGAAGTGGTCCTTCAGAATTTACATCAAGGTCTTTGCAGTCAGTGCATGTTACAGAACCGAAATTCACTGGTAGCTGTTTCTTGGTACAACTAAACAATATTAGTTCTGAAATCTTCAAATTTTAAATGTAATATAAAACACTGTGGAAAATGTGTCATTTGCACATGTTTTAATGATGGAGGAGATTGGGTTTTCACATTTTTCTTCTAATTCCCATTTGTGTGTTGATCATAGCTTGTCCCCTTGTAGTAAATGGCTTTATTTAAACCATTTGTGAAACAGTAATCTGTCATTTCACTGGATAACATATGTTCATTTCATCATTATGATTCAGATACATCAAAAACTGCAATGTGGTTAACTATTGAGCCAGTTTTATTAGTTATCAGTAAGTTGCCTTAACCTACATACATAATAGATATTGATGTAAGGGGCACATCCATTTGTGTATTGCTCTGTTAAGTAAAATTACATGAGTATGCTGTTTTTATTTAAATTCTCGCAGGTCTTGAAATAATTCACAGTGAAGGGAAGGCACAATTTTAGACTCTTCTATATGCATGCAGTTTGCACAGGTAAAGGGTGTGCTCACCCCCATTAATCTGCTGCATTTCCTGGAATATGTTCATTAAACCCTTTTTAGGTTATGTATTTATTCCTTTGTTGAAGAGATACCGGGGCTAAGCTAGTAAAGATAATTTTCAGCCTTGATCCCAGAAAGAAAAGAAAAAAATGAAAACTGCAGTATATTATAGCAAGAAACTCTTTATCATAAGGATCTTTCCTGCAGTGCATTCTGCAGAATGTGATTTTGGCCACAAACAATCATTGGTTTCCTGACGAGATTTCTAGAGTAGTATAGACATCCCCTACCAAGCACTAGGTTATCTCTTACCCAAGGATGTCAACGTGAATCTTACTTGTAAATGGGAGATCATCCCTCACCATTTTTCTTTTCTGGAACAGGAAGGTCAGCAGCACATTATGCATTAACCCTCACCATAATGCACTAACCAGAAGGATATGGCTCGCATCCTGCATAATCATGATTGTGAGGACTCTGTCTAGAGAACTGCTGATCAACCCTAAATAAATGCTACAGTGCTAAGCACACCTAGTACTTTTGCATCACTATAGTACTTAAGACACTTGGATAAAGCTAAAGCACCAGTGGGACTAGACTTGGGAGATCCCTAAAGTAATTTTTCCCCTACATTTCTGTTTTTGTTGAATAACGTTTTTTTTTAATATTCTTAATCATCCCACAAACTTTTTGGCTAGAAGAAGTATTTTTTTAGGTAGAAAGGTGTTCAGTAGATATTGTATTGCACATTCTGGCTCAGATAGGCTGGTAGTGCAAAGCAGATCAGTTTTGTACTTGGAGTTGGATAGCAAAGCCTGGATTACCAAGAAATGACTTAAAGGAAGTAAAACTATAATCAACATTTAAACTCTTGCTGGTTAACTTTGTCAAGGATGTTAATGTCAGAAAGTATAGAAGGTTGGTTTATAAGAACATGTAAGTGTATCATCCTTGCTAGGTTTACATACTGGATGAGTTGTGTTAGACACTGATAAGAGTTTACAAACTTTGAGGGTGTTTTCTATACTAGTGGGGAGGTGAGAGGTAGAATGTAGACAAGTGCAGTGTTTTGCTCAGTATGACCACCGGTCAAGCACTAAACAGTTATGCATTTGGAGTCAGTGTGTGAAAAGTTTGAGGAAATGATAACGAAGAGAGCATTGTAAATATTTGGAGATTTGCAAATCAATCCTCCATGCTTACTCAGCCCTAACCAGTTCTCAAAGCTAGACTTACCTAATCAGAAATTAGTAATTCTTCAAGAATATCCAAAGGGACAATGATTACTTTTAAGCCATGTCAGAGCAGCACAAATAATTGAGGAATTGTGTTCACAGTTTGAGAATTTGAGGGGGAAAGTATTTATTTTGATTTGTAGCCCAGGCAGGTATGACCCTGACCCTGAGCAGTATCCTTCCTTCAACAAGAATGATGCCACAATATAGAGACAAGATGATCAGCTTTAACAATTGGCTTAATGTCTGGTGTCATTCAAAGGGGATCCAGTGTCTGTCTGCATGGGATGACATGCTTGACAAGCCACGCTGCTTCGCAAAGGATGGCTTGCACCTGTCCGGATACTGATTCCAGATATTGGCTAAGGCTCTTGCCACCCCCATAGTGCCTTTTTTAGGCAAGGCTCAAATTCTAAACCTACCACCCTAGAAAACAAAAATGGGAAGAAACTGAGGATAATGCTGCTCAATGCCAGAAGTCTAAATCTCAAAATGCACGCACTCGAGGCCCTTCTCAGTATGGAGAACATCGATGTCTGTGCTGTAACTGAAACCTGGTTCAAGGCTCCTGAGAGCACCCCGGCACTATTAGGTTTTACCTCATATCATGCGTTCCGGCCCCAAAACCTGGGCCACACCACAAAAGGAGGGGGTGTATCCATATTCATAAAGGATACCCACACCTCCAGGTTGGTGGCAATGCACGAAGCTTCAGAAACCATCCAGGTGCAACTAACCATAGGCAAAACTGCTCTACAAATTGTAGTATGCTACAGGCCACCCTCAAACTCAGGAACCCCACACAGCCTTCCTGAAGACACTGGAGGGTATAAATGTATCTCCAAACACCATCATATTGGGTGACTTCAACTACTCGAACATAGACTGGGAACATTACTCAAGCCCTAACTTTCTAGCCCAACAGTTCCTGGAGTTCATAAATTCAAATGCCATGGAACAGCTAGTCACTGTTCCCATGAGAGGAGAAAATATACTAGATCTCATTATCACAAACATCGGGACAAAATGCTCCACACCGGAAGTATATCCCTCATTGGTGAGATCTGATCATAAACTAATCTCACTGGAAATCCACATCCCGCCCCCACCCCAAACAAAAAAGACCACAGTGAAGAACTTCTCTAAAGCAAACTACACACTACTCAAGACTGGTGTGGTATCCTTCAAGGCCCCTGAGCCAGAGGAAACCACAACCCAAGCTGCGGAAGCCCTTACAAATGCCTTCTATGAACACCTCCAGGACTGCATGGATCATGCAATCCCAAATAAAACCAAGACTCTTTCCACAAAGGGCAAACGTCCAGTCTGGTGGACCCCAGCCATTAACAAACTTTACAATAAGAGGAGAAAGCTATTACATGATAGAACAAAATCCATAAAAGGAAGTCACCCTGATCATTATTAGTAAAAAAATATGAGCACTCATAAAATCAACTAAGGCCAATTTTGAGAGAAAAATTGCCATGGATTCAAAGGACAATCATAAGGCCTTTTTCAGCTATGTTAGGAACCTGGGTGGAAACTCCCAGATATGCTCAGAATTAGTCCAAAATTATACAAAAATCACTGAACCCACAGACATTGCCAACATACTGGCAGACAGGTTCAGTGCAAACTTCACCCCCCTCTCCCCCCCTAAAGGAGAGATAACTATCCCAGCGGAGTGTAGCCTCCCAGACATCTCAAATGCGCAGGTGAAAGCTGCTCTCTCTAAGACTAAAAACACAGCATCAATGGGACTGGATGGTATCCCCGGCTGTGTGCTACACGAGCTAAATGAGGAATTAAACCCGCACATAAGGCAGCTGTTTAATCTCAGCCTTACCACAGGATACATGCCTAAGGAGTGGCGTACGGCAACTGTGATCCCACTCCACAGAGGCGGTGCCTCTACGGACTCTGGTAATAACCGCCCCATAAGCTTAACAAGTCTAGTCTGCAAAGCTATGGAGAGGATCATAATGGAGCTCATAAACAAAGATATAGGGGACTTGCAGACATTGGACCCAACCCAGTTTGGCTTCGTCAAGGGCAGATCATGCCTTTTGAACTTGGTCGACTTCTTCGAAACAGTCACCAAGGCCATTGATGAGGGAAAGGCAGTCCATACAGCCTACCTTGACCTTGCAAAGGCTTTCGACACAATACCCCACTCGGGTATTGTAGAAAAACTTACCAGCTTAAATGTAAACCCATATGTCACAAGATGGGTTGCAAACTGGCTTAAGGACAGAACCCACAGGGTTAGAGTTGCTGGCGCTATGTCAGACTCCAAGCCGGTCACAAGTGGTGTCCCACAGGGCTCAGTCCTTGGCCCCTATTGTTTGGCATCTACTTCTCAGAAGTACAGGCCAACATGGGAGGACTTTGGCTGACAAAGTTTGCAGATGACTGCAAACTGGGCGCCATAGTGGAAAGTGCATCGGACACGGATATCCTTCAGAAGGGACTCACAGAAACAGATAGCTGGTGCCAGAGCCATGGCCTGAAGTTAAACGCCAAAAATGTATAGTCATACCCTTCGGGAAAAACAAGGTAACCCCAAGCTACCATATAGGTGGCAATCCACTAAGCACAGAAGAGGTTATCAGGGACCTGGGGACCCAGGTTGACAGTGGCCTTTCTTTTGACACTCACATTGCTAAAGTAGTTAGAAAGACCTTCTACATTGCCCACCTGATCATGAAGGGATTCACATCCAGATCTAGTGAGGTCATTGTTCCCCTGTACTCTTAACTTATCAGACCAATGATCGAGTACAATGCCCCATTCGGGATGTATCTCACCTGACATCTGCAACAATTGGAGAGACCCCAAAAATTCCTCACCAAAAGGATAAAGGGACTCCAAAATCTGTCATATGCTGCCAGATTGAAGAAACTCCAGCTCTATTCAGTCGCATACCGTCTGCTCAGAGGTGACATGTGCCTGACATACAAGGCCATGTCCAACCCGGAATTAATGGACATGCTCCACCTCAAAAAATCCAAATCCACCAAAACCACTAGAGCAAGCGACTTAAACCTTAGCACGGATATAAATAGGACGTGCTGGAGGGATAGATTTATCACTCAGAGACTCCCTATGCTGTGGAATAAAATCCCGGTCTATGTGAGGCAGAGCACCTCGCTGGCTCTGTTCAAGAGAAATCTTGACCTGTGGATGGGAGATCGTAGGTTTACCCCGGGAATCATCTCTGTGTCACTGCTGGACAGAGGCACAACAAACTAATGGGCACTGTATTTTTTCATATAAGGGGTGGCGTAAGCCACAAAACTTTGGGCTAAGCTTATAAATGCCTTAGGGCAGATAGCCTAGTATAAACCTATGAACCTATGAACCTATGTAGATGATTACCTAAGCTATTTTTAGATAGCTTTTGTTGGTGGAGTATGGCATATTTAGGTCAGAAGTGGAGAGAGAAAGTTTTGAGGTTGAGCATGTCCGCTGCAGTAAGGACAGAAACAGTATAAGACATGGTCTATTCAAGAGATCATGAAGTAGTTTTGCATGATAAAGAATGTCCCAAATAGCATTTAATGGCTAGGACTAAGGATGTGAAGATTGTGTATATTTAAATCAATAATAAACTTCTTATCCCTTTGTCCATTTGCCTGAGCATTAACAGTCCAAATTCCCAGTAAAAGACACAATTTATTATCCAAATTAACAGCTTATTTGATCCTGAAAGAAAAGACACTTATGTTTGAGTAAATCAGGGTGGGCTTCTCTGTTAAGCTTAGTAAGGAAGTTTTTTGCAAAGAAATCACCAATAGCCTTCTGGTAGGTTAGGAGATTCTTTATTATTTCTTCAAATCCTTCTTCAGAATGGCAGATGAGAGCTGTGCATGTTATAAAAACCTGTGGCTAGTGCTCTTACTTTTATTTCCAAAGGAGTGGGTGTGTATATGGGGAGGAGATAGCCCTGGGAGGTGTTAATGGTGAGGTGAAACTTCCAGGGGCATTCTCCTGACAAAAATTCCCACTTGGGTGACATGTATTATATTTTTCAGTTTAGAATGCCAGGGCATATCTTTTCATTCCTTAGGAATCCTTAAAAGATGTGCATGTTCCAGTTGTAAACTTCATAATACATGTATTTTTATAGGGAAAATTCCACCTTCCATTATTTACAATATACAATGAAAATATATTAATCAGTTAAAACAAAACAAAAAAAAAACAAAAGTACAGTGAAAATCATAGCCATTTTTACTAAAGGACAAAAATATTTGTCTGATGCGCTTTCACAGTTGGTTGTTTCTTCAGATCTGCTTCCTGAATTAGATTGTGTTTTTTAATTTGTTTTGTTTACCACTTTTTTTGTTATTGCAGTCTTATCTGTTTTGTTAATAACCTTCTAGTGTTTCAGTTTATTGTTTTCATTTAGTTTCCATTAAATAAAATAATTAAAAAAAAACTTAAGAGATAGTGGAGAGGTGCTTTTTTTTTTTTAAAAAAAAGGGGGATAGTGGGGAGCCTTGTAGGCTGATTATATCGGAAGGACCCTGGGGATTCCCTAAGGTTTAGTTGGTAAGAGGTGCCTGGTGCCCTCATTAAATCTTGGCAAGGCTGTGAACATCCTAGGTTTGAAAAGGGAGATGGTTCTTTAAAAATGAAACAGAAAATCAAACATGAGGCTAGTGTAGCTAAGGATCCTCACAAAGAGTGGTAGGACAATGGGGATTGTCTGTTCTTGCGGCTGTTGCTCCTTGATCAACCACCCCATCTAAGAAACCAAGGGATTCTGATTTTTCTGATGAGGAGTTGAACTTTGATGAAGAATTCTTAGTATATTCCTCACAAATGCACTTTATTTTGGCCTTGAGGTCTGATGAAGAGTATTCTTTGTCCCCTGAAGCTCCTTTAGAGGAATTATCCTTTGGTGATACAGTAGATCTGATACTGTCAAATTTTCATCCTCTTCTCACATGTGGTTTCAGATCCAAATCCTCCGATCCGACTCGGCCATTAGCAAGCTTGTGGCAACCAAAAAGCTCTTGGGTACCTCCTCCTTACCCACAATGGATTTGTCCCCATTACCTCAGATCTTGTTTCCTGTTTTGTGAAGATGTAGTTGTTTCAATAGCTCTTGGATCAGGTTATAACTTTTTTCTTCAAATTCTTTCAATCTCTTTGTAGCTTGCTAATTTTTTAATAAGATAATCTTTTCTTTAGATTTTCTGCCTGTTGCTCTGTCCCGCTAGTTGATATTTATTATTTTTATCTTGCCTTACCTTTTCCCCCTTTCCTGCCAATAACCATTTTTTCAGAGCTTACTTTCTCCCCTTTTACCTTTGAGGTATTTAGCCCTACTGTTGCTAGTAGGTTTTTCCTTCAATTTTAAAACAAAACAAAAAAAACACTTTCTTTATCCCTTTCTCTGGAGTGAGAGTTTGATGTGTGTGTTTGCATTATACCTTTTCTCCTCTATTATGGCAGATAAACAAGAGAAACCAGTGGTCTTCAAGAAGTGCACCAAATGCAGGCATAAGATTCAATTTTTTGTGTGTTTTGGGACTTCACATTTGCAGGTAGACTGTGCCATATGTCTGTCCTTCAATAACCAAGCTTTAATTGATAGAAGGAATAAGTTTATTTTAAGAGGGATGTTACCTTCAGCCTTTGATGAAGCCGTTTGTGGAGAAACTTCTTCCCCTAAAACTAAATTGGCTCTTTCAAGTTGCTTCGTCCTTTTCCTCCAAACCCTCAGACAAGGACAAGAAAAGATCTTCATCTGCACCGACTATTTTGGAGCCAAAGTCCACGAAATCTAAACCTTCCTCCTCTGGGGTGTCTTGGATCCAATCAGAGCCCATTTGCTCTGACTGCTATTTCTTTGGATCCGGCTTCTTTGGTTCCAACCTCATCTGAAAATTATGGGTTGGATCTGTTGGGGTTGGATCCATCATTTAGCCCTTTCAAACTGATACTGAATTTACCAAGAACATAGTAATCTCCTTCATACGACCCAGTACCTTTGAGGATACCATCCCCCTTCATGTTGAGGCTGAGATCCCCTTCTACTATATCCTTCTATTCAACCAAGAGAATTACAGAAGAAGAAGTGGAGCAGATGGTGCAGAAGAGCTTATAGATGCAGTATCACCAGGTCCCCTTCGACCTCAGCCCTTTCGGCTCCAGGTCTACCAAAACCATCTACTCCCCCACTCCCTCCTCCTTCAACTTTAGGCCAAGTTTCAGAGCCTATGGATCTAAAATGCCTGGTGATTTTGAGTTTGGATCCGAGGATGCTATCTTCCTCAGATCAGACTTCATCTCAGAGCTTATCAGCCTTTTTGGAGCCAGAGAGCTCCCAGAGCCAAAGTGAGCTTCACTGACCTCAAGTTCAGTTGACCACCAGATTGTCGAAGCAGTCGATGGTCCTCTGGGATTCCATGAACGTGAGCTCAGCTCTGGCTTCTGCCTTGGGTGAGCTGTCTTCTGGACTGTGGGGGTCTTATCAGGTCTGGAGTCCTTGTTCTTCCAGGGGCAGTCAGACTTTGGAGCTTTGGCGAGGGCTATGACTGCTTCTGCACCAGCAAAGTCAACACCATTTGGTTCCATTATCCCAGGCAGACAGTTCTCTTCTTTGTCCCATCTTGCTGCAAAGGGACAGCAGGAACCTAGGCACCATGATTCTCATTAGGGTACCACTGAGTCTTCCGATACCTCCCCAGACTATCCCACTGAAGAGGTTCCTCAGAAGCGGTTTTGCAAGAAGAAGCACCTAGACTCCACGGAGGAGTCAGCCACTGAAGACACTGACCTCCAGATGATGTTTCCCTTGAGGGAGATTCTAGATATTCTTAAGCAGAGGGGGTGACTGGAAGTTCAGCAACTCCTTGCTCGAGGAGTCTGTGTACCTGGCCACCTTCGGTTCCAATCCTTCTACCTCCTGGGTGACTCCTGCCACTGATGAGCTTATAGACCTAATTTCACAGAGGGTGTAGGAGACCCCAGATTCCATAGAGCCTGTTCCCCAAGAGACCAAATAAGATCATAACCACTCCTCTGGATAAGGGGATTTGGACTGAGGGGGTTGCAGTAGATGTCATGATTGTGGCAGCAGTGACCAAGAAAGAACTTTCTGATGAGAGTTATACTATCCACCCTCCTAATAAAAATTCTAGGCTGATGGCTAGATGTGGGAAGCATGTCATCTCTCAGCGACCTTTGTCCTGCATTCACTGAATTACTTATCTCATTTCACCAGGTTAGAAAGGGATTTGATCAAGGAGCTCTCAGATACCCTTCAAGGATCAGCAGCTGAGGCAGTTAAATAAAAGGTAGCTTCCCAGTTAACCACCCTTCATTCCGTTGCCAACTCTTCCATGAGGCTTATTGCACACTGCCGAAGGAATGAGCAGAGTAGCGGGTTCCGGCATTTCCATGAGGAGGCATGCCTGGATGTGCCTTTGCAATTTTGTGGTGCCTTTTAAGTCTTTGTCAACGCTCCTTTTGGCAACACATTTCTTTTTGGGCCCAAAATCAAGGATATGCTATCCAGGTGGGAGAAGGATGGTAAAACCCTTTCTGCCATGGGCATACATTTTTCAGTTCCTCAGAGACCTTATCCTAAAGTGGTTCAAAAAGTCTCAGGGATCTTACCAAGGTACGTGGAGAGTTTTCCCCCAGAGGCGGGGGGGGGCAACAATGGAAGACTTTGCCCTCGGGGCAGAGGAGGTCTGCAGAACCAGGGTTCCCAGGAATCATTCTTCAGGAAACCCTTTCAGTGCTCCTGAAAGGGGGCCCAGTTGTCCACCTCTGGAGACAATCAGGGGTCACCTATCCCTGCACTGGAAAGCCTGGCAGAAAATAACTTCTGATGTATGGGTGCAGAGGATAATATCCAGGGATTAACAAATTCTCTTCTCCCAGCAACCTGTTCCCAACAAGAAGATCCCAGATGTTCCACCCAGTAAAAGGGACCAAGCAGTTTTACAAATTCTGAATCTGCTAGAAAAAGAGTCATCCAAGAGGTCCCCCCAGACCAGAGAGGATTTGGAACTTACTCTAGGTTCTTTTTGGTGCCAAAGAAGACAGGGGACTGGAGACTGATTCTGGATCTCAGCAAATTGAACAAATCAGTCCATCACAGCAAGTTCCAAATGGTCATGGTACAATCCATACTTCCCTTCTTGGAAAAGGATGATTGGATGTGCTCTATAGATCTTCAGGATGCATACTACCACACAAAAATGTACAGATGCTCCAGAAGATACCTGCACTTCTGACTGGGAGCCAGTCATTACCAGTTCAGAGCACTGCCCTTTGGTCTCACTACAGCCCCCAGAGTGTTCACCAAATGTATGGCAGTCATTGCAGCTCACCTGAGATGACAAGGATTCCAAGTGTTTCCATACTTAGATGACTTGCTCATTTCCACCCCGACCAGGCATCTATTCATATATGCAAGAGACTCTGCTCTTCAACTTTGCTCAGAATTAAGCATAACAATAAATCACCAAAAATCTCATCTGGAACCCACTCAAACGATAGAGTTCACAGGAGCCTTGTTAGACAAACCTAACAAACTTCCAAAAATTGCCAATTTCCAGAAATTGCCAAACTTCCCCCTTCCAGAGTACTGACATTCAAGAGACAGACTTCAAGGTTGATCAGAAACAAAAGTGTACCTGCTCATTATGTTCTTCAGCCTTAGTTTTCATGGCTGCAGCAATTGGTTGCAGCAATTGTGTTAGTTCCACTGGCCAGGTTTCATATGCAAATTTTACAATGGCTTTTAGCCTCACAGTGGTCAATAATGTATAAACCAATGTCCTATCAGATTCTCATAACAGAAACATGCAAAAAAGATCTCATGGTGGATTCATTCTCAGCAGGTGATACAAGGCCAACCCTTTGCTCCCCCAGCACCACAGACTATGGTGACTATGATGACCACGGATGTATCCCAGATAGGATGCGGGGGGAGGCATTATCTGGGGAAGACGGTTCAAGGCACCTGGTCTGTAGATGAGGCCAAGCTCCCCATAAATGTCTTTGGGATGAGGGAGGTGCTGTTAGAATTGTAGGCATTTAAGTCTGCCCTTCCTCTAGGCATGGTAGCAATTCACTCCGACAATATGTCACTGGTATGGAACATAAACAAAGAGGAACCAGATGTTACCTTTTCTATCAGAAAGCACTCAGAGTGTGGCAATGGGTGATCTCATCCAACCGCTTTCTAATAGCAAGACATATTCTGGGGAGATCCAACATCATGGTGGACAAACTGAGCAGAGCCATTCTCATGCCGCATTAGTGGTCCCTCAATCAGAATTTGGTAGACCACATATTCTGCACATGGGGCCATCCTTGCTGTGATTTTTTTGCCTCACCCCTCAACAGCAAGTGCAGTGACTACTTCGCTCTGATTCCCCCACAGGGACAAACCCCGAGGGATGCTGTGATACATGATTGGCCCCCTGTACTTCTGTATGTCTTTCCCCCAATTCTGTTGATCCCCAGGTGCCTTCAGAAAGCCAAAAGGTTGAAGAGGACATTTATCCTCATTGCACCATATTGGCCTTGACAAATCTGGTTTCCCTTCTTGTGGTCTCCTCTACAAAAGGAACCCTGGATTCTGGACCCTTCTCCAGACCTGTTGTTAGATCCAACAAAAATGACTTATCTCAGCCTTTACAATCTCAAGCCAACAACTTGGTTCCTCCAGCTCTATTAATCACCAGACAGCCTATGGTCTCCTCCCCATTTCATCATATTTTGATGTCATCCAAAAAACTGTCAACTCAGAAACTATATAGGAGTAAATGAAAGAGATTCATCTTTTGGGCACAGCAACACAACATGGATCCCATCACAGCCCCTATTCATTTCATATTGGATTTCCTAGCCCATCTTTTCAACAATGCGGCAGCGGCATCTACCATTAAAGTACAGTTAGCAGCCGTTCCAAATTTCCATATTGGATTTAATAATTCCTCCTTGAACTCCCACAAGCTTTGCAAAGCATTCTTTAAAGAGACATCATTGTTAAAACCTCCTTACAAGGACCCTTCTCTCTACTGGAATATAAATCTGTTTTTTGTCTCATTACTCAGCCTCCCTTCAAACCTGTAGCAACTTGTGATGTTAAGTATCTTAAAGGTTACTAGTTAGGTACTAGGCTATCGGCCCAAGGGCCTACATAAGCCTAGCCAACAAGGTTCCCTGGCTTACACCACCCAAGAAAGATATTTCCCTGTGCCACTGTCAAGCAGAGACACAGAAGTGATTCTTGGGGTGTATTTCCTATTTCCCATCCACTCATCAAGATTTTTCTTGAAGAGTGCTAATGAAGAACTTTGCTTGACATAGATGGGTAGCCTGTTCCAGAGTATGGGAAGTCTTTGGGACAGGAATCTATCCCTCAAGCATGTCCTGTTTATTGTGGTGACAAGGTTTAGGTCCCTAGAGTGTGTAGCTCAGAGGGATTGGGATTTCTTTAGGTGTAGCATGTCCAACAGCTCTGGGTTTGACATAGCTTTATATGTTAGGCAGAGCTCACCTAGGCATATGCTACAGTTCATGGAAAACACTATTTTTGGTGGCTATCATGTCAGCAAGATGGATATCAGGGCTTCAAGCCCTGCCTTCTGAACCTCCATATATAATTTTCTATAAGGACAGAGTTTCATTGCGTACCAACCCCTCCCATTCTTGCCCAAAGTTGTCTCTCAAGCAAATTTTAATTAGGCTATTCAGTTACCTGTTTTCTTTCATAATTTTAATAACAAAGGGGAGTATATTCTGTATCTGTTGGATGTTCATAGACAGTTACATTTCTGTTTACATAGAACCAAAGAATTTTGGAAGACAAAGCAGTTTGTTGCATTTGCAGGACCTAGGAAAGGCCTTCCTGTTACCAAAATTACTTTATCCAAGTGACTTTCTGGTTGCATTTCCTTTATTTATTCTTCAAAGGGAATGAAGCCTGACAGGCCCATTCAACCAGAGCAATGGCCACATCTGCAGTCTTTCAGTCTAATGCTTCCTTAGATAATATTTGTGCAGCAGCTACTTGGGCAAACCATCATATTTTTATTACTCATTGCAAATTAGATTTGGTCTTCAGGGGAAGAGCTTCTTTTGGTGTGACGGTTCTGAGGAATATTCTCCCATGAGTCCACCCTGGATAAAGGTAGCTGGGGACTTTGTCCCACATATGAGGAAAGGATGAAAAATTGACATCATCAAATAAAGAAGTTATATATTCCCCATAATGTTCCAGCTGTATTGTAGATTTTTCATTTCTCTTCACAATCCCACCCTCCGACCCCCATCCTTAGACACCTAGTTGAATGGGAAGATGATGCCTAGAGTTAGATTTATTTCCATTTGACTCCAGAAATTGCTTCACTTAAGGCTCTTTGTTGAATTCTAACCCTTCTCTTTTTACTTGTATAGTTATAACAAATAAGATCGGAGGTAATGGAGACAGAATCATTGTGGGTAAGGGGATGTACCCAAGAGCTTTTTGGTTGCCATGAGCTTACTAATGGCTAAGTTGGATCTGAGGACTCTGATCAGAACCCGCATGTTAGTAGAGATGAAAAATCGATAATACAGATGGAAAGTTATGGAGAATACATAACTTCTTTTTCATATGGAGAAACACTTTTAAGTGGGCTTGTTCCAAAGTATCTTAAGTTGAAGAGAGGTATTATGAACTTTTGCAAATGCACTCCCTCAGACCTTCAGCAGTTTCTTCAGTCTTAGCTGTCCTGTTGGACACATTTACAGCAGGTTCTCAGGCTTCTGACTCAACCTTTGGCTCCTAAGAAAACAAACATATTTTATAAGTTATCTGAGGATCATACCTGTATAAAAGTCAATTATCTAATCCATGTCCACAGATAAGCCATCCAAACTGCCTTCCTCTTCCAGATTTCTGCCTTCTGGCAATCTGGTTTGGTCATAAGGAGATGTTCCTGACTGCACCTGCAGGGTTTACCTGATGACATTTAGGACAAACTTTTAGATTGTCCATTAGATAGCCAGAATCTTTTTGGCATTGCTGCTGCAGAATTGTTTAAACCCTGCAGGATCAGGGAATGGTTATGCAGGACCTCAAACAAATATTTTTTGTTTCTGTTTTACTTAAGTTCAAGAGGAACTATCCTTTAAAATCATCATTTGTTTATAGGCAACCAAGACAGCTTGCTTAGAGATAAGAGTTTGTAGGTTAATTTTATACATACATGTATGTATGTATATGGGTGTGTATATATATATATATATATATATATATATATATATATATATATATATATATATATATATATATATATATATATATATATATATACATACGCACCCTGGAGCTGAGAAAGGATTAAGACAACCAGCAGTCTTGTATATAACTCAAACGACCACTCGAGCACCAAACAGAAAATTATTTTGTTATTAAAAGCTTCTAAAACAAGCTAGTCAGCACTGACACAAACCTGTCGGTTCAAAGCAACGAAAATAAAATACTAATTCGCATACCAATCTTGATTTAAGTTCAGTCCTTCAAAGATAGCAGACCAAAGCAAGCACGCTCACAATGCTGATCCAAAAGACTTCACATCCGCTCATCAAACAGCCTCAGTACTGCAACGCTGACTCCCTCAGACAAGCTTACAGGCGAGTCAAGGAATGTCTACCAGAAATAAACAGCGTATCAGCCAAATGCCGGTCCGGAAGACCTATGAAAGCAATGGTTCACTTCGCAGCTTTAAGGTTTCAGCTAAATCCAAACTACAACCCTTCGGTTCAATTTCAATGGATGGTATACAGCAGTTGATCCTATGTACTAAACAGATTCCAAATAATGACGTTTATAAATAAAAACTAAGTTTATTTGTGAGCGCTTTCGCGGGCACTCCACCTGCTTCTTCAGACAAAACTTTTATTTTAACTGTTTATTTCTGGTAGACATTCCTTGACTTGAGTTATATACAAGACTGCTGGTTGCCTTAATCCTTTCTCAGCTCCAGGGTGCGTATATCTACATATTTTTTGGTTCACGCTAGGGTGGTTTTTACGATATATATATATATATATATATATATATATATAATTAATTAATTAATTAATTAAAAATTAAATGTTGTGGCAGCCCCCCCCCCCTGATAGCAGGCCCAAGACAATTGCCTAGGTCACCTAGTGCTGGATCTGGTTTTGAATCCATCCTCCTACATCAAGTCACTACTTAAACTGAAACTCAGTTCTTCTTCAGTAGATAATTTTCTAGCAGAATAATTAAAGCTGGCTTGCCAGTTCCATAGCCTATCCTGTGTCTCTTATAATTAACAGATCTATCAAGGAATTATATGGTGTGCTTTCATATCACTGTTGCAGTAGTCTTTGCTAAAGGGATTCTCTGCCAAGAGTAGCCTAACATCCACCTGGTATACCAAAGCCTTAGACTTTTATAGACATCATACACCACACATATGCTCCCCACTCAAGGCATAGAGCACAAAGGTGACATATGGACGTACATACCTCAGAACCTCTTTGCCACCAGTCTGAACACCATCATTAATCATCAGTCTGAATGCTCCTCCTTCTGTGCTGGTTACTGAGCCATGTTTCAGGTAAGTGCCCCGTTGGGGTCTGTTCTTATTTTTTCTTCCTTTTTTAGTTTTGGGAGTTTACATGTCATCCAGAATGGAAAAATGTCAGTTTGGGAGGCAGATTCCCCATACGGATTGTCATAAACCATGTCTCTTCTGTTTGGGTGCTTCTAACAATAATACAAAGTGTTCTACCTGCCAAGCATTTGTCCTTAAGACCCAATGTAGTCATTTCTCCTCCTTGTCCATTTACCTGGAGAACCAGCATCTTAAATTGTTGATGCAGGGTGCTATGGTGGAATCTTCCCATCCCGAAGGTCAGCTGCCTACCAACCATATTGGAGGCCAGCATGGATAGGACTTCCTTCACATCCTTGGAGGCTCTGCAGACATCCACTCCAGATGTTGAGGGAGTACTCAGCTGATTATTTCAGAAGGACAGAGGGGGATTTTGCAGATATTTATTCGGGAGGAGATTCCTACTACATTAGTTGAATGTAGGCAAGGGTCTGAACCTCTTCGGGATTTTAAGACAGACATCCCTCAAAAGAAAAAAAAAAAAAAAAAACAAGCGTGTTTCCCCTGCTGCTAAGGATCCCCAGTGTGGATGTCAGGATATTACCCATGGGTTATTTAATGCACTGGTGGCCTTGAAGCCTCCCCGCTCAAGAGTCCCAGAGAGCAGGACTCTTCTGAAGAGGAATTGGATCCTGGGAAGAGTTTTTGGCATATTCCTCTCACATCCCTTCTCCTATGGAGTATGGCTCTGAGGAGGAAGACTCTTACTAGCCCAGACTCTGCCTTTGAAGAATTCTCCTTTGGGAATACTATTTCTCGTATGATGGAATTTTTTAAATGGACCTGTTCTCAGGTTTCTGACATTCAAGATAGGTATTATAAGCTTCTCCACATGGAGACCCCTAAGCCCTCTGCTGTCCCTCCAATCTTAGCTGCCCTGTTAGATACATTTTTAGCAGCTTCTGTGGCCCTAGAGTCTCATCTTTCAGCTACTAAGAAACCTGGCAGATTTTACAAGGTGCCTGATGAGAGTAAGTTTCTCTGAAAATATCTTTCTGCTGACCATCTTGTAGTGTTTGTCTCTTCTGACAAGGACAGTAGAGCTATGGAATGGCTGGGCAGGATGGTATATACTGCTGCCACCTTGGCCTTTTGGGCTGTTACTAGACCCATATGACCAAGTATGTTTTTGCCCTTCTTTATCAGGCTTCCCAGGCTATCTCAGACCTTCCTGATTCTGAAGGGAAGGCCCAGACTCTCTCTCTTTACTGGGCTCTACTTCTCAAGTTGCCCTCCACTCTATTAAATGTAGTTATGATGCAGTGGATGTCTCCTCTAGAGCTGCTACTTTTGGTTCTGTTTTGAGTCATTCCTCTTGGCTTTGTCTCCAGCCTTTCCCTGATGATATTAAGGCTAAACTCTTGATAATATGAACCTGTTTGGTTTTGCAGCTGCTGAGCTTTTTAAGTCTCTACAGGATAAAGGTAAAGCCTTGCAGTCATTGAAGCATATATTTGTTTCTCCAATTCCTAAGTTCCAAACGAATTATCCATCTAAATCTGTTTTTTTTTTTTTTTTTTGCAGGCAGCCTCATCCTCCGCTCAAAGGTAAGAAGGCTTTTAGGCAAGTTCCTCCTGCCAAGTCTACACAGACTCCCACTTCTTAGAAACCTCATTTTCAAGACAAGCCAAGTTCAGTATGACTGTTTGCTTCTACCTTTCCTGAACCAGGTTACCTTAACTTTTTATCTTTCTGTGTCCCTTCCCAGTTGGTTAAGGTCACGGAAGATTCTTGGGTTCTTTCCATTATTCATCAGGGATACTTCTTGGTATGGAAATCCCTTCCTCCTTTTTGGGGCATCCCTCAACCTTTTCAGGAACAGATTCCTTTTTTCCAAGAACAACTTCAGGGCCTTTTGACATAAGGCACCATTCAAGCTGTGCCCCTTCCCAGGAGGGAAATGTTTTATTCCAGAATACTTCTGGTTCCCAGGAAGGATGCCACCTTGAGACCCATGCTGGACCTGTCTTAGCCCAACACCTTTCGGAAGATCCCTTTCTTTCGGATGTTATCCCTTCAGACTCTGTTTCCTCTTCTTCCCCAGGCTTTCCTGGTCTTCCTGGATCTCAAGGATGCTTATCTTTACATACCAATTCATCCCCTTTTCAGGACGTTGTTTTTCATTTCTATTTCTTCCTTGCATTTTCAGTTCTGTGCTTTGCCATTTAGCCTTTCTACTGCCCCAAGGGTTTCCACCCAATGTCTCACTCCTGTGATTACTTATGCAGAATGAGTGGGGTTCAAATCTTTCCTTTTCTGGATGACCTACTCATTCAGGCTTCCTCCCCTTAGACCTTGCTTCAGACCTCCATTATACTGTTCGTCTCTTGCATGGCCTGGGGCTTACAATAAACTTCCAGAAACCAGTCCGGGTTCCTTCTCAGGATCAAGTGTTTCTCTGTTTCAGGCTCCAGACCATCCCTATGCTGGTTTCCATTCCTCCTCCCAAATCTCTTTCTCCACTCACCTTTTTTCAATTCCTTCTTCCTTGGGTTTCAGTTACAATCAGGAGTTTCTAAGGGCACTAGGATTCATGGCTTCCACCATTCTTATGTTACATCTAGCCAGACTTCACATGAGAAAACTACAGTGGATTCTAAAGTCAGTATGGCTCCAACACTGTCATCCTGTAGATTTTCTAGTTCCTGTTCTTCCACACCTCAAACTCATGCTTTAGGTGTGGCTTCATCAGCTGGCTCCTCCTTTTCAGCCCCCAGTCCCCTCTCAAGAACTTTTCTTGGATGCCTTAGATATGGGGTAGGGAGTCTTTTATGGTCTTCGCAAGGTCCAGGCTCTGTACCCTCCTCCTCAGATGCCAAACCACATCAGTATCAAAAAGATGAGAACTCCTTTTCTCCCTTTAGACCTTTCATTCCCTTTTTCTTCCTGGGTGCCTCAAAATCATTACAGAAAATACCAGAATGATATCATTGTAACATTTTACACAACTGTACTTTCCTTCTCTGTGGAAAAAAATCATCATCATCACCCTTCACAAAGGAGGAACCTTATCTGATATAACCAATTTCAGGCCTATTGTCATATTATCCCCTTTGTCAAAAATTCTGGAGAAGTGCATTGACAAGCAAATTTTTCAACAGATGCTTCAGGAAAAGCTCATGATCCCTCATGCAACATGGTTTTAGACCTGCCCATAGCACTACCACAGTCTTATTAACTTTCACAGATAGTACTGACAAAACCAGAGACAAAGGCAAACTTGTTTCCTCTGTATTCCTTGATCTGTTTAAAGGTTTTAATCTAGTCTCTCACCAAAAACTCCTCTGCCAACTCTCTTCCCTCAGGCTATCACAACACACACTACTATGGTTTAACCACTACTTAACTGATAGATGCCAGTCTGTTAAATGTCTCTCCACTTTTTCCTCCCTTCCTTCCTGTCAATACTGGTGTGCCACAGGATTGCATTCTCAGTCCTCAAATATTTAATATATTCACTACCAATTTACATAAATCCTCTCAGCAGGTTTCCCCTCACACAATACACTGATGATTCTACCATAATATGCATTTCTGATAACCTAATACATCTTCCAAGAACTACTCAAGAAGCCTTTCTCTCTGTTGAAAGTTGGCTAAAGGATAAACACCTCTTACTAAATCCCAAACAAGCTAAATTACTTCCCTCTTGTAACATAGCTGTCAGATTTGCTTGCAGCAAACCTTACTGGACCCACCACTGTTTAGCACTAAAAACATTTAACTGGCTCAAGCTTCCTCATTACCTATCTTATCTCAGCTCACCTTAACCCATAAAATCATCCATACTCCATCTGCCTGCCCAGCAATTAGTCCCCTGTTCCAATACTGTCTTTCAAATTGTCCCTTTGGTCAAATAATAAACAACGTCTTACCATCTACAAACCACAAAGGGTTGCTCTGGTCAGTTTCTATTCCAAATGTGTAGCTAGAACATGGAATAAAATTCCTATATGAATCCGGTATAGCACACACCATCTTTTCAAACCATTACTAAAATACTTACTCTCTACCTCCTGGCTTTGTCCATGCTCCTCATCTGGGACATAGCTCTTTTACACCCTTCATCACCTTTCTTATATCTCCTTTAAAACACTAAATCACCTAATCTGCTTATCCCCTTCTAATACCTCACTTTTTTGTACTACTTAAACTACTATACCTACTTCTATTGAGCACAACCAAATTACTGTTCCATCACTACTACTCTGTTAACACTCGGACTTGCTTATCTCCTCTAATAACTCACTCTGTTGTATTTATTAAATTACTCCTATACCATTCTTCTGTCTGTAAAGTCTGAGTACAATGCTTGTAATGTTTGCGGATATCAGTACAAATTTTATTATTCTGACTACTGTGCTATATATTCACTGAAACTGCATTATAAAATTTGATCTGATGTCAGTTTTCATTCTGTCCTCAGCTTATGGGTTTGGATCCAATCCCTCGGACCCAACTCAGCCATTGCTAAAGCTCGTGGCAACCAAAAATTCTTGAGCTTCTCCCTTACCCACAATACACCAACCCCAAGTACCTCAGATTTCATTTGCCACTTTGAGCAAAAGACATGGTTGCCATTACTCTTGAGCAAAGTGATATATCTGATGTTGTCAATCTTCACCTAATCCTTGACAGTGGGTTCCATTCCGAACCTCGTAACCAATTTGGCCATATCTTTCAGCTTGCGCTCTCCAAACTCTTGAGCCAGGCACTACCCATAATACTCTACACAGAGATTACTTCAGATCTCGTTTGCCACTTCACAGACTAGATGTGATGGCTTCCTTCTCTTGAGCCTTGGCTATAACAGTGAGTAATTCTTTAATATTTCTTCCTCAACTTTATTCTGCTTCTTTTTCTTTCCTACCATTGGTAGACTTTAAGCACCATTGCAGGTACTTTCTTCCTATCTATTACCTTTTCGGTATTCTATTTTACCATCACTGGTATTTTTCTCTACTTTTTCTCTAAGTTTTCATTAGTTTAAAAAAAAATGCTTTGATTCTTTCATCTCTCTATCTCCTTTGTTGAGAGACTGTTGCAACAGTTATTCCTACTTTACAATGGCCAATCAGAAGCAACCTTCTCCTGCTAAGTCTAGTAAAGGCACCTCAGGTTTCAAAAATTGCCAAAAATGTGAACGCAAGATGCCTAATTCTGACAATCATTTATTATGTGTCTATTGTCTGGGGGAATTCCATTTACAGGAGGACTGCTCAATCTGTCATGGGTTCTCTACACGAACCCTGACTGAAAAGAACAACAAATTAATATTAAAAGGACTTCTTGAAACTAAATTTGATGAGGCCTTGACTGAACCTACACCTGAAGCTAGCACTTCCTCATCATCTTCCTCTATTTTGAGGAAAAGGCTTTCTTTGTTTCCACAGTCTTCAGAACTGACTAAGGAGTTGCCTAAGTCATCCTTGGTACCAAAGGGTTCCTCGTCACTGAAGGATTTATCTGCTTTGAGACCCCAAGCTCCCCTCCAAACAGAAAGCAACTTCTGCACCGACAGATTCCTCAGTGCCAAAGCTATCACAGCTACCAAGGACTAAATACTGTCCTTCCACTGATCCATTCAAAGACATGCCACCCAGCCCATTTATGGAGGTGAGACCCCCTAGCTCTCCCGCCTCATCTTCTATTCAATTTATTAAGAGACTTTCTGAGGGTGACATATTGAGACTGGTGGATTAGCTCCTGATGGCTAGGGGGTTACCCTTGGTTCCTAGCCATGCTGGTCTTTGAACTAGCCTAGCTATAACTTCTCATTACCTTCCTCCAACTACTATCGAGACCTTGGAGCCCTTGGTTCTGACTCCTCTGGCGTCAACTGCTTCAGTTCCAGTAGCATCCTCGTCTCCGGTTCCGAGAGTTGTCTTGAGTTCCTCCGAGCTTCAGCACTGGATGTCTCCTGGGTTTGTGATTCTCTAGTTGGGTCTGAGGCACTTGGATTGATTTCTTTTCACATCTCAGCATTTGTAGGATTGACCCAGGCTTCTGTTCCAGAGCCTGCCTCCTCAGTGCGGGGTGTGACCCCACTTCCGAAGGAGTCCTGTTTGATTCCAGGCTCCCATCTCTCTATGCAGGGCCAGCCTTTAGGATAATAGAGAAGGCATTGTCCATTGGGGACTCTGTCTTTGCCATCCCTGAAAGGATAGATTTATACCTCCTCTATATCTGAGCTAATATCAGTCTCACCCCCGGGACAGAGGGAAGAAAAGTCCCAGGTGACTCCCACTTTAGTGGTCTCCTCTTTGGACACTTCCCCAGATCATCCCCTAAGGAAGTCCCTATAAAGAAGAAATGGAAGAGAAAGCACCTGCACTCCCCTGAAGAGTCCTTCACAGATGATACTAATTTTGATGAGGAGGAAGGTTCCCCCAGGTCACCCACTGATGATGTTTCCTTCGGGGACATCCTAGAAATCCTAAACCAGAGGGGTGGTTGGTCCTCCATTCACCCTTCCTTGGAGGAACCAGTATACCTGGAGGCTTTTTGTGCCCAGCACTCTGCTTCTTGGATCTTTCCGCCCGCTGATGATCTTATTAAACTGATCACTCAGCGGGCTTGGAAGATGCCCGACTCCATAGAGCCAATCCCTAAGAGACCTGACCAGATATTATCGATCCGTAAAAATGAACCACATTGGTCTAAAAGGATTCCTGTTAACGCCATGGTTATAGTGGCTACCACCACAAAGGAACTTGCTGAAGAGAGTCTGACTATCCATCCTCCTAACAAGGAGTCTGGGACATTGGAAAGATTTGGAAAGTTCAATCTAAGGTCCTTGAACTGTATGGCACACTTTACCAGATGGCAGAGAGATTTGATTAAAGAACTTTCAAATACTCTCTCAGGAACAGTGACTGAAGGGGTCCATGACAAAGTTTCCTCTCAGCTTGCAACCCTTGATGCTATCTCCAACTCATTCATGAAGCTCATTGCCCATGCAGCTGAAGGGACGACCAGAGCAGCGGGTTCAGGCATAGCCATTAGAAGGTATTCCTAGATGTGCTTGTGTGACTTTGTGGTGCCATTTAAAGCATCATTCATCAATGCTGCTTTTGACAGATCCACCCTTTTTGGCCCAAAGGTAAAAGACACCCTAGCCAAATGTGAGAAAGATGCTAAGACCCTATCTGCCATAGGCATATGTTTCTCCACTCCTCTGAGGCCTTATTCTAGGAATCAAAGAAGTGGGAGACTATGGTTTAAAAAATCCAAAGGGCCTTTCCAAGACTCACAAGACAAAGACTTACCCTGGGGCAGAGGAGGGAAGCAATGGCAGATGCTGCCCTAGGGGCAGAAATGGACCACAGAATCGGGGGTCCAGAGAATCTTTCTCGGGAACTTGCTATCAGCATCCCTAAAGGGAGCCCGATTGCCTTCCTCTGGAGGCAGTCTGGGGCAATTATCCCAGCATCTACTTGCCTGGCAATTGATAACTTCAGACAAATGGGTGCAGGGAATAATATCCAGAAGTAACAAAGTTCCACTATCTGTAAGTCCCAAACCACAAAAAAACTCCCACATGTTCCACCCAATCAAAGAGAAGCAGCAGTCTTAAAAATTCAAAATCTGCTCGAAAAAAGAGTTATCCAGAATATCCCTTCAAACCAAACAGGATCTGAGGTTTACTCAAGATTCTTTTTAGTGCCCAAATAAACAGGGGACTAGAGACCCATTTTGGATCTCAACCAGTTCAACAAGACAGTTCAACAAACCAAATTCCGGATGGTCTCAGTTCAGTCCATACTTCCATTTTTGGAAAAAGACAACTTGATGTGCTCTATAGACCTCCAAGATGCGTTTTACCACATAGGTTCATAGGTTGGTACTAGGCTATCAGCCCTAGGGCTTATACAATCCTAGCCATAACAATTCCCTGGATATTTCTTCCCACAATATTTACTTCTCTGGACCCCTGTCTAGCAGGGCGACTGACATGATCCCCGGGGTGAATTTCCTATCTCCCATCCAATCATCAAGGTTCCTTTTGAAGAGGGCCAAGGAGGTGCTCTGCTTGACATGTATAGGCAGTCTATTCCAGAGTATGGAGAGTCTCTGGGTCAGGAACCTATCCCTCCAGCATGTTTTGTTCATTGTGATGACAAGGTTTAGATCCCTGGAGCGTGTGACTCTGAGGGATTGGGATTTCTTTAAGTGGAGCTTGTCCAACTGCTCAGGGTTTAACATGGCCTTGTATGTTAAGCAGAGATCGCCTCTGAGTAGACAATATGCCACAGAGTATAGCTGGAGTTTTTTTAGATGGTCAGCATATGGCATCTGCTTTAAGCTTGTGATTCTTTTAGTGAGGAATTTCTGTGGCCTTTCCAGCTGTTGCAGATGTCTTGTGAGGTACATACCAAACTGGGCATTATACTCTATAATGGGTCTAATGAGGGATGAGTACAGTGGGACAATGACCTCCTTTCTTCTGGATGAAAAGCCCTTAGTGATGAGGTGTGCCACATAGAAGGATTTCCTGACTGTTGTGATGTGGTTATCGAAAGTGAGACCACTGTCCACCTGTGTCCCTAAGTCTCTCATCATACTTTCGATGTTTAGTGTACTGCCACCTATGTGGTAATTCGTGGGTACATGTTTTTTTTCCAAAGGGGATAACTATACAGTTCTTGGCATTAAGCTTGAGCCCATGGCTCTGGCATCAGGCATCTGTTTCTGTATGGCCCTTTTGTAGAATATCCACATCATTTGGGGATTCAGTAATGGCTCCCAGTTTGCAGTCATCTGCGAACTTTGTTAGCCAGAGTCCCTTAGTGTTGGCCTGTACTTCAGAGACGAAGATGCCAAACAAGAGTGGTCCCAGGACTGAACCCTGAGTTACTCCACTTGTCACTTGTCTGGAGCTGGATCTGGAGTTGGCTACTTTTACAGTCTGGGTTCTGTCAGTAAGCCAGTTGACAACCCATCGAGTGACATAGCTTAGTAGGTTTATCTATGATTCCAGAGTGGGGGATGGTGTTGAAGGCCTTGGCGAGGACCAGATAGGCTGTGTGGACTGCCTTACCCTCATCCACAGCTCTGGAGACTGATTTGAAGAAGTCAATCAGGTTCAGGAGATAAGATCGGTCCTTCACAAACCCAAACTGGGTAGGGTCCAGTGTTTGAAGGTTGCCAATGTCTTCATTTATAAGTTCCATGATAATGTGTTCCATGCCCTTGCAGACCAGGCTCGTCAGATTGATGGGACGGTAGTTCCTGGGATCCAAGGTGGATCCCCCCTTGAGGAGTGGGATAACTGTAGCTGTGCGCCACTCAGTGGGCACGAAATCTGAGGTGAGGCTATGATTAAACATGACACTTGGGTGAGGTACCAGTTCATTTTGTAGTTCATGTAGTACACAGCCTGAGATGTCATCTGGTCCCATGGATGCTGTATTCTTAGTTTTGGAGAGTATGGTTTCTATCTGTGTGGCCATGATTACTGGAATTTGGCAATCTTTTGGTATTGAGATGGGCCCTTTAGGGGGTGAGAGGGTGGTGAAGTTGGCACTAAATCGATCTGCCAGGATATTGGCAATATCCTTGGGATCAGTATATTTAATGCCATTCTGTTGAAGCTCAGAGCAGATATGAGCATTGCCATTTAGATTCTTGACATAAATATAGAATGCCTTGTGGTTGTCTTTGGAATCTTTGGCAATTTTATTTTTATAACTAGCTTTTGAGGATTTTATGAGGGATCTCTGCTTCTTACTGAGACTGGTGAGGGAGTTTTTTGCATCCTGGGATTTTCCTCTTTTCTGCAACAGTTTCTTCCTTCTGTTGTATAGTTTATTTATAGCAGGGGACCACCAGATTGGCTTCCTTGTTTTGGAGGAGAGCATCTTGGTTCTATTTGGAATGGCACAATTCATGCATGAGTGGATTTGCCAATACAGTGCCTTAGTGTAGGATTCTGCAGTTGAACTTTCAGATCCCGTCTGCATGGGTGTCATGATGTTTGTCACTTCTGACTTCAGTATCATGAAGTTGGCTTTGGAGAAGTTTTTTAAGGAGGTTTCCTTACTAGGGCATGGGGGTGGGATGCGGATGTCAAGGGTGATTTGCTTATGGTCAGACCTGACCAATGAGGGGGTGACCACTGTTGTGGATCATCTATCTCCCATGTTGGTAATGACCAGGTCTAGGATATTGGAGACCCTGTTGGGGCAATGGATTAGTTGATCCAGGGTGTTGGAATTTATGAAATCCAAGAACCATTGGGAAAAGAAGTTTGTACCCGAGTAGTTTTCCCAGTTAATGTCAGAGTAGTTGAAATCACCCAGTATTAGGGTGTTTGGTTGTATCTTAATATTTTCCAATATGTTTAGAAAGGTGTAGTGAGAATCTTGGGGCATGGTGGGGGATTTGTAGCAAACTACAATTTGGATTGCAGTCTTACCTAGTGTTAGTTGCACCTGGAGAATTTCAGATGCATTGTGTTGGGCAACTAGCCTGGAGGTGTGAATATCCTTGGTGAATATGGACACTCCTCCACCTTCAGTGTTTCGGTCTTGGTTTTGTGGCCGTAAAGTGTGGTAAGAGTTGTAGCCTGGTATTGCAGGGGTGCTCTCTGAAGCCTTGAACCAGGTCTCAGTTACTGCACAGATATTGATGTTCTCCATTTTTAAGAGTGCCTCGAGAGAGTGCATTTTGAGGTTTAGACTTCTAGCATTGAGTAGCGTTACCTTCAGATTTCGCATGCTTGTATCTGTTACGGTGGTGGTTTTGTCCTTTGAACCTTGCCTAAAAAAGGCACTATAGAGGTGGCAAGTGCTTTAGCCAGTAACCTGAATCCCAGGGGTGACAGGTGCAGACCATCTCTGGCAAAGCATCATGGTTTGTCGATCATGTCTTCCCAGGCAGACAGATACTGGATCCCCTTTGAATGACACCAGAAGCCTAGCCAATTGTTGAAGTCAATCATTTTGTCCTTATACTGTGGTATCATTCTGGGCAAAGGCAGGATGCTACTCAGGGCTAGGGTCATACCTGCCTGGGCCACATGATCCGAGAGCTCTTCCATGTCTCTTTTCATGTAGTCCAGGGAGGTACATCTCAAGTCATTTACTCCAGCATGGACAATGACAGAGTCGTATTTGTACTTGTTGTGGAGTGACTTGAGTGCATGCGTTATGTGGCGGATCCTGGCACCCGACAGGCAGCTGACTGTAATTTTGTCCTTGTTCAGCCTGGTGAGTAGGACATCAGTGTGCCTGACTATGGAGTCACCTATGACTAAAGTGTTGGGTACATTGTCTTGCCTTAGGGGCTGTTGTTGGGTGGCACACTGGTGTTGTGAGCTATGTGTCACTTTGGTTGTGACTGGTGTTTGTTTGCGTTTCAGCTTCGAAGGTCCTTGTTGCTTGGGCAGGTTAATATTAAGGCCTCCGCATATGTGGGTTTAGTGTTGCTATGTGTGGGTGTTGATGGTGTGGGTTTTGAAGGGCTATGAGTTGCTTGAGGTGTAGTGCAGGTGTTAACCTTCTCCTCTTGACTAGCACGATCTTGGTCGGAGAGAGCTTTGCTTCCAGTTTGGCTATGTAAGTGCATCTCTCGCAGTTTGTAATGTTGGGTGGTAGGAGGAGAGGGTTGTCTGTGTCCATAAAAATGGAAAAAAGCTCCAGGAGGTTTCTGCACTTCCAGCTAGGAGCCAGTCATTACCAGTTCAGAACATTGCCCTTTGGTCTCACTACAGCCCCCAGGGTGTTCACCAAATGCATGTCAGTAGTCTCAGCTCATCTCAGACTGCAAGGTTTTTGAGTCTTTCCATATCTTGATGACTGGCTCCTCACCACTACCACTAAGTTTCTTTTGAAAGAGGCAAGAGACTACATCATAAATATTTGTACATCTCTAGACATAACAATAAATTTCAAAAAGTCCATCCTTCAGCCTTCTCAGCAACTGGATTTCATCAGTGCTCATTTAGACACTGCTACAGGGATTGCATCTCTACCTCTAGAAAGACTACAATGTATCAGAGTTCAACTCAGGAAAATTCTTCGGAGCAACAGGGTTTCCAGTGAAACTTGTTCTTCAAATCTTAAGCTCCATGGCAGCATCAATCATTCTGGTTCCTCTGGTGGGGTTTCATATGCAAATTCTGCAGTGGTTACTAGCATCCCAGTGGTCTCTGATATATCATCCAATGTCTCATCTAGTTTTGATTACCAGACATTGCAAACAGGATCTTAAATAGTGGCTACACTCCAAACAGATCCTCTTGGGCTGGCCATTCATTCTTCCTCAGCCCCAAGCCATAGTGACCATGGATGCTTCCCAGATATGGTGGGGGTGGGGGGCATTATCTGGGAAAGACAGTCCAAGGCACGTGGTCTCAACTAGAGGCCAATTTGCACATCAATGTTCTGGAAATGAGGGCAGTGCTGTTTGCGTTGCAAGCATTCCAAGATGCCCTTCCTCCCGGGACAGTAGCTATTCAGACAGACAACATGTCGGTAGTCTGGTATATAAACAAACAAGGGAGAAGCAAGTCTTATCCACTTTGTTGAGAAGCACTCAGAGTTTGGCAATGGGTGCTTTCTTCCAACTGCTTTCAGAATGCACATTCCAGGAAGTTCCAACATGATAGCGGACAAATTGAGCAGGACTATTCGCATGCCTCACGAGTAGTCTCTGAATCCTGTAGTGGCAAACAATATTTTCCCACCATTGGGGCCAACTTTGTGGTGACCTCTTTCCCTCTCCCATGAACAACAAGTGCAGAAGTTACTTTGCCCTAATCCCTCCTCTGGGAGAGGCACCCAGAGATGCTGTTTTCCATGACTGGCCTTCCAGTCTGTTATATGCCTTTCCCCCAACTCCTCTCATATCACAATTCCTAAAGAAAGCCAAAAGGACTGAGAATTCAGTAATCCTCATTGCTCCCTTATGGCCTCAACAAGTTTGGTCTCCCTTCCTTTGGCCTCATCTGATATGGAAACCATGGATTTTGGACCCAGTTCCAGAGCTGCTACCTCACCCAGAGGGCATGGTTTATCCGAATTTCCAACATCTCAAGATCACTGTGTGGCTTCTCCAATTCCCATGATTGCCAGGCATCCTTTCATTTCTTCTCCAGTCCAATGTATTCTTATTGCTCATCACAAGCCTTCTACTAGAAAACTATATCAAGGCAAATGGGAAAAATGTACTAGATGGGCCTTGAATAAAGGACTGGACCCTTATACCAGTCTCATTCATGAAGTCCTGGCTTTGCTAAACATACTTTTCCAGTCTGGTTCCTCTGCATCTATGATAAAAGTTCATCTGGCAGTGATTTCAAATTTCCATTCAGGCTGGAATGACTCTCCTCTAATGTCTCACAAGCTTTGTAAAGCTTTCTTGAAGGGACTCATGTTACTAAAACCCCCATTTAAAGAACCAGCTCCCCCTTGGGATCTGACTGTTGTTCTTCAACCTCTTACTAAAACCCCCTTTGAACCATCACCATCTTGTGATTTGAAATATTTATCTCAGAAGATGTTATTTTTGGTGGCTATTACTTCTGCAAGAAGGGTTTCTGAGTTGCAGGTCCTATCATGCAAATTGCCCTACCTAATTTTTTTCAAAAAGATAGAGTCGCACTCAGATCAAATCCATCCTTCCTACCAAAAGTAGTCTCCAAAACCAAGATTAATCAGTAACTACAATTACCAGTCTTTTTCCCTAATTTTTCTAACAAAGGGGAATATCCCCTGCATTTACTAGATGTACACAGACAACTTGTTTTTTTTTCACAGAACTGAAGAATTTAGAAAATCAGATTAATTATTTCTAACATTCTCTTCCCTCCATATGGGTAATCCAGTTGCAAAGGTTACTTTAGCTAACTGGCTCAGACTGCATCACGTTCATCTATAATTCTAAAGGACTTTGACTTCCCAAACCAGTTCAAGCCCATTCAGCTAGAGCTGTGGTAACTTCAGCAGTTTTTCATGCCAGAGCTTCTCTAGACGACATCTGTACAGCAGGCACATGGTCTTCTCATCATACCTTTATCACTCATTACAAATTAGATCAGGTCTCAAGGGGTTGAGCATCCTTTGGCTCTATGGTGCTTAGGAATATATTCTTCCTTGAGACCTCCCAAGGCTAAAGTAGCTGGGGATTCTGTCCCACTGTCAAGGATTGGGTGAAGATTAACAACATCAGATAAAGAAGTTATGTCTTACCATAGCGTTCCATCTGTGTTGTCGATCTTCACCAATCCTTGACATTCCTACCCACCTTCCCCCATCCTGAGACTCTTAGTAGACTGGATTAGTCCTCAGCTAGTTTCTCTTTAAGGACTCATATATGGCCTTGATCTGTATACTTTCTATAGTTAACCATATTTTGCCTTTTCTATATACTACTTATTTGGTAAACTCAATCTGAGATAGTCTCTCTGTGGAGCATTATGGGTAGTGCCTGGCTCGAGAGTTTGGAGACTGTGAGTTGGAAGATATGGCCGAGTCAGTTCCAAGGTTCGGAACTGAACCCACTGTTAAGGATTGGTGAAGATCAACAACACAGATGGAATATTATGGTAAGACATAACTTCTTTTTTTTCCTAAAAATTAATACTTTGCTAAATTTGTTTAATTGTTAGGTCTATTTACTCCTCCTTGCCTATTTCATTTTTTCACAGTTTCTTCTAAATTAATCTACCCCCTCTCTTTTTTTCTCGTATGTCCCATACACTTGAATACTATTGTTAGTATTCTTTTTCCCTTTTCTGCAATTGTGTAGCTTTAAATTATTATTGCTGGTATTTTCTTCTGTAGCTGTAGCTAATTTCTTTCTCTGCTTGAAAAAAAAAACTTGTTCTCACTTCTTTACCTTTCTTCCAACTTCTGTTCACTGGTTTAATTTTTGGTGATTTATGGCTGACAAGGAGAAAGGCCCTGCAGGGTTCAAAAAATGCCTCGAGTGTGGGTGCAGAATTCCTTTTTCAGATGCACACACTTTATGTGTATACTGCTTAGGCCCCCTGCACTTACAAGAAGACTGTGCCATATGCCATGGGTTTCATCCCAGAGCTATTACTGAAAGGAAAAACAAACTCATTCTAAAAGGATTGCTTCCTTCCTCTTTTGAAGAGGTCTTATTTGGAGCTTCACCTGCAAAAATCAAAGAAATCTAAATCACCATCTCTGAGCTCTTCTTCTTGTTCCTCAAGGACATCGGCTCAGTCTAGGAAAAGACCTGTCTTGGATCCGACTCCACCATCAGATCATATGAAAAGAAAATCAGAAATGTCACATTAGACTTCATCCTCAGAGCGAAGTAAAAAAGGAAAGAATTATTCAATTCGACCTCAATGTCGGATCCAAAACATAAAAAGATAGAGTCATCAGACCAGACTGCCTTGGATCAAACAAAGAAATTGTCCAATTCATCTATTTCATCAAGCCTAATTGTCTTACCAAGGACCAGAAATTCCCCTTCAGTGGAGCCTGTCCCCTTCAGAGTCCATTCACCCTTTTTAGAATGACTCAGATCTCCCATCTGTAATTTCCACTTGCTATTCCAGGAGTATTATGTAAGAAGATGTGCAGAGGTTGGCAAGAAGGATTCTCTTGGTGCAGAGCCTGACAGGTGTCCCTTCAGCTCCAGCCCCTTTGGATCAGGAGGTCCAATCTTCCACTAACCCCCCTTTACCAGTTCCTCCTCTGGCTCCTTCCATGGACTCAGAGTCCTTGGATCCAAGCCATCTGGCTTCATCTGCTTCTGATCCGAGGATATCCTTATCCTCAGATCTGAGACTTGCTCTGAGCACTTTGGTTCAGTCAAATCCAGAGAAGTCTTGGAGCCAAGGCTACCCTGTTGGATCCAAGGCGTTAGAGTCAACTCCAAAGTTTACTGAGCCATCTCTGCACCTCAGGGCCTTGGTACAGGTTAGTTAGGCTCCAACTTCTGACTCAGGGGGATTCTTCTCAGAGTAGGAAGCTTGCCTTTTCGATCTCTCTCTGGAGATGACTGCTTTTAAGGATATGGAGAGAGCCTTGCCTGCCTTGGCAACACAGACAGTTCCTAGCCGCTAAGATCCTCAGTCTGCAGCTTTGCCATCTCTGCACTTGAAATCTCACCTCTCTTCTCCACAGTGACAGATAGTACCAAAACCCCAGGCTTCCCAGCAGGAGGTCCCAACTTCTTCTTATACCTCCCCAGAGCATCACTCAGGAGGTGCCTAAGAAGAAGACGTGCAATAGGAAGCACCTGGATTTCACAGAGGAATCTATCACAGAAGAGACAGACTTTGATAAAGGTGAAGGGTTCCCACAGTCACCTCTTGATGATGTCTTACTCAGGCACATCCTTAAAATCCTGAAACAGAGAGGTGGTTTTAAGCCCAGCAATCCTTCATCCAAGGAGTCTGTATTCATGGAGTACTGATACTGGCCCATCTACCTCGTGGGTGACTCAGCACATCGATCATTGAGTTGATCTCTCAACGGGTATGGAAGGATCCTGATACCACTGAAACAATACATTGGAGACCTGATAAAATTATGGCAGCACCAGATGACAAGCAGTTTTGGGGGCAAAAGGGGTGCTTGTTGATGCCATGGTCAAGGTGGTGGTCACTAAGAAGGAACTTGCCGAGGAGAGTTCCACTATTCATCCCTTCAACAAGGAGTCTCAGGCAATGGACAGGTTTGGGAAGCATGTCTCTGCTTCAGTGACCTTTGCTTTAAGGTTACTGGAGTATCTGGCACATTTCACCAGATTACAGAGAGACCTCATTAAGGAACTTTCTGACACCCTCTCAGGATCCATTTCTGAAGAAGTGCAAGCATCTGTGAGTTCTCAGTTGGCTAATCTCCAATTGATTTCCAATTCTTCTATGAGGCTTATTTCATACGTAGCCAAAGGAACCTCAAAGTCAGTGGGTTCAGGCATTTCCATAAGGAGGCACACCTGGATGTGCTTATATGATTTTGTGGAGCCCTTCAAGTCTTCATTCATCAATGCTCCTTTTGATGGCACATCTTTGTTTGGCCACAAGGTAAAAGACACATTATCCAGGTGTGAAAAGGACAGAAGGACTCTGTCTGCTGTTGGTATATGTTTTTCCACCCCCTCAAAGGTCCTTTTCCAGGAATCAACAAGGTAGTGAAAAAATGTGGTTCAAAAAGTCCTGGGACCTGTCCAGGGCACAAGTGGAGGTAGTTCCCCAGAGACAGAGGGGGAGCTCCAATAGTAGATGCCACCCTGTTAGCAGAGGTGGTGTGCAAAACCAAAGGTCCAAAGATTCTTTCTTTGGCAGACCCTTCCAGCGTTCCTGAAAGGAAGCCTGGTTGCCCTCCTCTGGTGGCAATCAGACCTGCACCAGAGAGCCTGGCTAGAAATAACAGCAGATACTTGGGAGCAGAAGATCATTACCAGAGGTTATATAATACCATTTCCCCTTCCTCCTCCAACTTCAAGAAAAATCCCTGATGATCCACCTAGTCAGAAGGAACAAGCAACAATTCAGGTATAAAGGCTGCTAGAAAAAAAGGTCATCAAAAAGTCCCGCCAGACCAGATAGAATTCGGAACTTACTCAAGATTCTTTTTAGAGCCAAAGAAAACAGGAAACTGGAGACCAATTCTGAATCTCAGCAATTTAAACAAGTCAGATCGATGCACCAAATTCTGGATGGTCACTGGTTAGTCCATTTTTCCCTTTTTGGGCAAGGACAATTGGATGTGCTCAATAGACCTTCAGGATGTGTACTATCCCATAAAGATGAACAGATGATCCAGAAGGTACTTATGCTTCTGGCTGGGAGCCAGTCATTACCAGTTCAGAGTTCTGCCCTTTGGCATCATCACATCCCCCAGGGTGTTTACCAAGTGCATGACAGTAGTTGCAGCTCACTTAAGACTGCAATGATTCTGGCTGTTTCCGTATCTAGATGACTGGCTGATTTCTGCCCTGATCAGGTATCAACTGTTAAAGACAAAAGGCCAGGTTCTCCAGACATGTTCTCTTCTGGTGATAACCATAAACTACGAAAAATCTCAACTAGAGACAACTCGAGGTTTAGAATTCATAGGACACTTCTCAACACAACATTAGTCATAGCATCTCTACCTACCTCAAGAGTGCAGTCAGTAAGGTCACAGATCAGAAAAATAATCTGCAGTACCAGGATTTCAGCCCATTTGGTTCTTCAAGGTCTGGGTTCATTGACAGTGGCTATAACTCTAGTACCGTTAGCCAGATTTTACATGATTTTACAGTGAATGTTAGCAACACAATGGTTAATCCTCTACCAACCAATGTCAACAGCAATATGAATCACCCATGCATGCAAGAGAGATCTCAGATGGTGGATTCATTTGGATCAGGTTCTACAAGGCCCTCCGTTAATTTCCCTTCGGGGACAATTGCAGTTCAAACCTACAATATGTCAGTAGTTTGGTACATTAACAAACAAGGAGGGACCAGATCTTACCCTTTGTGTTGAGAAGTGCTCAGGGTGTGGCAATGGGTGATCTCATTCAATCACTTTCTTATAGCAATGTATACTCCAGGAAAGTCCAACGTAATAGCAAACAAGCTGAGCAGGTGTGTTCTTCGACCTGTGAAGTGATTTTTCATCAGTGCGGCCAGCCTTGCTGCAATCTTTTTGTTTCTTCTCTAATCAACAAATGCAGCAACTACTTTTCCCTATTCTCCTCACAGGGAGAATCACTGAGGGATGCTCTACTTCACTATTGGCCCTCTGGTTTACTGTATGCTTATCCACCAATTCCATTAATTCTGAAGTTCCTTCAAAAGCTGCCATGTTGAAGAGCAAAGTCATCCTCATTGCACCTTATTGGCCTCAACAGATTTGTTTCCCCTTCCTTTGGCCTCACTTACTTCTCGAACTTTGGATTCTGCATCCAACAGGCATAATCCATCCAGATATTCCATGCTTCAGGCTGACTGCCTGGCTTCTCCAATTCCATTAATAGCTAGACAACCTATGCTGTCTTCCCCTGTCCAACACATACTTTTATCTTTCGATAAACCTTCTGCACATAAGCTCTACTCCAGTAAATGAAGAAGGTTTGTTTACTGGGCGCAACAAAATAATATTGATCCTTTTTCAGATTCTATACATAACAGCCTTGAATTTTTGGCCTTACTTTTTAAAAAAGGAGCTAGTTTCTCGACAGTGAAGGTCCAATTAGCAGCGATATTGAATTTTCACATTGGATTTGAAGGTTCTTCAATTGCCTCTCATAAGAGCTGCAAAGCATTTTTGCGAGGCACTCTCCTTTTAAGGCCTCCTGTTAAAGACCCTACTCCACCATCAGATTTAAATATGGTACTGCAAGCACTTATCCATCTCCCCCTTTGAACCAGCAGCTAGGTGTGACCTTAAATATCTGTCTTGGAAAACAGTATTTCTAGTTGTCATTACTTCTGCCAGATGAATTTCAGAGATTCAAGCCTGGTCTTCAAAACCACCATAATTGATCTTTCACAAGGATAGAGTTACATTAAGAACTAATGCATCCTTTCTCCCTAAAGTGGTATCAGACTCTAATGTCAATCAATCCCTTAGTTTGCTGGTTTTCGTTCCTAAATTTGCTAAGAAGGGCGAATACATGTTATACATATTAGATGTTCACAGACAATTACATTTGTACCTACATAGAAAGAAAAACATCAGGAAAACAGACCAATTATTTTCTTTTTCAGTAATAAAGTTGGAGAAAACAGTTGCCAAAGTAACTTTAGCCACATGGCTGACTGATTGTATTTCATTTATTTATAACAAATTGGGCATTGCCTTAGCAAAAGTGCTATGAGCTCATTCAACTAGTTCCATGGCAGCTTCTTCAGCTTTCCAATCTAGAGTGTCCATGGATGACATGTGAAGCAGTAACTTGGGCTACTCCACATACCTCTGTTACTCGTTACAAATTGGATCTGGTCTCAGAGGTATAGCATCATTTGGTTCAATGGTAGTCAGGAATATCCTTCCTTGAGTCCACCCAGGATTTTAGGTAGCTGGGGACTGTCCCAAACATTGAGGACAGAATGAAAATTGACAACATCAGATAAAGAAGTTATGCACTCACCATAACATTCCATCTGTGTTGTCCTATTTTCAATCTTGCTCAACTCCCCACCCTCCAACCCCCATCCTTTGAAAACTAAGAGTGAGGGGGCGTCACTTCCCTGATATTATAGTCTCTTCACTGCTTCACTAATATTTCTTTCTGCTGAGTCTGCAAACAAGGTCTGAGGCACTTGGGGTTGGTGATTTTTGGGTAAGGGAGAAGCTTGAGAGTTTTAGGTTGCCGTGAGCTTTTACAACGGCCGAGTCAGATCCGAGAGATCAAGAACAAACCCATAAGTTGAAAATTGACAACACAGATGGAATGTTATGGTGAGTACATAACTTCTTTTTATTACAAATATTGATTGCATTAAATATGATACCTTGAAACTTTTCTCTCTGGGCCTCTGCTGAAAAAGGGCACCTGTGCTAGTTGGACTTTCACAGTAAATAATTATCAATAAATAAATAATAAACAACAACCTTAAAATGATCTGTGAGTGAATTGTCTACCAGTGCAGCCTCTGCAGAAGTGGAGAATAATGATGGTATTTTGAAATACCGGTAAGTCACCAGGCTGCAAAACTCTGCATCTGCTCCAAGCAGTTAAGTTCCAGCATCTGGAAGGCCTGGGGGATAAGGAGATGAATTCAAACAAGAGGAGACCATAGTATGCCCAATGACAGAGATGTTTTGTGGAGGGATAAGGTGCTTAACCCAGGTGGTATCTCCCACATTAAAACAATATAATTTGACAACAGAGCACAGCTAGTCTTTAAATGTCAGTAACCATACCAAGATTTCTAACCTTCTTGGCAAACTCCAGTTTGTCACTACTCTAAACAGTGATGGTAGTTAGAAACCAGCAGTTTGAATCCCTCAAGGTGGTGTGAGTAGCCACTGCCACCATCTTGAAGTTTTTGAGTGATCATGAGTCACCCGATTTTGGATGCATTCCAGATCCTTTCATGGCGAATCAACAATAGAACTATTATCTTTATGGAAAGAAGGGTAAGGTTGAATGTCATCTGCAGAGTAGTGATATTGTAAACCACTATCCTTAATGAGATCCCTCAGAGAAAACATACATATGGACAATAACAAAGGATGCAAATCAAGCTCTGTGAGACACTGGAGATGACTTGGCAACTGGACCAAGGATTAACACCAGAAATTAATTAGGGTGCATATAGGAATATAGGAGGCAAACCAATTATTACCTGGACTCCTACAGTAAGCATGGAAGTTGGTAAGAAGAATTTTGACATCCACTGTATCAGATGTAGAAGAGGGTTCAAAAAGGGCCAGGATAGAGTAGTAACAGTAATCTCTGTCCATAAAGAGATTATCCTCATCTGAATAATGGCCGTCTCAGTACTCATGTAAAATCAAGACTGGACTAGAATGGATTAGGAAGTATATTGCTCTGTACAACTCAGTCAAGCCATGATTAGACAACCTTCTCATTAATTGTTCCAGTAAATGGATGGTTAGGAATATGACAGTAATTATAAAGAGTTTCTATCTTGAGAGAGTTTTTCCAAAATAGGTGTCATCAAGGCCCCCTTTAACAGCATTGGAAAAGCTCAGCTATTCAAAGATTGTTGGACAATGAGCTTCCACCCCCCCTACCTTCTCTTTTCACGGAAACTGACATAAAACCATGGTTTACAATGAATGAGATGCACAGGCTACACATGATAAAATGACAGATCCAGAGAAGACCTGATGGCCTGTAATTTATCAGGTCCATCAACAGTGGACCCTGAGGGAAGAACTGGGGGAAGGTCGTAGCAAATTTACCAACATTTACAGTATAAATGATTCTTACATTCCATTAGCTGAAAACGTTGGGGGGGGGGTAAATAGGGCAAAGCAACCAAAACATAAACATGGCGGTGTGATCTGATTTAGAGATGGAAACACCAAGCTGGAAAACCAAGAACAGAATATGGATGAATTTGTGGATGACAGCAGAAATGATGTGGGCATACCCCAACCTCTTGTAATACAGAATATTTTACTATTGAGGGACATAGACTTGTAATGTGCTTAGATGCTGAAATCATCTCCTTGCTAACTTGTTGGGATACCCTAACAATGTAGTCCCTGAATTCCTGTAGGAACATCCTCATATTAGCTGGTAGACAAGCAAGAAAGGCACTGGAAGCTGCAGACTTCACTTTGGCCAGTTGTAACAGAGAGTAACAATAAATTTCCACCCCCATCACTGATGCTGTCTATTCTAAGGAAATGAGTTATAGATATACCTGGGGATATTGCAGCCACAAAATGTGGATTAAAATGTTCATTCAGCTAGGTCTCTGTGATAAAATGGCAGGTCAGTATCAGCATCAACACTACAGTTCAGAGCTAATACCTGGCTTTGTTACAGATGGACCTGTCATTACCATAAAATGCTCTCAGCTGACTGGGGTTGACTAGGTCCCTGATACTAGTCTTATCAGAAAGGAAGGTTCTCTGGGTACATTACAAAGGGCAAAAATTGTGACATTTCACCCCAGAATTGTGCCTGATCATCAAAACACCCAACGCCTGCACAGTTATGGTAGCCTCATCTATGCCATCTTCAACTGGAATGAAAACTGTAAGAAGAAAGCCTGTGCTTTATAGCCCTTATGATTAAATATAATACTGAATAGCACAACACAACATAAGGGGCAACATGTATTCCCACAACAGTGACAAGTTATGAAAACAAAGGTCCCGACAAATGTGTATATAAAATTCAATAATGAAGGCAGTTAGATATGTGTTCTTTGGACCCTAGCTTGAGTTAAGACTCTTCAGTAGAACAACACAGAGTTAGAATAACCAAGGAACATTCACAAATAAGCACATCATTTAAATATTTCCAAGACAGATTATCATGCCTAGAGAGGATAGACAAGTTTCGGGGTTAGTAAAAATCCAAATGATGTGGCCAGTAGGTTGTCAAAAAATAGGGTAACCGTTTGAAATCTTGGGACCTGCTTTGCAGAATCCCAGGATATGCAAATGGAATAGCTGAAAATCTGGATTTGTGTGTACTTAAGTCCAAGATTGCCATTTTGTATATTATTCCCTTTTCTCTGAGATATGTTGATCTCTGACTTGGTATATATAAGCTTAGGGGGATGGGGGCTTGTCCCACAATGCAGGTGAGCTTACTCCAAAACAAGCTTAAAGAAGAATGATGTTCAATATTTACCCTTCTGTATTTTTGGTCTTTTTTTTTTAAACATAATCTTAGAATGTGACAAAGTGAATCTTGAGATTTCAGTAGGGAGACAACAATTTATGTTGCTATTACAAAAATAAATAAATAAAAAAGAAATAGCAATCAAGACTGCAATGTGAAAAGCATAGAGCAACAAATGGTGAAAGCAGTTTATCTAATGCCAGACTGACTAAGAAGTAACGCTAAAGCTTATTTATAGATGAATTCACATCAAGTAGGCTTTAAGCAAGCCATATTGCTGACCATAAATTATAAAACAAAGCAGACAAAACCCATCCAGCAGAATTCATTCAGAAATGAGGTAGAAAAATGCACTATGCCCTTCAATGCAATGCTGAAGTCTGAAAAAAAAAAAACATCAGGCAGACAGTCCAGTTCAAAATGCTTAGACACAATTCTGTGTTTGTTTACAGCATATGCAAACAAAAGTTCTGAATTCTGCCGCTCCAGGCCTCATAAATCTCAGGGATGAAAGAAAGAAACAGAGCTGATATACAAGCAGTATTTCAAAACTTTGGCCAACACAAGACCATACAGATGGGCAAACCCAAATTAAAAAAAAAAAGTCAAGGGTGTGATTTATGCCGTCAAGAATGCCAATAGTTAGTTGAAAAATCAGAAACAGAGGTTGGATTTTCACACTAATAGAAATGGACTAAAACTGACCCCAGACAATAAAGATCCAAAGTTAAGCAGTGTAGTGTAAGTTCTGCACAGTCCACCAACAGACAAAGTTAATCACTTCCTTGACTGCATTAATTATATGAAACTACAAACAGGTTAAATTTGTGTTACCCAGCAGGACCAGGACCATAATGGCGGAAGTAAATAATCCTTTTGCTGTAAATCTCACGGAAGTTATGTGCTGTAGACCAGGAAAAGTTGAATGGCAGTTTGGCTGAAAATAAGGAAAAAGGAAATGGGACAGAAAAAAAACAATTAGAAAATAAGGAAATAAAGTAGCAGAAAACTAAAAACAAAGTTAAGCCCTTAAGCCAAATGTGCATTGTGCTTGAGAACAAGTTTTAGGAGAGGATGAACATGTATTCATACCTATGCTCACTTACTAATTATGCCCAAAGTAGATCGACATAAGATGAATGTACTGTTAAAAAAACAAGTGAATTATGTACAGAAATCAAGTGACAGCTATAAACACTTATGTTAGATTCAAAGTAACAACTGATGTGTAAAAAATGTATTGCAGAATCGCAAGCTTTAACATAGACAAGAAATTAGCAAATTTATTAAATTGCAGTATAGTTTTAAAAATTTCATTGAGGTAATAAAGGAACATAGTTCTGGCATTGGAACAAATGTCAAGGAAAACCGAAGCCATATTTAAAACAGGGAATTAAATACATATGACTATTTAGCAGCATTTCCTAGAGTATTGTTTAAATCGAATGTCTAAATTGCTTTTGATCTTGAATCCTTAGATTAATGTAAAGCCTGTGACAGTATAGATAGCGATGTAATTTAAATAAACTGAGCATAGTCATTGACCAAAGAAACATATTACATGGTTTAAGGCATGAACTGGAAGGATTAGTGAAGTAATGTGTAGTCAACATTTCTGATATTAATCATTTGTGCACACTTCCATCTTCTGCAGATTGAAATTTGGCCCAAGTTGTTGTATATCTTTATACATATTATTGCCCTAAGGAACATGTCACTGTGTCCATAAATTCATTTATTTATTGACATTTGTTTAGCAGGAAATCCAGTTGGACAATGGTACCTGGTTTTAGCAGCAGCCTGGGTAGCAATGGGAAAGGAAAGTATGAGTAACTTAGGCTTGGAAAAGATAGACGATTATGATATGCGGACAGGAAGTAATCGAAGATCTAATAGAGGAAACTGATAGGAGACTGTATACAAGGAGGTAATAAGGAAATAATATATTAAACAAACTTGGGAACTGTCAGTCTGAGTAGAGATTAGTAATGTATATATACTATGAGCAGATGGTGCTCCAGTGGAGATGAATAGTATAAAATAAGATAAATATACTGGGGATGTACATGCCAGTGCATTTCTTTGTGCCAGTCCCAAGCCTGGATAAATGTGGAGGTTGCGTCAGGAAGGGCATCCAGTGTAAAACTTCGCCAAAACATTTCATGCAGTCACCAAGAAAAATTTTTATACCGGATCGGTCAAGGCCCGGGTTAACAATGACCACCACCAATACTGTTAGCCTACAGGGTGCTGGTGGAAATTGGGTTACTGTTGGACGAAGTAGGAGAAGAGGCAGAAGACATGGCTGAAGGCAGGAGGAGAGGAGAAAGGCTAGAACTGTTGTAGTGAGGGTCGGAACTTTGAATGTTGGCCGTATGACTGGTATAGGGAGAGAGCTAGCTGATATGATGGACAGAAGGAAGGTTGGTATATTGTGTGTGCAGGAGACCAGAAGGAAGGGGAGTAAGGACAGGTGTATCGGAGGTGGGTTCAAATTGTTTTATCATGGTGTGGATGGGAGGAGAAATGGCGTAGGAGTTATTCTGAAGGAACAGTATGCTGAGAGTGTTTTGGAGGTGAAAAGAGTGTTGGATAGAGTGATGTTTATGAAGCTGGAAATTGATGGTGTAATGATGAATGTTGTTAGTGCATATGCTCCACAGGTTGGGTGTGCAATGGATGAGAAAGAAAAATTTTGGAGTGAATTGGATGAAGTGGTGATGACTGTACCCAAGGGTGAGAGAGTGGTGATTGGAGCAGATTTCAATGGGCATGTTGGTGAAGGGAACAGAGGAGATGAGGAAGTGATGGGTAGGTATGGTGTTAAACAAAGCAATGCAGAAGGTCAGATGGTAGTGGATTTTGCGAAAAGGATGGACATGGCTGTGGTGAATACATATTTTAACAAGAGGGAGGAGCATAGGGTGGCATACAAGAGTGGAGGAAGATGCACACAGGTGGATTATATCTTATGTAGGAGGGCCAGTTTGAAGGAGATTGGAGACTGTAAAGTGGTGACCAGAGAAAGTGTCGTTAGGCAGCATAGGATAGTGGTTTGTAGGATGGCGTTGGTTATCAAGAAGAGGAGAAGGAGTGTGAGGGCAGCACCAAGGATCATGTGGTGGAAATTGAAAAAGGGTAATTGTGAGGTGGAGTTCAGGGATGAGTTAAGGCAGGCACTGGGTGGCAGTGAAGAGTTACCAAATAGCTGGGTAACTACAGCAGAGCTAGTAAGGGAGATGGCTAGAAAGGTGCTTGGTATCACATCTGGACAGAGGAAGGACAACATAGAGACATGGTGGTGGAATAAGGAAGTACAGGAGAGTATAAAGAGAAAGAGGTTGGCAAAGAAGAAGTGGGATTGTCAGAGAGATGAAGAAAGTAGACAGGAGTATAAGGAGATGAGGTGCATGGCAAAGAGAGAGGTAGCGAAGGCTAAGGATAAGGCATATGATGAGTTGTATGAAAGGTTGGACACTAAGGAGGGAGAAAATGACCTGTACCGATTGGCTAGACAGAGGAACCGAGCTAAGAAAGATGTGCAGCAGGTAAAGGTGATAAAGGATAATGAGGGAAACATACTCACAAGCGAGGAGAGTGTGTTGAGGAGATGGAAAGAGTACTTTGAGGGGTTGATGAATGAAGAGAATGAGAGGGAGAGAAGATTAGATGATGTAGGGATAGTAAATCATGAAGTGCAATGGATTCGCAAGGAGGAAGTAAGGATAGCTATGAAGAGAATGAAGAATGGAAAGGCTGTTGGCCCAGATGACATACCTGTGGAAGTATGGAGGTGTTTAGGTGAAATGGCAGTGGAGTTTTTAACCAGATTGTTTAATGAAATCTTGGAAAGTGAGAGGATGCCTGATGAATGGAGTAAAAGTGTTTTGGTACCGATTTTTAAGAATAAGGGTGATGTGCAGAGCTGTAGTAACTACAGAGGGATAAAACTGATCAGTCACAGCATGAAGTTATGGGAAAGAGTAGTGGAAGCAAGGTTAAGAAGGGATGTGATGATTAGTGATCAGCAGTATGGTTTCATGCCAGGAAAGAGCACTACAGATGCGATCTTTGCTCTGTGAGTGTTGATGGAGAAGTACAGGGAATGTCTGAAGGAGTTGCATTGTGTTTTTGTAGACTTAGAGAAAGCATATGACAGGGTGCCTAGAGAGGAGTTGTGGTATTGTATGAGGAAGTCAGGAGTGTCAGAAAAGTATGTAAGAGTGGTATGGGATATGTACGAGGGTATTGTGACAGCGGTGAGGTCTGTGGTGGGAGTGACGGATGCATTTAAGGTGGAGGTGGGGTTACATCAAGGGTCAGCTCTAAACCCTTTCCTATTTGTAGTGGTGATGGACAGATTGACAGACGAGATCAGACAGGAGTCCCCGTGGACTATGATGTTTGCAGATGACATTGTGATCTATAGTGAGAGTAGGGAACAGGTGGAGGAGACCCTGGAGAGATGGAGATATGCTCTAGAGAGAAGAGGAATGAAGGTCAGCAGAACTAAGACAGAATATATGTGTGTGAATGAGAGGGAGAATAGAGGAATGGTGAGGATGCAAGAAGTAGAGGTGGTGAAGGTGGATGAGTTTAAATACTTGGGGTCAATAGTTCAGAGTAACGGTGAGTGTGGAAGAGAGGTGAAGAAGAGAGTACAGGCAGGATGGAGTGGGTAGAGAAGAGTGTCTGGAGTGATTTGTGACAGACGAGTACCTGTAAGAGTGAAAGGGAAGGTCTACAAGAGAGTAGTAAGACCAGCTAAGTTATATGGGTTGGAGACAGTGGCATTGACAAAAAGGCAGGAGTTTGAGCTGGATGTGGCAGAATTAAAGATGTTAAGATTTGCACTGGGTGTGATGAGGGTGGACAGGATTATGAATAAGTATATTAGAGGGTCAGCCCAGGTTGGAAGGTTTGGAGACAAAGCCAGAGAGGCACGATTACATTGGTTTGGACATGTGCTGAGGAGGGATGCTGAGTATATTGGGAAAAAGATGCTAAGGATGAAGCTACCAGGTAACAGGAAAAGAGGAAGGTCTAAGATAAGGTTTATGGATGTGGTGAGAGAGGACATGCAGGTGGTTGGTGTGACAGAGCAAGATGCAGAGGACAGGAAGAAATGGAAACAGGTGATCTGCTGTGGCAACCCCTAATGGGAACAGCCGAAAGAAGATGATGATTCATAGCTTGTACAAAAAGGAATAAAATAATGTCTTTATAGCATGTTAAGTGGAGGGCCTAGAAGTTTTGTTACTGGAGTTAGCTGGTAAAGCTACAAGAGAGTATAGACCAGGAACAAATCCAGGATTCACCTAGTGTGTGGTGGTTAGATATGGACCTCAAATCAAGTGAGATTGAGTTTCAGTATCTGACAACACAGCTAGAGCAGAGGGTATTTTCTGCAGATTGCTAAGGTTTGTAGGTGGAGTGATTTTCTTTTTTTAATCATATGGGCATAATGATCTGTTTGGATAGTAGTTGTGTTGAATGCTACAAAGAGATAAATCCTGGAAACATACATTCAAAACAAGCAGCCAGAAAGTTTTCTTAAATATAAACAACTCTGCAACCTTACTAAAAAACAAATATATCAGACTCCAGTCTAACCAATCAATAAAACCCAAACATTTCTGCAATTCCATTAATTCTCTTCTCAACCCAGGTACCAAAAACAATCCCTGCCCTGACACCAGCAAATCTGATCCTGAAATAGCCTCTCTATTCAACTCCTTCTTCACCAACTCCATAGCAGAACTGACCAAGACCTTCCCTAACAATAACCCTTCCCCTCAAACTATTCAATCGTCCTCATCCCCTACACCACCCTCTGCCCCCAATCCTCCTCCAGTATTTGAACTTAAACCCATCTCAACCTCCCACATAAAAATTACTGTCTAAATTAAAACCATGCTCCAATGTCCCTGATAATATCCCATCTTCCTTCCTAAAAAAATTACTCTCTAAATTAAAACCATGCTCCAATGCCCCTGACAATATCCAATCTTCCTTCCTAAAAATAGCTGCAGATGGTATTGCTCTCCCCATTAGCATCTTGATCAACAGATCCATGCAGGAATCTTATGTGCCCAAATTATGTCGGGCTGCCTTTATTCTACCTCTCCATAAAGGAGGCAAAAACAATAACATCTCTAACTACCGTCCCATAGCTATCCTCTTTCCAATCTCAAAACTTCTGGAAAAATGCATCCACCTTCAGCTTATGCCATTCCTAGGTAATCACCAACTAATCACTCCAACCCAACATGGCTTCCGACCTGGCCAAAGTACTATCACTGCCCTTCTCTCCTTCTTAGACACAATAAATCTTGCCCATGACTGGAAAAATAGCATCAACAGTTCTACTAGATCTGTCCAAGACATTCGATACCATCTCCCACACCCATCGCTTGAACCATCTTTCTAACCTTAATCTCTCCCAGAATACTTTATCCTGGTTTTCAAGCTACCTCTCTGACAGGTCTCAAGCTGTGAAATTGGGGAAAGGCCCCTCAACCTTCCTATCCCCACTGGGGTACCCCAGGGATCCATATTCGGTCCAATGCTATTCAACATCTTTATTAATTATTTCCACAAAGCCGTACCCGACACCAAAATTGTACAATATGCAAATGGTTCAACTTTAGTCTGCTGCACCTCTAACCTCTCAGAGCTCCAAACAGTGACCCAAACTGCTTTCTCCACCACTGAAAACTGGATGCTGCAAAACCGCCTCTCGCTAAATGCCAATAAATCCAAAATACTATTATTCTCTCCCTCAAAACCTTCCCCTCTTGATAAAAACTCATTCCAAATTATTAGCCAAAACACCTCTACTATAGCGGTTGTTCCCTTCGCTAAACTACTCGGGGTTACTATTGATGAACACCTAAAATTCGACACTCACATCCAGCAAAGCATTACGAAACCCATATAAAATTTGGTATGCTATACAGAAACACCCACATTCTCTCTCCTTCCACCAGACAAACTCTCGCCTCTACCTATCTACTCCCCTCACTAATGTATGGCACTCCTCTACTAACAAACTTATCTGCCTCTCTCTCCTCCAAAATGGAAGTCTGTTATAATAGGATTTCTAAATTTGCAACCAAAGCCAAATTCTCCTGTCATAATTGTACTGCCTTTCATTTGTTAAATTGGCATGAACTCACCAACCATCTAGACTATCTCCAAGTTACTACAGCCTACAGACTAATTTTTCAACCTAAGTGCCTAGCACTAACCAACATCCTACAACCTTACACCATTCAGAGAACTCTAAGATCTGCTCACCAAAACCTAATCACTGTCTGCAAACCCAGTTGTCCTGCTGGTCAGCTTCTTCTATCCTTTTCCTTAGCTAAAAAATGGAATTCTCTTCCTTCCTCTCCAAGGACTTGTGAAAACTATGAAGACTTTAAAACTCAGCTGCATTCCTACCTTTCCTCTAACAGGAAATGCAACTGCACTCTACCCACCTAGCCTAATAATCAATCCACCCCTTAAACTCCTGACTAACTCTGAGTAGAAGCTAACCTAGCATAAATGTACATATTGTAAATAACATAATTGTACGTATTATAAATAACCCATCCCACCTTTTTTTTCTTTTCTCTCTTTTCCTTCTAAGTCTTTATTCTCCCTCTCAGTTAAGTTACCACTGCCATCCTAAATATTTAGGTACTATGTAACCAAAGAATTTATTCCTGTTCTCTAGCATGGAATGAAATTGTAAATGTGTCTTCTTTACTGTGATTGTATATGTAACTAAACTATGTAATGAGGACAGGGGCAGCCCGTGCTATCGGACTGCCAGACTGCAGCCCCCTCAGAATGAAATAAAAATAGAAAAAAAATATTTTTTAAATTTTCGCGCATGCACAGTAGTCCCGACTACTGCGCGTCTATGCGCATGCTCCAGGCAGTCCGGCAGGACCCATAGGAAACACATGGAGACGTCTGTGCACTTTTAAAGTGCACAGACTCGCTGGGATGATGCATCGGGGCCAGACTGCAACAGCAGCAGTCAGAACAGTCTCGGACTCTCGTCGGGAGGTTTGATGTCAGGGATCTCATGGGTCTTTGGAGAATTGTGCAGGCAGGATGTACGTTAACTGGATTATGGAGAAGGAGAACGGACAGGTAAGTGTATGGTGCTGTTTACAATGTATGGTACTTGCTTTTAGTGTGTGTGTGTGTGTGTAAATGCCCCAGGTGCTCATGGTGGTGTGGTAGGGAATACCTCAGGCTTGAACCCTGTACCCTGTATGCAGGTGTTAAAGACTTGAGTTCCCTACCCACCACCATTTGTAAAAAAATTGCAGATTTTTGCCTCATATTTGATCTGATCTGTTCCTCATAATATCTGTGGTTTGTAAATGTTGCAATGCTTGATATTTGATGGTGTAGTAGTAGCATTGTTGCCTCACAGCTGCAGGTTCTCAGGTTTGATTCTTGGCTGGGGTTCCTTCTTTGTGGGGTCTGTATCTTCTCCCTGTGTTTGTGTGGGTTTGCTTTTGTGTCGTCCTCCCATGTTACAAAGACATGTCTGCATTATTTCTTCCTGGGCCTCTGCTGAAAATTGTTTTTTTGTTCCAAGTCAGACTGTCCTGATTAACAAATGTTAAATAAAATTGACAGGCATTTATTTGAATTTCAGACTTCAGGTTTCTGAATGTTTAATTCCTTGCATATTTGATGGTGCAGTGGTAGCATTGTTGCCTCACAGCTATAGGTTTTCTGGTTTGATTCTTGGTTGGGGTGGCTTCTGTGTGGAGTCTGCATCTCCTCCCTGTGTTTGTGTGGATTTGCTCTGGTGCCCTGCCATTTTACAAAGATGTGTCTGCAGTATTCATCCCTGCGTCTCTGCTGAAAATTGTTTTTGTTCTGTCCGCAGTAAAATTGACAGGCATTTGAATTTCAGACTTCAGGTTTCTGAATGTTTAATTCCTTGCATATTTGATGGTGCAGTGGTAGTATTGTTGCCTCACAGCTATAGGTTTTCTGGTTTGATTCTTGGTTGGGGTGGCTTCTGTGTGGAGTCTGCATCTCCTCCCTGTGTTTGTGTGGATTTGCTCTGGTGCCCTGCCATTTTACACAGACGTGTATGCAGTATTAATCCCTGCGTCTCTGCTGAAAATTGTTTTTGTTCTGTCCGCAGTAAAATTGATAGGCATTTGAATTTCAGACTTCAGGTTTCTGAATGTTTAATTCCTTGCATATTTGATGGTGCAGTGGTAGTATTGTTGCCTCACAGCTATAGGTTTTCTGGTTTGATTCTTGGTTGGGGTGGCTTCTGTGTGGAGTCTGCATCTCCTCCCTGTGTTTGTGTGGATTTGCTCTGGTGCCCTGCCATTTTACAAACACGTGTCTGCAGTATTAATCCCTGCGTCTCTGCTGAAAATTTTTTGTTCTGTCCGCAGTAAAATTGACAGGCATTTGAATTTCAGACTTCAGGTTTCTGAATGTTTAATTCCTTGCATATTTGATGGTGCAGTGGTAGTATTGTTGCCTCACAGCTATAGGTTTTCTGGTTTGATTCTTGGTTGGGGTGGCTTCTGTGTGGAGTCTGCATCTCCTCCCTGTGTTTGTGTGGATTTGCTCTGGTGCCCTGTCATTTTACAAAGACGTGTCTGCAGTATTAATCCCTGGGTCTCTGCTGAAAATTGTTTTTGTTCTGTCAGCAGTAAAATTGACCGGCATTTGAATTTCAAACTTCATGTTCTTCAGAATACATAGTAGCACAACCTTTTTTTCTAGCAATTTTCTAAGTTTATAAGATGAATATTTTAAATGTGTCCCTATTTTTGGGACTGTATTCCCCCATTATTGGCTTTGTCCAGGTTTTTGTGCTAAGGTTGACAGCTATGGCAAGAACTGAATTCACTGAATATGTTTGAGGGCTGTATTCCCTCATTACTGGGTTTGTCCAGGTGTTTTGTACTAAGAGGTTGACAGCTATGGTGACAACTGAATTCACTAAATGATAGCCATTTAAGTTTCAGTCTTCCTCTCTTTTACAAAGCAGCTGATGTATGTAGTGGTATGTTACTCTGACTGTTTTTTGCTCAGGGACCTTGGCAGTAAAATGTATGGTGGCAACACAACATTTTATTCTAGCAACTTTCCAAAATTATACAAGCAATGTTTAATGTGTCCCTGGTTTTTGGGCTTTTGACCCCCAATACATTTTGGCTTTTTCCAGTTTTCTTGAGCTGCGAAGTTGAGATGCAGTTGAGTATTGAGTAAATTTTACAAGCAGCTGAGAGCTGCAGGGGAATAGAAGTTTAGTGCTTTGCCTAGTTAATACTATAGCACAACAGGTTGTGTACTTGCTTTTGATGCAGAAGGCTGTGGGTTCTACTCCCACAAGGGGTGGATGCTGCCGTACTGAGAATGTTCTCCTTGGTGAAGATACTAACTATGAGTCTGTTATCAGTTTGCCATCCATTTCTTCTTGCAATATTATTACTAGCTTATCATTTTTTAATGTAATATAGGCAATTTATTCCTGAGGGGCAACAGACACTTTATTTTTCGATGAAACCATGAAATATAAAGGTGATTGCTAGCAGCAACCGCTTCATTAGTTACAGAATTCTTTAATGTTGGATTATTTAGAAGACTTACTTCAGAGATTGTGCATATTTACTGATAATGGACTGTAAAATTTTGCATATTTACTGATAAAGGTGGACTGTAGAATTGTGCATATTTACTGATAATGGTGGACTGTAGAATTGTGCATATTTACTAATAATGTTGGACTGTGGAATTGTGCATATTTACTAATAATGGTGGACTGTAGAATTGTGTATATTTACTAATAATGATGGACTGTGGAAGTCTGAGTAGACTTTTTTATGATAAATGTTCTCAACTGGGCAGTTTTGCCATTATGGGTGCATATGGTTTGTTTCATTGCTTACTGGAAAAATGTTCAAAACAAATTTAAAACACCCTCTAACAAGTGTACTGTATTGTACAAGGAATATAATTTTAGTACAATGAGGAAGGTGTATCAAAGAGCACATGTATGTTTCATATGCAAGGGGCCTATGATTTGAAAACAGCCCAAAATTAATCTTTATCTGCCACTGGCAAAATGTATTTTCTTTGAATGTGGGTTTCAATGCTGTTTCAATGAATGTGAGTTTCAAGGGCAGAGAAGTTTTAATGCTAAGTTTTCATTGTGAGACTGCATTGCTTTGTTTAACAGATGACTTAGTGTTTGTGCTGTAAAATACAAAATAAAACTTTCAAATGAAGTCCAACTCATCATAGAAGTAAAGCAGTATGCACATTAGTGTTTATGGTAAATGGAGTGAAATAGCCAAGTAATGGTTCATTGGAATGGCTGCAGGGGCTCCATTCAACCATTATTTTGTCAGGGGGGAAGGGCAGCAAACTCAGACAGGCCCAGCTGAACTATACCTCCCAACTGTCCAGATTTTCAAAGAATGAATAGATTTTTGCTTCTTATTTTTGGTTTGTTCTTCATAAAATTTGTAGTTTTCTGGCAAATCATTTCGGAATTAAGTCACTAAATAATAAGTTTCAGACTTCATAACCTTCAGAAAAATGCATGTTAAAGTAAGAGCTGTTCTATCAACTGTCTCAATTTATACAAGAGCAATTTTTAGTACTGTTTATATGTGCCCCCAATATATTTGGCCTTGTTCAGATTTACTGCATTAACAGGTTGAGAGGTACATGCAAATAAATTGCTTTATAGAATTAGGCATAGCCAACCTCTCAACTGTCCCCAATTTTTTACTCAAAATGTTGCTCTTCCCCCTAATAATCCCTCCGCAAAATAGCAATTTTGGAAGAAAACATGGAGGGTTTACAATTAAGAAATAACTGTAATAATCAAAGTTATAGATTACTTGAAATGCATGTAGATTCTTTTATTTTGTCAGCTGCTCAAGGTAGCAGTACTAATATTAAAGTGTCCCTTCTTTGGCAGGTAGCAGCTGCATTGTGTGTCTATTTTATATTTTTGCATCACATTTTTGGTCCATTTTTCATAAAGTTGTGTTTTTTGGCAAATTAGTGACAAATCACTAAAGACTGAAGTTAGAAAATGACAGACATTTGAGTTTCAGATTTTATACTCTTCAGAAAATTCATACTAATGCAAGACCTATTTTATTATCTTTCTAAGTTTATTAGAGCAATATTTAAAAATTGTCCTTATTTTTGGGCCTTTGTCCCACGTCTGTGTATGGCTTTGTCCAGATTTCTTGCTCTTGAGGTTGAGAGGTATGACAAATGTGTCAGGGCCATCACAGTCAGCCAGAGAAATTTCAAATTGTGACATGCTTGTTGCACCCCACTCCCCCATGTAGTGACTCTGGATGTGTCCAAGCAAGGCAAGGAGTAGTTGTATCTACCTTGGATGGGGAGGACACACTGCATAAGTACTACAGTGGCTTTTCATCTGTCCTTGATTTTGCAGAATGGTCTGGTTTATGTCATATTTTTGTACTGTTGATTTATGCTTATTGCTCAGATTTATGCTTATTACTCAAAGTGCCTGTTGCTCTGTGTTTAAGTAGCAATGCTTTAATGACCATAAGGTAAGCTTGTCTGAGATCGTAAGATGCAAGTAAGCTTTAATAAGCATACTGTTAAAGAATTGCCAATATTGAAAGCCTTTCTGTTGTTGCCATGCAGAGAATACTTGACTAGATAATGTATAAGCCTTGGGTATTAAAGGACAGGATTCCATTATTTTAAAAAGCTCATTACACTTGGAGACTTCCAGTCATCTCTACAGACTTTACCCGTAAACTAAACAGAATGCCAATCATGTGTGGTCCATAACCTGTACAGTAATCCTTTAAGCAATGTATCTTGAGCTTGTTTCTTGTTTGCTTTTCATTTTTTACTTTTATCATGTTTTCCCCATGAAACAAGTTGTCAGGCAGCAGGTCTTTTTTGGATAGGAAACATTTTTACAAGTGGGGGCATCACATAGATTTCTACTTTCAGCATGTTACTTGGTACTTTAATAAAGCTGAATATATTATAATTAGAACTGCAGTGCAAGGAGAAGTGGTTTGAGTTGAGTGCTTCTGGTTTTCTTATACTTGATTTTGACTGGCATTCCAGTAATGTATTTAAAAAGTAATTTATTTTTTCATGCCTCACAACCTTTTGTTTCCATCTAGATATTAAGTAAGCTGTCATGCAGCCAATGCATTGAAATATTTTTATTCTTCTACACTTATTTTTGTCTTGATTGGACTTTCATAATGATGGTTTGCCACCCAGGGCAGTGTATTTAATTAAAGTTATTTTTTTGTGGTTTTGTGCATAGCTCCTCCCCTTTCTGGTTGACCACACCCCCTCCCCTTGACCCCACCCATTCAGCTGTCTCCTGCAGCCCCCCTGTGATTTGAAGTCACCAGCCACCACTGAATGAGGAGCTTTTCTCCCTGGGCCTCCACTGAAAACAGGCTCCCTGAGTGCAGTGGACCTCCCTGGTTATCAAACCGGAAATAAATAAATAAATAAATAAATAAATAAATAATAAATGTTGCTTAGTGCTGGACATTTTGAAGATGTATGTATTATGTCATGAGACACAAGTAGCTGAGTGTATGTGAGGTAGTGGGGTAATTCAACTTGATATAATTGATTTAGGCCAGAACTGTGGTGGGTTCTATAACACTTGTTAGCATTGAAATTTGCAGTTTTGTTGTAGCATTGTTTTAGTTTAGTTACTAGTGTAGCCTGATGATTAGTGGAGATTGGTGCCCCATGTACGAGTGATATTAAGCGGTACATAATAGGCAGGGTTGTTTTCGTAGTATTGGTAAGAAAGAGTGTTGAATATGCAGAGCAAACATAAGGTCACCCATAATAACTTAATGTATGGAATTACTTATTTTCCTGTATTATCGAAGGGAGTGATTTTAAAGTTGGTTTTGTCTTGTGTGTGGGATTTAGGGATGAAAAGGAATGTCAGTTTTTTGGGGTTCAACAGAAGAGGTGTATTATGAAGCCTATTTTTATTGTGGGAAAATCTTCTTCTGTGGTTTGTTGAAGAAGCCTTAGGCTGTCTGCTGAGCAAATAAGGGTCGAATCATCAGAATACTGGATTAAGGAGGCTTGCTGTGAGAAGTTATACAAATTAAGAAAAATGTTAAATAGGAGGAGGCCAGGAATAAAGCCTTATGGTACCCCAACAGTAACTGACAAGAAGGGAGAGAGTGTTATGCCATTTTACAGATTGATGTCTGATGGATAAGTAGCTACTGCACCCCCGGAGAGTAGTCTGGGATTTTCTTAGAGAAGACATTTGTTGCAGAAGGTTGATATGTAAGACAGTGTCAAAGGCTTTTGTCTAGTCAAGGAGTAAAGAGGAAACAACTCTGCCATTGTCCCTGGCTTGGTTGTTTGTGTTTAAAGGTTAGTAGGTCAGAGGTTATGCTGTGGCCAGGGTGAAAGCCATGTTGTGTGGGAGTGGGGAATTGTTTATGGAGAAGGTAGTGAAGCAGTTGCTTGTCAATAGATTTTTCCAGACTTTTAGACAGTGGGGACAATATAACTGTAGATATGAAGTTTGATAATTCAATTGAGATACCGCCGTTGTGAACTGGAATAATGTATGACTTTTTCCAAAGGGCTGCTTATAAGAACAGGTATGGGGTAAGCTATAGTATCAGATGCAGTTCTGAGGTATTCTGCTGTGAGGTTATCAGATGATGAGCTGTTTTTTTTAAGGAAGAAGTTGAGATAGGTTGTAAGGTAAAAGTAGATGAGGTAGTAAGGTGGGGATGATGTGTATTGGGAGTTATGGACAGTCATCTTTTTTAAACACCTTTATTAAATCATCACTTAAGACATAGGCAAACATACATTAATATAAAAGAAAACAAACCATATTAATATGTTTCCAGTTACATATGATATGCATCACGTGTTCTTTTTATAACTATCATCAGTCCAACATTACATAAGTCATTCATCTCCTGGTTTCCCTTAAACCTCACTCCTTTTCTGAACATTATGCTGCACGTAGTGTTCCCACAATTTCCATTTATTTATACGTAATTTTCTCCTTCCATTTTCTAAAAATCCAATGTCCAGTTCTTTTATCTGTGTTACAATATTCACTACTTTAAGTACAACTGGTTTAGACTTTGACTTCCATTTTCAAGTAATTGCTTTTTTTGGCAGCCACCAGAATTAAACTTAACAAGGCTCTACTATGTCCAGGCAATTCAGATCACGTGTCTCAGTGCAAAAGAATAATTTTCTTAGTTAAACCCATTTGCTCACCAAATGTTTCTGAAAGAGTGCTCTTACTGAACATTTTTAAAATCTGCCAACCCATTGCACTCCCAAAACATATGTTCCCAGTTATTTCTTTCTTCCCCATCATACCTCAAACATTTGCCATCTACCTGAGGAATAATTCTTAGAAGTCTGCTTGGGATATAAAAATACCTATGCAAACACTTCCAAACAAAAAACCCTAAACCTTCTAGACTTTGTTGCATACTTGGGAGACAAGCATATGTTCTGCCATTGTTGCCTTGTAAATTGCATATTCAGTCTCAATTCCCAATCTTTTCTAACCTCCAGTAATCGATTCTTATAGTTATCTTGCAATATTTTATATGCCCTATTAATTATCCCCTTTTTGACAGCAGCTTCTTTTTTATATTAAACAAAAATCTCTACCAGAGCAGGTCTTTTACTTTGGATTTCCCTTTGTCTTTGTCTATACTTATATATCAATACTGGTAGGGAAGGCTATCTTGCAGTGCAAATGTCTTCTTGGCGACATCCCATTATGTTACCTTTCCCTGTCCAGTTATTAGCTCCCAATACCTTGGTTCCTTTGCCAGTTTTCTCCAGTAAATTCCTAGCCTCTCTTGCGTGTTCTCTGTACCTCTACTTGCAGTCACCCCTATTGGCAAAATCTCCCTTCTCCAGTCTCATGTTGCCTTAGTTCTTAGAATACTTTCTGCTACTTTATGAGAATAATCTTCTGTATGGCAGCTGTTATTCTCCTTAAGGATCTGCATCCAAAATTCCACTCTGTCTGTATTTCTTGAACACCCCCTTCATCATCATCCCTTTCCCTTTGAACTATAACTTTCTGCTTGTGTTCTGTATATGAACCTTAATTGTGTAGGTCTAAAATTTCGCTTCAAATCAGCTAAACCTAAACCACATTGTTGTATTGGAAGGATCAGCTTATCCCACTTAACCCTTGTATTCTTCCCCTCCCAGATACATTCCTTCAACTCTTTATTAATTTTTGTCCACAACTTTTTCCCTGGTTGCTAAAAATATGCCTGACCTGCATATGAAACTAAAGGGGCTAAAAACATTTTCACTGCTTGCATCTTACTATCTATATCCATAAACAAAAGCTTCCAGTTTCTCTGTTTTTGTGTTATCTTTTGTTTAGTCTCTTCCCACATATCTTTAGCTACCATTATAGAAGCCTTTTTATGAGTACTCCTAAATACTTCACCTTATCATGTCTCCATAAATATGGGTATTGCTGAAACAATTCAATGTATGGATACATAATCTATGGCTATAACCTTTGTTTTACCTTCATTAATTTTATATCCCAGAAAGACTTGAAACTGTCTCAAAATGTTCCATAATGCTGAAATATAATTTTCTGGATTTATCTGGTACAAAATAATATAATTTACAAATAAAGACAACTTTCTTTATTACAATACCAATTATTTCCTTGAATTTCTGAGTCACTTGTTTTCTTTGCCAATGGCTATAAATATTGTCAGTAACAAAGGGGGGAAGAAGACACCCCTGTCTAGTTCCTCTGATCATTCACAACTTAAAGATCTCTCCCACTTTAATTCTTCCTTCTGATCCTTCATATATCCTTCTAATTAACCTTTTTATTGTATCAGGGAATGCAAATGCTTTCATTGCCCTACTCATAAAAATCCCAGCTTACACTGTTGAATGTTTTTTTCGTCATTAAGGTACACCAGCAACAGTAGTGTTTTCTTACATGCGTCTTCAAATTGGATCATCATTGTTCTTTTAATGTTGTCAAATGTTTGCTTCCTCTCCACAAAACCTCATTGATCCATATCTATCAGTTTTGGCAACACCTTTGCCATTCTTTTAGCTAGCATAGACATAAACACTTTATAATCATGGTTTAAAATTGAAATGGTTGTGTATAAAACTGGGTCTGATGGATCTTTACCATCTTTAAGTATTAGCCACCACAGTTTTTCCCAAGATGTTGGTGCTTTCCCTCCTTTTAAAATACAGTTAAACAAAACCTTTCAGAGATGCCCAGAGTCATCTTAGTAAGGTTTGTTATGTTTTCAGTGAAGTATGAGTTGAATTGGGATGCTATTTATATTGCAGAAAAGTTGGGTTTGTTTGTAGCAACATGCCTGTACTTATTTAATTAATTTATTAAATAGGTAAGTGAACTGGTTCATAGGCCCTATTCAGCCACAGTCTTTGCCAGAGACACAAAGCAGTTCAACTGAAATAGTTCACAGTATGACTAGTTATTCAAGATCTGTTTACATACAGCAACACAGTGTTAATTTCTTTGCAGAGAATAATATGCTGAGGTATTGATGCACTCATAGTCTGTTGCTGAATTGATAATAGTAGGGTTTACATATATTGTAGCATACTTAAGTGACTGCAATATTTTTTTTTGTCTCTTCTCCAGCTGACCATCAAGCCTCCTCTTGGCCACCCAGTTGGCTCATTCTCTCTTCTAGGGGCAAAGTGAACCGAAAGTGGTTCTGTCATCCACTTGGAGACCAGGGTTTTCTCTTTACAGTCCTAGCACTCTGTTTATGCACAGTATGGTATGCATTCTTCTGGAATAACATACTTTGGGTGTAGTGTGGACTGCCACTTCTAAGTGTGGTACTATCACACAAACAACCCTGCCTCCTAAGAATGAACGCATTTGGCATGTTTTTCTAGTCTTCACTGGGGAAATGAGTGTACTTTGTGTGTGCTGGACATGTGACCCTTCCCTTCCTTGTAGGAAGTGTTGACCAGGTTTAACCCCTTCATTCCTCTCCCTCCCCAGCCAGCTCCACCAGCTGCCTGAATTTCTACTCAAGCTCATGTCATCTGGGTTGTAGTTAGGGCTTTATCTATCTGTGCCAGTCAAGCTGTCAGTATACTGATTAGATGTTAAATAAATTTGTTAGAGTCAGACTGTAAAAATTATCTAGCATTCAAAAACAATGTCAATCAATAACAAACAATAATGCAGGAGAACTCAAGTATCTTATACTCTAATGTACATTAGGAGGCAAAAAACCATACACAAACTTGTACAGAATTTTGACTGCTTTATTGGTGTGATAGACGACATTTTATACAGTTTATTATCAGCTTTTGCCCACCTCACTGACGTGGTCAGTGACAGGGTCTTTACATAGTAACTTATGAAAAAAGTGCTGAGATGGTGTTTTTCAAAAAATCTTTTTCCCATGAGAATGTTACAGCCTTGCAAGCACCTGGTCAGTCACAATGTCCTTCTGAGGATGTAGCCAATTCAAGGCTCTTAGATTAGTTCGAATACAATGGGTGCATGTCTTCTTAAAAGCTTTCCTTTGTTCCTTCTCTTGTTTACCAGCTGGACACTATCTCTGATAGTGCGCACAAGGCTATTCTTTTGGTGGAAGCAGGAAAAGACACACGTGCAGGCAGATTTATTATTTTCTAACTTTGCAAAATAATCTTTACTTGAAAGACATGAGCCAGGCTGCGCTTGAACGCTGCCAAGGCCAAATTTCTGATTACACTGCAGCTTAATCTTCAAGCAATAATATGCGAGTTTATTTCTACTATTATTCTAGTAAAACAGAATTAAATGCATTACATATCATACTACTTTTCAGTCTTTGTTCCCTATTATAGATTTAAGTACATTTATTCCTATCTAAAGCACACATTTCTCTATATATCTGACCACACAATTTATATATGTCTGAATGTTTGAATACACATTTTCCTAAGCAGCATATATGTAAATATATATTTTTCTAAGCAGCATGTATGTAAATATATATTTTTCTAAGCAGCATGTATGTAAATATATTTTCTGGGCAGCACATACGTGAGTATATATATTTTTCTAACATTCTCCCTCCTGTTAATGCATTTCATTCTATTTGAAACATAAACAGCATTATTTCGTTTCTTAGCCTTTTCCTTTCAAGGACTTTCAGCTAAGTAAGTCATTTGTTTTATATTTCAGATAGGCTTTCACTTGGTATCAACAAATTCAATTCCATATCCTGGTACATAGTTTCAGTTACTGATACGTCAACTAGGTCTTTAACTAATTTTTTCACACAGGGTATCCCGCAGCAGACACATGCTCCAATTATGAGCAGTACTACACAAATTGCAATCAGAATGTTCATAAGGACCGACCCCCACCCCCCAAACAGATTCTGGAAAAAGTTCGTCAGTGGGTTTGGGCCTGGTTCTGCCATTGCTGACACCTGCTGTATTACCTCCAGGTGGTCATTGATTTCATGTTGGTTGTCTGGAATGTACGCACAGCATTCTTCTTTGATAAGCGCGCACGTACCACCTCTCGCCGCTAGGGTGAAGTCGAGAGCCATTCGGTTCTGTAATACAACTGTTTTCATTGCATTCATTTCATCAGTCACAAGTTCAAGAGCGGAAAAAGTCGCATTGCTCATTACTTCGAGGAGTTTTGACAATTTCCTCAGTTCCCAAATCGATTTGACTGCTCCGTAGGCTGGGAATATCCCAGCCCAGGATATAACACTGTCACTCAAGTCCATATGGGTCAACTTTTCTTTGTCCTTTACAGCCGAATGATCCTTCCAGCTTGCTTCAATCTTACCCACTGGATTAGCAGGTTTTTTGACTGTGTTTTCGGCTTGCTGAGCTACATTTCTTACATTACGTATTTTACCCAGGGGCAATTCTGCAGTATGTCTTATGGCTGGAACCAGATAACCCAAAAAACAACTGCCGGACCAATTCTCAGGTAACCATTTGTAGGCCTTTTTCCCACAAACAAAATAACAGTTTTCTACTTTTGTACTGATGCGGGTTAACCCTGAATGAAACATTTTCTTATCTATAACAGATAATTGTCTATATATTTCAGGAGTTTTTTGCACATCTCTCAATGTTGTTTTCATCAAGCTTAAATACGAACCATAGTTCGTGCTACAACTAGTACCTTGGTCTACAGGTTTTATATAACATTTGTAAGACACAGTTATGTTACAGTTACTCCAACCAACCTGGAGTGTATCATTTTTAACAAAACAAACAATCCCTTTCTGAGTAACGGGTAAATATAATGCCACTTTGTCTTGTGATCTCACAGTACCTGTATCAAATAATAGGTTTTCCCAAGTTTTATTTATCCCCAAGGGGACAGCAGACATCAAAAGTCCTCCATATGCTGTGGGTATTGCAGTACAAACCCAGCAATTTGAAACGTTCATAGTCTCTACATAGACTCGTTTCATAGCCAGGTATGTGTTAAAGTTTGGGTGCCAGTCTATAGCCAGTCCTTCATCACGTTTTACCAATTTCACTTCTGTGGTTATATGTAAGAAAAACCATAACAACAAAAAGGTCACTACAAACATAGTTAATAAGTGTATGATCAGTAGGCCAGTGAACCAATGTCTTTGGGGTTGTTTCGCATTTTTATTCACTCTGCCTCTGGCCATCCTGTTTCTGTGGTATGTCAGTTAAAAAATGTTTATCCAAACTAAATTCTTTAACCGGTTTGCAATGCGTCAAATGAACCCAAGATGATCTCTCAGCAATTTTTACTGCAGTAGGTGTTGCCAATAGTACCTGGTACGGACCTTCCCACTTTGGACTCGCCCAGTTCTTTCTTTTGATGACTTTCAGCCAGATCCAGGACCCCGGGGTCAGCACGGCCTCCGGTTTTGCTTCTTGTTTATCTGAAAAAGAGTTCAACTGCAAAACAGTCTTATTTGTTAACAATTTCTTCATATAACTAGCTAATGAGCCATCGGCCTCCAGCTCTGCAGGCATGAGGGTCTTCCATTGTGGCACACAATATGCCCTTCCAAACACTACCTCAAAAGGGTTAAGCCCTTTACATTTGGAACAGTTCTCATGCTCAGCAGTGCTAAAGGCAGACAGCAAATCCAAGTCTTTTGAGTCTCACTCATTAATTTTTTCAACTTGTTTTTCAAAATTCCATTGTACCTCTCCACCAGTCCTGCTGACTGAGGGTGATAAGCACAATGGTTTTTCAAAGAAATCCCAAAAATTCTCCCAAGCTGGTGTATTGTCTGGTTTACGAAATGTGTTTCATTGTCACTATAAATTCTTTCCGGTATGCCAAATCTAGGAATGATTTCTTTCACTAGGGCTTTTGCTACTGTTGCTGCATCCGGATTCCTGGTTGGAAAAGCTTCTACCCATTTTGAAAACATATCTATGATCACTAAACAGTATTTTTCCTTCACATTTATTCAGTTCTATGAAATCCATACAAATAGTATGGAACGGATAGGGTGGTGTTGGAAAGCTCCCTCGCTTCGGTTTAAATGCTCCCTGTGCATGATGTTTGCTACAAATATGACATGTTGCACAAAATTTTGTGTATAATTGTAAATCCATATGTTTGGAATGTTTTGTTAACTAACTGTACCATCCCCCCTGTTGAGACATGGCTCTGCCCATGACTCAACAAAGCTGCATATCTAAATAAATTAGATGGCAATATGGGTTTTTTCTCTTTGGAGATGTACAGTCCTTCTTCAAGGATTGCTCCTCGTTTTATCCATTTTTGCTTTTCTGCTTTTGTAGCTAATGTCTGCATTGTTTTTAACATTTCTAAATCTAGAGTCTCAGAAGGTTGTAGTTTTTCATTTAAAAGCACAGTTTCTAGGTCTGAGGCAGCTTGCTTTGCAGCTGCATCAGCCCGAGCATTCCCTTTTGAAATTCTATCTTGTTGTTTGGTATGGGCTGCACATTTACAGATAGCTATTCTAGTGGGTAACTGAATAGAATCTAACAGGTTCAAAATCAATTGTGCATGATTAATTGGCTTGCCAGTAGATGTTATCATTCCCCTGTTTTTCCATTGTTGTGCAAAGACATGCACTGTAGAGAAAGCATACTGACTGTCAGTATATATGTTAACACATTTGTCTTTCGCTAGAGTGCAAGCACGTCAAAGCTATCAATTCTGCTGCTTGAGCTGACAGGTTATGTTGCAGGGGTTGTGCTTCTATGATTTCGTATCAGTCACTACTGCATAACCCACTAGGTTCTTTCCTGTAGGACCTCGCCTACAGGACCCATCCACAAAAATGTCACCTCTGCATCGGCTAAAGGTACATCAGTAAGATCTTGTCTGGGTGTGGTTATTTGTTCCATTTCCTGTAGGCAACTGTGTGGTGTGCCATCTACAGGAATCGGAAGTAATGTCGATGGATTTAATGTCGCATCGCTCAATTGTCATATGGGGTTGGCTCAATAGTATGGTCATACAAGAAAGATGTCTGGCAGGGGATAAAATGCTATTTTTCTTGCAGTAAAATTATCGCAACTGCATGCGGTACTCTCAACGTGAGAGGATGAAACAATACCACTGAGGCCGGCTTGCACTGCCCTAGCTGGCGCCACAACTGCTTGTACCCAGGCTGGTAATGATCGTGCCACGGATCTAACTGTGATGAATAGTAAGCTATGGGGCGTTGCTTGCCGCCATGTTGTTGCGTCAGTACTGACGTCATATATCCCTGCCTACAATCTACAGTCTGGAAAAATCTCTTATGGTAATTCGGAAGCCCTAAAACTAACGATGAGACTATCAGTTGTTTTAGTCTGCAAAAGGCTGCTTTTGCTTCCGGTGTCCAATGTAGTGTTTCTTGTGCTGCCATTGGTGTTTTAAATATTAAATCAGCCAATGGAGCCGTTTTTAAAGCATAATTCGGTATCCAACTTCGACAAAAATTAGTCGTTCCCAAAAAGGACATCATTTCCTTTTTGGTAGTTGGTCTAGGTGCTTGTAAGATTGCTGTTTTCCTATCTTCGTCTAATGTTCTGCCTTCTTTGGATATCACATATCCCAGGTATTTAACCTGTTCTTTCCAAAGTTGCAATTTATGTTTATTCCCTTTATGCCCTTGCTCAGCTAAGAATTTCAACAATGCTATTGTGTCTTCCCTACACTGCTGCTGGGTAGGAGCTGCAAGCAAGATGTCATCTACATAAAGTAGTACTTGGCTGCCCCCTGGTGGAGAAAACCCCGCCAGGTTGCTAGCCATCTCTTGTGCGAATATTGTTGGACTTTCACTATATCCCTGTGGTAGTCGGGTGTACGTATACCTTTTGCCCTGAAATGTAAATGCAAACCAATGCTGGCTGTCAGGGTGGATAGGTATTGAAAAAAACGCATTGCTAATATCTACCACGGTGAAATATTTTTGTTGCGGCTTCAAATCATTTAACAAGGTATGTGGGTCTGGCACCGTAGGTGCCCTTGGTATTACTGCATCATTTACAGCCTGTAAATCTTGTACCATCCGCCATTCCCCGTTTGCTTTTTTAACAGGAAATAGAGGAGTATTACATGGTGAATCTAAGGATTCTACCAGTATCCCTTTCTTAAGTAGTGCCATTATGATAGGTTTGATTCCTTGTTCCGCATCCTTGCTCAAAGGATATTGTCTTTTCCTTGGTCTAAAGGCCGATTTTGGTGTAATAACTACTGGCCCTGCTGTTTGAATAAGTCCTACATCTGATTTCCCTGTTGACCAAAGAACATTTGGTATTTTACTCAAAGCTTTTTTTTCTTCCTCTATCAAGAACGCCAGTCAGCTGTCTTCACTCTGTTGTAAGTGTACAGCTGGGCGTTATGCTAACCAATTTAGTTTTTGTTTCTGTACTCCTAAGTCCGATAACTCTAAGTCAGTTAGTTTCTCCCATTTTGTCACTTTGTCACCCAAGTCTACCCACCTAACATTCTTGTTTTTGGTTAGGCTAACATGCGGTAGTTTATTGGATTTGTACAACTCCAAAAACTCCTGAGGCAATGAACAACTTACTACACTATTGCCCTCAGTGTCCCAGTATAGAGTCCGTAGTATTAGTCTATTTGCGGGATTCCTGAACAATTTTTGTTCATATTCTTTATCTGGTCCTGATGTGCTACAATAATATAGGGTACAATGTAACAAATGTTGCTGATCAACATCGAGGGGAAGCACCTTGCTGGAGGCCACATTTATCAGTTCCTTGGTCACTGCCCCTGGACCGGTTGTAACCAGATTCTGGCTGTACCAATAATAGGCCTCACCCTCCGATCGTACTACAAAAGTATCAGTTTGTCTCTGTGCCTCCATACCGTTCATGGTAGGGACTACTGCTATGCCAAAAAGTTGCATAAGATCTCTTCCTAATAAGTTCATGGGGCATTTGGCAGAAAGTACTATTTTACTTCTCTGGGTCATACCCGAGACGGGGTCAGTTATTGCTATATCATGGGAAAGTGGTTCCCTGTACAGCTGTCCGTTTGCTGCTTTCACTAATATGTAATCGGGTGACTCAGAATGTTCCGGTAACTTTGAAGGATGTATCAAAGTTCGTGATGCTCCTGAATCACACAAAAATTTGATTTCTCTCCCTTCCACCAGAAGTGTAACTTCCGGTTTAGTGTCTGCTAAATAGAGCTCTAAGCTCAGTAATGCCAAGTCCAAAACTTCACTTTCCTCAACTTCTACATCCGGTTGCATGTCATTTGTTTCTTCTAAGGTATTTACATTATTCCCCTGCTCATTAGTCTCTCCTAGTGACTGCTGAGCAGTATAACTGCCATCTAGTCAATCCTCATCATCCTTATCCTTTTTTTACGCAGGTGCCTTGCTCCTGCAATCCCTTGCCAAATGTCCCTTCTTACCGCAATTGAAGCACTCACCTCTTTTTTTCCTGTCCTCATAAAATTCTGAGTTTCTGTCAGAACGTTTGTTACCCTGAGTATTCCGCTTACCCTTCTTGGCTGTTTGTACTACAAAAACTTCCGCACCGTCTTCAGCTGTGAAGACCTGCGTTTTCTTTTTCTTTTTACTGTTAAAATGTTTTTTGGCATGTCTAGCATACTCTAACAAGGCTTGAAGCCTACTTGTTCGGTGATCTATCATATGCTTCGTGAAGCTATTGATAGGGGCAATACAACCTTTTAAAAATGCATTCTTCAACTGCTGTTCATATGAGCTGTCATTCTTTTGATTTTCAGGAATAGTCATGCCACTATGGTTATTAAAACATTCTAGTAATCTACCATAGTATGCGTCTACTGTTTCATTATCTTGTTGTACGCATTGGTTAATACAAGTCCAGTCTGCCCTAGGTTTCCATTTTTCAGTAATGCGGTCTGTAAGACCCTTCAGTCTAGTATCTAGTTTTGCGTCACTATGTGGGAGTGGCCTAAGTTGCGCGTCACGGGCATTCCAGGCGCCACAAATCATGTGCCAGTCCGGGCCTAAAATTTGTCTAACTACTCTTTCTACCTCTTCCCCATTTAGGTGGTAACTCAATCTCATGCCCTGTAAATCTTGTAAAAATTTCTCAAAGTTAATTTTTGGATGGGGAATTCCTTCTGTAGCTTTCCGGATGTCTTCCGGTGTCCACGGTCTATACACTAAGAGAGTTGAGGCCTGGCCCTCCTGTCCTGCCTGTGGGTTTGGTACTTTAATTAATGGACAGATTTCCTCACTCTCATCTAATGAATTTCCGCTTGGTTGCACATCTATAAGTGTTGGACGTGTTCGGGATCTAGTCCCGATAGGTTCTCTTACAAATGGTTGTCTTAATATCCCTGTTGTCTCTGGATAACGTGGGGGGGGTCCAGCCCGCCCTCCCGCTTCATATTCTAAGTAAGGCATCGGAGGAGGTGGTAGGGGAGGGACCGATGCTACTATTATATTATTATCCTCTTTGTCTAAAAATAATGCTTTTGCATTTTTGTTTTTCTGTTCCCTTCGGTTCACTTCCTCAATCCACCTATGTGCTTGAGGAACGCCCAACTGTTGTTGTTTTTTTGCCTGACCTTCTGCGTCAGATTTTAACTGTTTCAAAAGTTTTACTAATGATATTTTATCTAATTTACCATCAAAGTCATACTTATTAACCCATTTTGAAAAATATCTCACATTATCTGCTCTTTGCAATTGCATATACTTTGCATCTTCTGTCAGGGGCGGGTCACGTGACCCTTTAGTGCATTCATTTCCCATGTCTCTGAAAGAGAAGAAAAAAAAAAAGAGAAGACAAAAGAACTGTTACGTAACCCTTTCTCTTGTACCACGTGGTATCTTATTCCCCGTATCCACAGTAGTGTCTAGAATGACTGTTTTACTTTGCTTTGTTTACTTCCTGATCTATGACTCAAGATACAATACTTCGACTACCGCTCTCCCTGCTATCACAAACCTTAGCAATAGCACAGTGTAACCTGGTCCCTGATCTAAAACAAAAACAAAGAGAGGAATTCTGCTTACCCGAGCCTCCCGCTTATTGTTCATGTGCTTTTTTTTAGGATCCAGTTTTCCGCTTTTCGGCCACAGATCAGACAAGTGGACAGCCTCTTTAGATACGACAATTTAGTCGGAGGTCTTTCCCTCTTCTGCGCAGATTTCGGTACCACCTATATATTCTGACCTGCAGCTTACCAAGGGAATTCCGGTCCGAAGGACCAAAATGTTAAATAAATTTGTTAGAGTCAGACTGTAAAAATTATCTAGCATTCAAAAACAATGTCAATCAATAACAAACAATAATGCAGGAGAACTCAAGTATCTTATACTCTAATGTACATTAGGAGGCAAAAAACCATACACAAACTTGTACAGAATTTTGACTGCTTTATTGGTGTGATAGACGACATTTTATACAGTTTATTATCAGCTTTTGCCCACCTCACTGACGTGGTCAGTGACAGGGTCTTTACATAGTAACTTATGAAAAAAGTGCTGAGATGGTGTTTTTCAAAAAATCTTTTCCCATGAGAATGTTACAGCCTTGCAAGCACCTGGTCAGTCACAATGTCCTTCTGAGGATGTAGCCAATTCAAGGCTCTTAGATTAGTTCGAATACAATGGGTGCATGTCTTCTTAAAAGCTTTCCTTTGTTCCTTCTCTTGTTTACCAGCTGGACACTATCTCTGATAGTGCACAAGGCTATTCTTTTGGTGGAAGCAGGAAAAGACACACGCAGGCAGATTTATTATTTTCTAACTTTGCAAAATAATCTTTACTTGAAAGACATGAGCCAGGCTGCGCTTGAACGCTGCCAAGGCCAAATTTCTGATTACACTGCAGCTTATGCTTCAAGCAATAATATGAAGTTTATTTCTACTATTATTCTAGTAAAACAGAATTAAATGCATTACATATCATACTACTTTTCAGTCTTTGTTCCCTATTATAGATTTAAGTACATTTATTCCTATCTAAAGCACACATTTCTCTATATATCTGACCACACAATTTATATATGTCTGAATGTTTGAATACACATTTTCCTAAGCAGCATATATGTAAATATATATTTTTCTAAGCAGCATGTATGTAAATATATATTTTTCTAAGCAGCATGTATGTAAATATATTTTCTGGGCAGCACATACGTGAGTATATATATTTTTCTAACATTAGAATATACAGAATACAGGTTAGTAGCAAAACGATAATGACCCAGTAATTGCATAGGAATAATGCTTCTGTACAAAAGGTAAGCAGCAAATAGTGGGTATATAAAATGCTTAGTGAGGCTTCAATGATTATGCAGCATTGAATATATACCAGAGAATCCTAAGAAAAGACACCACAGAGTATGTACCAGTGAGAATGCACGTGATGAGCTTGGAATAACAAGGACAACTAGAGACATTTACTGTTGAGTTGACCAATAAAACAGTAGGAGCTGTAGTTATGTTGGGTGTTGCTAAAATAGGTTTTATTGTATAGAACAGATTTAAAACCTGGCAGTATGGGTAGAGATCTGATTTCAGAGGAGACAACATTTCAGAGTGTGGAACCAGCTTGGAAGAAGTCCTGTGAGAGATGGCTCAGTAGAATGGGGTTCTGAGTTTGACTAATGGAGTTTTGAGATAAGTGGAAAATGTATTGCAATGGTTAGGAATTCAGGAAATGGAAAAAGTTATTGTTTAGTACGCTGTAAGAAGTAGTGCTTCAGAGAAGAATGGTCCTTTCTGTAATTGGAAGGGAGTTTACAGAGCTCAGGTGGGTGCAGTGATAGGGCATCTATTGGGGTAGTATGAAAAGATGACAAAGCTTTTTTAATATTTTTGTAAGGGGTGTGTGTATTTTGGGAGTTGCCTAGAGTGACAGAAAGAAGGTCACATTTAACCTTGAGTAGTAAAGTGTTGGTTGCATTGTAAGTGGGAACGAGAAATCTGGTGATTCTGTAAGCATGCTTTAGTTAAGCCTAACACTTTTTAAACTGTAGTTTCACTGTAAGAGTGGAAGGCGAGGGAGAGGTTGAGGGAAAGTCCTGATTACCTGTAACTTTGAACAGGAGTAACAGTATTTCCACAAGGGTTCCAAATGTCTAGGCTAATATAGTGGTACAGGGGGTTAACATTTGTGGAAGGCCAAACAAGACTGAACAGGTATGGCCACATTAACCTGATGGTCACTCCATATGAACCAAGCAAAAACTTTAAGGTAGTCAGGATATATGTATATATGGGTCCCCTTCAGATGATCGAACTTTTAAAATCGCTACTTTCATGTGGCCGAGACCATATGATCAAACTTTTAAAAGTTCAAATGGAACGGTCTAAATGGATATCTCCATACAGCATGGGACGGGAAGATTTACCTTTTCCGCAATGTAGTGCAATCTTGGACTTGGTATATTTAAATAGCGGGTGGTGTTGGGGGTGCAGGGGGGTTTGCCCCCCTGCTAGAAATGTTTAGTTTAGTTTTTTTTAACATGTTCGAACCTTTAAAAGTTCGATCATATGGTCTCTGCCATATGAAAGTTGAAACTTTGTGTGTGTGTGTGTGTGTGTGTGTGTGTGTGTGTGTGTGTGTGTGTGTGTGTGTGTGTGTATATATATATATATATATATATATATATATATATATATATATATATATATATATATAATGTATGGCTAGAAATGCCAAAAACAAAGCAAGTGGTTCACTAGTAGCCAACATATACAAAGAAAAAGTAGTAGTTAACTTGAATAAGAACATTCACTCATTAACTAGCAGCCTGTACAAATCTTGCATTCCAGAGCATTTACTAAAAAATAAATGTAAACGCATAAGATAAACAAAAACAAATATTTTGCGAAAATAAAAGCTATTACAATTGCACAGTTAGCAATGTTATCAGTAAGAAGTATTCTTTGCAATGATAATAGTCAGTGCATTCATTGTTATTCCATAAATACTATAATATATCATAAGGCACAGAAACTCAAAATGTTATTTTTTGCTAAACTTTTACAAACAAATTGTCATATCTGGGAAACTGTACAGTATAGGCATATATTATCAGACCATTTTTGTTAACCAGACATTAGCTTTCACATGACGACAAGAAATTTGCTTATAAGTGCATGTTTATTGAGATATTAACAAAACTATGAACATGTATACTTAATTGTATAATTAGCAATATAAAGAACACTGAATAATTATTTATTTATTTTATTTTATTTATTTTACATTTGTTGACCAGTTTTCTTCAATAATGTTTAATGTTTCATCTGATGTTATGCAACTATTTGTAAGTTACTTGGGTTTTTGAAGTATTAAGTATGTATGGAAATATCATTTCTTTCCATAATTTTCATAATAAATGAACAATATCTCAGGTGTAGTGTGATATAAATGGACACGGACAATGAATGTTCATGTCTTCCACTATGGTATATCACACCATACCCCCCAGTAACATACAGGGCTCTTGGTTATGAAAATATGAGCATAAATATAAACAAAATTGAATAATGACAAACCGTGATTCATTTCTCTACGTCAGGACTTCCTAGATCAACAATTGTAGTGTGATTTTGTTAATAACTCCTTGCTCTTTCTAATACTGCCTATTATTAGCTGTTAAGTCCCTTAGTTCAAAAAGCCAGACCCAAAACAAGTTTTGGATGCCATAAGGAACTATGGGTGTTCATAGGTGTGTACTAGGCTAATGGCCCTGGAGCCTTTACAAGCCTAGCTCATAGGATTACCCTGGGATCATGCCACGCAACCTTAGTTCCCAGTGCTTCTGTCGAATAGAGCCACTGGAGTGATCCTATCTATTCATCAAGATTTCTCTTGAAGAGGGCCAGAGAGGTGCTCTGCTTGACATGTATGGGAAGTCTACTCCATAGCATGGGCAGTCTCTGGGTTATGAACCTGTCCCTCCAGTATGTTCTGTTGATTGTGGTAATGAGGTTGTGGTCTCTGGAGCGTGTGGTGCGGAGTGATTGGGATTTTGTTAGATGTAGCATTTCTAACAGAGCTGGGTCAGACATGGCTTTGTAAGTCAAGCAGAGATCACCTCTAAGTAGGCGATATGAGACAGAGAATAGTTGAGGTTTTTTAGTCTGTCCATATAGGATAAATGTTTAAGGCCTAATATCCTCTTTGTGACGTACTTTTGTGGCCTCTCCAGTTGTTGCAGGTGTCTAGTGAGGTACATGCCAAATGGGGCATTGTACTCGATGATTGGCCTAATGAGGGAAGAGTAGAGGGAGACAATGACCTCTTTCTTCCTGGATGCAAAACCCTTTGTAATGAGATGTGCCACATAAAAGGACTTTCTGACCATAGTGGCAACGTAGTGGTCAAAAGAGAGGTTGCTGTCAACCTGTGTTCCCAGATCTCTTATAACGCCTTCTGTGTTCAGTAGACTACCATCAATGTGGTAATTCAAGGGAACCGGGTTTTTCCCAAAGGGGTGAAGACCCATTGTTTGGCATTGAGCTTAAGGCCATGGTTCTGACACCAGTCATTGGTCTCATTGAGGCCTTTCTGCAGGATGTCAACATCACTTTGGAAGTTAATAATAGCTCCCAACATGCAATCATCTGCAAACTTTGTCAGCCAGAGTCCCTTCATGTTGGCCTAGACTTCAGTGAAGTAGATACCAAACAGTAGACAATCCAGGACTGAATCCTGTGGGACTCCACTCGTGACTGGTCAGTAGTCTGACTTGGAGTCAGCCACTTTCACACTGTGGGTTCTATCTGTGAGCCAGTTTGCAACCCACCTAGTGATATAGGGGTTGATGCCTAGCTTAGTAAGCTTTTCTATGATTCCTGAGTGGGGAATGGTATCAAAGGCCTTGGCCAGATCAAGGTAGGCTGTATGAACCACCTTACCTTCATCCACACCTCTGGTGACTGATTCAAAGAAGTCGACCAAGTTGAGCAGGCATGATCTACCCTTCACAAAACCAAACTGTGTAGGATCTAGTGTTTGGAAATTCCCTATATCCTTGTTTATTAGGTCTATGATGATGCATTTCATAGCTTTGCATATCAGACTCGTCAGGCTAATGGGGTGATAGTTCCTGGGGTCTGTAGTTGCTCCTCCTTTGTGGAGAGGGACGACTGTAGCAATGCACCATTTGGTAAGGACAAAGCCTGAGGTGAGGCTGTGATTGAACAGGGCACACAGGTGAGGTTCCAGTTCACTCTGTAGTTCATGTAGAACACAGCCAGGGATACTGTCAGGTCCCATATAAGCTGTATTCTTGGCCTTGGACAGTGCTGTTTTAACCTGTGCAGCAGTAATACTGGGTGCCTGGCAATCTACTGGTATTGTGACTGGTCCTTTGGGGGGGAGAGGGGTAAAGTTAGCAGTGAATCTGTCCGCCAGTATATTTGCAATATCTGTTGGCTCGGTATAGGAGGTACCATTGTGCAATAGCTCAGAGAAAATCTGGGTATTGTCATGGAGATTCTTTACATAACTATAGAAGGCCTTGTGGTTGTCTTTACTATCTGCTGCAATTCTGTTCTCATAGCTAGCTTTAGAGGATTGATGAGGGATCTCAACCTTTTGTTGAGGCTGATAAGGGAGTTTTTCCAGTCTTGGGACTTCACCTTATTGCGTATCAGTTTCCTCCTTCTGTTGTAGAGTTTGTTTCCTTTTTTTTTGAGGAGATCATCTTAGTTCTATTGGGTATGGTGAGATCCATGCATTTGTGTACGTGTTCGTACAGTGCATTGGTGTATGATTTGGCTGTCATGCAACTATTCTCCATTTGCATGGGTGCCGTGAAGTTAACCACCTCTGCTTTTAGGAGCCCAAAGTTAGCTTTGAAGAAGTTTTTCATGGTGGTTACCTTTGTTGGGGGGTGGGAGGGATGTGGATTTCCAAGGTCATTAGCTTGTGATCGGATCTAACCAGGGAGGAGTTGACTATTGAGCCAAAAACCACTCTTGTGGGAGATAGGCTACCTAGTACTTACCACTCCCACTGATAAGCTATAAGGCTTCCCTCCAACACAGAAAGGCTTTGGGGGCTCAGAAGCTTACAAGAGTCCTGGATACAGCAAATCTCTACCTGGACTAGACTAGCTACAGGAAAGGCAGGAAACAAGGTTAGAAAAAATTTTTTTTTTTACAGAAAAACAGCATTAAATACAATTCAAATTGAAAGGGAGAATATGTTTATAAATATGGACTTTCAGCATAATTGTTTATAATGAGAGAAAAGCAGAACCATGTGTCTTTTATATGTCTGCAGCCTTCTAGGTACCATTTGCTTGCATATCACAGGCCTGATATTTCTCATGGATATTTAGATTCCCAGTGTTTTGTCTTGTGTATTCACAAACTGAACCACTGCTACAGTGATATCTGTTCTGGCTGGGATAGGACAACAGGCTGATGTCAGCATCTGTGCAAGGTCTGACATAAATTGAGTTACAGTCGGATGGCACATTGTAACTGTCTGTTTCCATCCACGGTGATCCCCCACTTATTGTACATGGTAAAGATCTGAACTCACCCACACCTAAGCTACAGTAAATTGCTCATCATCCGTGTTGGAGGGGGCTCCCCTGTGATTGAGAGCACCAGCACTGCTCCCCCGTGACTACAAAAACGGGGAGCTCACTGTATCCATTGTGGATATATACAAAGTACAGCAGTCTTGCAGGATTCCTGGCATCAACTGATGTCAGAGCCATCCTCTACTTTGTGGGTGGCACAAGGAATCATCAGATCTGCAGAGCTGTCATCTGGGCACAGTCTACATCTACGCACACCACCATGGAGGTAATTGATGTGTTCTGTAGCATTTGCAATGGTCTGACCTTGGGTAGCAGGCAGACTTTCTTCCCATTGGTAGTCTCTGAAGGATTTCTTCACTGATTCAAGTCCACTGCATACTACATATAACAAGAGGAGGAATTCAGCATTTCTGGAATCCATTCCTCTACCTTGACACCTCAAAATTACTTATATCACATTTTTGACTGGGTAGTCATTCTAAGAAAAATTGCATCTGTGAAGGAGACCTCTTATGTTAATACTATATTGTACAATGTTGAGTTTCCCAAATGCAGAACAGTCCCTCCCAGAATAAGAGACCAGCAAAATGTGGAAACATTGTTAGCAACTTTCACCATAGAGTATATACTCTGGCAATAATGTATTGTTTCTTGCTTACATTATTCTTTGTTAAGCAAACAGCATGATTTATTATTACTTACCCTGTATTTCTGCCTTGAAATATTTAAGCTGAATGTGTGACAGGCCCTTTGGGTGCAGAACAGGGAATTGCTGTAAAGGAAAATGAAAGTATTGTTGTGTAAGAACTTACCATGACCTTAGATGTCCTTCTCTTCTATATGCTGCTGTTTTCATGATATCAGGGAGTTTGCTCTGGTGAACTCTCGAACGTCCAGCCATTATACAAAAGTTAAATGCTACCACTAGGGTGCGTGCGATGTCCTGTGCCTCTTCTCTGATGTCGGTTGTAAATGGACGTCGGGTATAAAGTGGACGTCAACACACATCCACCTCAGAACTGAATGCTGCCAGAGTCAGCGACTCGTGAGTGGGTACTCCAGGAGTCAGGAATCAGGCAAGTGTGAGGGGGAGGGCTGGATGGGAAACTATACAGCAGCATATCAAAGAGAAGGACATCTAAGATTATGGTAAGTTCTTACACAACAATACTATGTCCTTCTATTCATATGCTGCTGTATTCATGACATCAGGGAGAGTGCAAAAGCTCCTGTCGCATGGAAGGGAAGGCGGACCAAAAACACTTTCCACAAACCCATGGAGGATGGCTCTGGCAAATCCTGCCCTGGCTCTAGAGACCATGTCCAGTTTGTAGTGCCCAGAGAAAGTGTGAACAGAGGACAATGTAGCTGCTTTGAGGATAGCAGCCGTGTCTAATCTTTTAAGGAATGCTCCAGAGGAGGACACTGCCCTGGTAGAGTGAACCCTAACAGGGGCTGGGAGAGACTTAACATGACTAGTTTAACAGCATGAAATAGTTTTAGATATCCAAGAGGATATGGTTTGCTTGGAAACAGTTTGACCTAGGGCTCTTGGGTGGTAAGAGACAAAGTGCCTGTCTGATTTGTGCAGGGATTTGGTTTTGGCCAAGTAATACCTAAGCTGTCTGTGAATGTCTAGGGAATGAAGTATCCTCTCTGGCTTGTTCTGGGGAGAGGAGAAAAACGTTGCAGATTTCTAGTTTGATTTAAAGGCAGCTCATTGACCACTTTGGGCATGAAAGAGGGGTTAGTGGGTAAGCATACCCTGTCCTTTTGGAAGATAGTGATGGGGGGGTCTGCTATAAGGGCCTGGAATTCCGAGACTCTTCTAGCTGATGTGATGGCCACCAGGAGTATAGTCTTCCAGGTGTAGTGCTGGAGGGTGCAGCCTTTGGCTGGTTTGAAGGGTGGGAGCATCAATTTCTCCAGGATAATGTTAAGACCCCAAAGGGGGAAAGGTAGGTTTCCTTGGGGGTCTGAGATGAAGTGTTCCTCTCAGAAAGAGTTTAACTTCTAACCTAATAGCTAGAGGAGGTACTAAGGGCAGACATGCAGAGATGGCAGACAGATGTATTTTAATGGAGGAATAAGATAATCCAGACTTCATAAGGTCACACAGATAAGACCACTAGAGGCTCTGTTCCCAGTGGTTGCAGATTATTTTTTAGACACCACAATGAAAATCTCTTTCATTTTGACAGGTAGCATTTTTAGTAGTCAGTTTTCTGGCCTCCTGCAGAACCTGGATCACGTCCTCTGAGTATAGGTGTTTGAAGGGAATCAGTGCCCTATCACCCACAGTGTGAAGTTTGCTGTGGACAGCTGGGGGTGTAGGAGTGTTCCCTTGTCCTGTGTGAGTAGGTCCATTTGCTGGGGTAAATTATGGTGATTGCTCTTGGCTAGGTGAAATAGAAGAGGGAACCAGTGCTGCCTTGGCCAATAGGAAGTCATCAGCAAGATTTGAGGCTGTTCCTTCTGAATTTTTAGCAGGACTCTTTTTATGAGAGGGAAGGGGGGGAAATGCATAGACATACAGCCCCTTCCAGGAAATCGAGAGAGCATCCACCTTTCAAGCCTCTGGGCAAGGTACCCTGGATCAGAAGGTTGGGAGCTGTCTGTTCATAGGGGATGCGAAGAGATCCACATCTGGGATACCCCATCATTGTGAGACAGGGTCATGGTCCTGCTCAATGAATCTGCCATCACATTTTCTGCAGAAGGGATATAAACTGCTTGGAGAAGGATCTATTTCCCCAGTACAATTTCCCAAGCCTGTAGTGCTAGTCTGCACATGAGGTAGGACTTTGTCCCCCCTCCTCTTGTTGATGTACCACAGCACAGTGGTATTGTGTGTACCACCTCAGAGTGCCTGGTAGAAAGTGATCCTTGAACATTTCTAAGGCCAATATCAGGGCTCTCATTTACTTGATATTGATGTGCTCCTTCTGTTGGGTGAAGGTCCATGTGTTCCTCACTCTCCAGTTTCCTAGGGTTGCACCCCAGCCTGTGTCTGAGGCATCTGCGAAGAGATCCTGGTTAGGAGGTATGGGCTGTAGGACAGGCCCAGATTCTTCTGAATCTGGAAGATCCACCATTTGAGTTCCCCGGACAGGCACGGCAGCATAGGAATCATGAATTCCAGAGGGTGCAAGTGCTGTTTCCAGATTGAACTTGGGTACCACTGGAACTTCCTCATGTGAAGCCTTGCCAGAGGGACCATGGGGATAGTTGAGGCCATAAACCCTAGGATTCTGAGGAATTCCCTGGCTGAGCTGGCTTTGAGGGGAAGAACTCCCTCAAAATGAGATGTGAGCATCACAGTTTTGTCTGGTGGTAGGCAAGCCATCATTTCCCTTGTCAGAATTCAACACCATAGGAACACCTGATCTTGGGATGGTATCGGGGAGGATTTTTTGAGGTTTATGGTAAATCCTAGACCTGATAGCAGGGAGATGGTGAAGCTCGGGTGTTATAGGGCTGTGGAACTTGAGGGAGCCTGGATTAGGATGTCATCTAAGTAAGGTAAAAGATGTATTCCCTTTGTTCTGGCAAATGCCACGACTGAGGCCAAACATTTTGTAAATACCCTTGGTGCTGTAGAAAGACCAAAGGGTAAAGCACAGAACTGAAAGTGTGCAGTGTTCACTGAGAAGTGGAGGTATCTCCTGAAAAGTGGGTGAATGGGGATGTGTAAGTAGGCGTCCTGTATGTCCAAAGACACTAGGAAAGCATGAGGAAGGATCAGGGGTAGAAGAGTAGGGAGAGAAAGCATCCTGAAGGAAGGGACTCTGAGAAAAGTGTTGAGATGGGATAGGTCCAGGATAGGCCTCCAGGAACCTTCCTTTCTGGGGACAAAAAGAGTCTTGAATAAAGTCCTCTTCCTCTTGCCAAGGTGGGTACTTCTTGAATGGTTCCATGAGCAAGACGTTCTTGCAGGATTGGTGGGAAGAGAGGTATTTGGTCTCGGGGTGGGTGAGGGATGCCTTTGGCAGTGGGTCTGGCCTCCCAGGACATGAAGTATCCCTGTTTTATGATTGAGAGGACCCAGGGGCCCTGGGTAACCTGCTTCCAAGCAGAAAGTGAGAGGGAGAGGCACATGGACATAGGGGTGTCTGAGTGAGGAGCCTGGTAGTCACAGACTACCAGGTTTTCTCTGAAAGGGATGTTTAGAGGGATGGGTGGTGGAGGCAGGCCTGAGTGGGGCCTGTGTCCTGTGTTCCTTTCTGGGTTTTGAGGTCTCTTACCAGATATTCTCACAAATTAAGTTTTTGTTGGATAATTCCTCTGCAAACGAGGGACTGGAGAGACAAAGATATGTCTCAGTCTTTGGTTCTAAAGGTACAAATTCAAAGCTGCTAGATGGCTTCTAAGGGTTTTGGGGACAAAGGCCTGATAAATACTACATGTGGTATGGTTGTGTTCTTGGCCTAGACAGAATAGGCAGAGTTCGTGTGAATCCTTATGTGGAATTTGCCTTTCACATTTACACTCGCCCTTCCTACCTGACATGAAATCTAAAGCAGTAGCAAGTAAAGATTAGAAAACCCCTATGGGGTACTTATCTGGAGTCAGATGTAGAAAAACACTTCTTCCAATAAAGTGATGACTGGAGCTGGTAGTCATACAGGTGGCAGAAAAGTTTTGAGGTGGATGTGTGCTGACGTCCTGACGTCCTTTTACAACCAACGTCAGAGAAGAGGCACAGGACGTCACAAGCACCCTAGTGGTAGCATTTAACTTTTCTATAATGGCCGGACGTTTGAGAGTTCACCAGAGCAAACTCCCTGATGTTGAGAATACAGCAGCATATGAAAAGAAGAACATGAAATGCTGCTTTAACAGAGGTATGTATAACAGCATAATTACACGGTAATAAAACATTTAAAAACCATAGCTTGATTTTTGAACAGGCCCACATGCTTTAGAATGAGCATTGCTCTTAATGCATAACAATTAACATGGATGTTACAACTGAAGGTGGGCAATTAGTCAAACTTCAGGGCTACGTCCCCTCGCAGTTATCTCCATGTGCTTAAGTATAAGGGGATTGACAAGGATATCTTGCCATAGTTAAGCAGCAAATGCAGCTGAACTTCAATAAATTAGTTATTAGTTACATCATATTTACCCATTTCACTATCCAGTCATAATCTAAGAATGTCAGTGGTTAAATCCAGGTGTACTATCTTGCTTACACCTGTGGTAAATACAAACATATGTTTTCACTGCAGGGATGTACCAAGATTTTTAGAACTGTATGCAGCATACCAGTATGCAACCTGGTGTTCCCAAGTGCAGCCTTCCCACAACTCTGACATTGTATATTTCCCAACAGCATACCCTTTCACTACAGAAACAGGAAATAAATAATACAGCCTGGGGTTATACAGAAAGGAAGGAGTAGTGTATAAGAAGAAAGAAGAATGTAGTGAAAGAATAATTGCAGCTGCTTGTAATTATAAGGCATCCTGCTCTTCTTTCCACTGCTTTTTAACATTACACTGTATGACTCATCAAGGGGCAATTATAGCCCAAGATCCTTTTCTTCTTTCCCCATGTAGAGCCACTTCTCCATACATGTATTTTCCCCTGGATTCCTCTACTAAGCAGCATAATGTCCAGTTCTGGAAGTTTAGCGCAGAGGATTATGGCTATGACTTACCTGTTAATGAACTTCTTCCTGTAGCCCTCAGTTTGATTCCATTTGTCTTCTAGGTAATTCTAAACAAGTCACTTAAAGAGCAAGGATATCGTATGTATAACAACTATGTTTGTTGTGGCTCTTTGACTGAAAATGGGGTGTGTGGGAGTGTCTTTGTGCAACACTGTTGCAGAAAACCCATTTTTAGAATATACCAGCTTTATAAAAACAGCTGCATGTTGTAACAAAACAAAAACAATGATTGAAACTAACCTTTCAGCATTGTACACAGAAACAAGGACTTTCTTGCCACAGATAAGAAGAAAAAAATGGACGCTTCCAACGCAGACATTACATAATCATGTTGGCAAGGAAGTAAAGATTACTGTGCTTGAAGAAATGGAGGGCGGAGCATATCAAGGACATGGACACTGGGTTAGCAAGACTAAAAACAAGACAATGCGACTTTAGCTATGACCTATGAGCAAAGTATGTGTAAAGTAAGCCAGTCATCCAACCTGTCCTCCCAGACCAGTCCGGGTTGGGCATTTATTCCAGGTTTTTTTTAGTGCCAAAGAAGACGGGGGACTTAAGACCCATCCTGGATCTCTCCATCTTGAACCTGTCTGTAGCCAAGATAAAATTCAGGATGGTCACCCTTCTATCTATCTGTCCCTTCCTGCAAGAGAATGACTGGATGTGCTCGATCGACCTCCAGGATGCGTACTACCATATCAAAATGGACTGGTGCTTTTGGAGTTTCCGCCACTTCTGGCTTGGAGCCAATCATTATCACTTCAGAGCACTCCCCTTTGGTCTCACCACAGTCCCCAGGGTGTTCACCAAAGTGATGGCAGTGGTAGCAGCTCACCTGAGACTCCAGGGCATACAGGACTTCCCCTACCTGGACAATTGGCTCCTCGCTGCCCCTTCCAGGCATCAGCTCAGTCAAGCAAGGGATTCCTTTCTTTTCTTAGCCCAGCAGTTGGGCATTACCATCAATCTCAACAAGTAGTCTCTAGCCCCGGTTCAAGTGTTAGATTTCATTGGGGCTCAAATGGACACATTTCAAACCAAAGTCTTTCTTACCATGGACAGGATCCAGTCTCTGAAGCTACATGTCCTTTGCATTCTCCAAACTCAGTCACCAACAGCGGAAATGGTATTAAGGGCACTGGGGTCCATTGCATCCATCATCAGTCTTTTGCCCATGCCACGTTTTCACATGCAGTTTCCTTCAATGGACCCTCGTGGTCCAATTGTTCATACTAGATTTCCCCTTGTCTCATCCTGTTTGAGTTTCTCGAGTGTGCAGAGACTCTCTTCTGTGGTGGATTCATTCCCCAGATCTGGCTCGGGGTCACTTCTTTCTTCCGCCCTCCCCCCTGACCACAGTGACTACGGCCACCTCCCTACTAGGGTGGAGGAGGCACTTCTTGGGAAGGACAGTCCAAGGCACGTGGTCCCCCTACGAGACAAGATTGCATATCAATGTCCTGGAGATGAGACTGCTACTTCTAGCGTTGCAGGCTCTCCATGCCCATCTTCCCCCAGGGATAATTGCTATCCAGATGGACAATATGTCTGTGGTCTGGTACATCAACAAACAGGGGGGCAGCCAGGTCTTACCCTCTATGTTGCGAAGCCATGAGAATGTGGGAGTGGGCAATCTCAACCAGCCATTTTCTGGTGGCAACGCACATTCCGGGGAGGTCCAACATTCTAGTGGACAAGCTCAGCAGTTCTATTCTGATGCCATATGAGTGGTCTCTGAATCCTTCAGTAGTGAAACAGTTCTTTCTCAAGTGGGGTCAGCCTTGCTGGAATCTCTTTGCCTCTCCTTCCAATAGGAAATGTTGTGAGTTCTTCGCTCGGAACCCTCCACTAGGGGAATCCCCCAGAGATGCTCTGATTCATGCTTGGCCTCCTGGTCTTCTGTATACTTATCCCCCTCTTCCAGTGGCAGCTGGTGACTTCAAATCAAAGGGGGGCTGCAGGAGACAGCTGAATGAGTGGGGTCAATGGGAAGGGGTGTGGCCAACTAGAAAGGGGTGGAGCTGCGCTCAAAGCCACAACAACTAGAACTTTAATTAAATACGCTGCCCTGGGTGCCAAACTGTCATTACAAGAGTCCAATCAAGACAAAATGAAGTGTAGAAGAAAAAAATATTTCAATGCATTAGCCACATGACAGCTTACTTAATATCTAGATGGAAACAAAAAGGTTGTGAGGCATGAAAAAATAAAATATTTTTTTAAATACATTACTGGTTTGCCAGTCAAAATCAAGTATAAAAAAAACAAACACCACTCAACTCAAACCACTTTTCCTTGCACTGCAGTTATAATTATAATTTATATTCAGCTTTATAAAAGTACCAAGTAACATGCTGAAAGTAGCAATCTCTGTGATGCCCCCACATGTAAAAATGTATCTTATCCAAAAAAGACCTGCTGCCCAACAACAACTATCTACTTGTTTCATGGGGAAAACATGATCTAAGTAAAACATGAACAGCAAAAAAGAAACAAGCTTAAGATAAATTACTTAAAGGATTACTGTACAGGTTATGGACCACACATGATCGATTGGCATTCTGTTTAGTTTATGGATAAAGCCTGCAAAGATGACTGCAAGTCTCCAACAAATGTAATGAGCTTATGAAAATACTGTAATCCTGTTCTTTATTACAAATACTGTCATATACATTTCAATACCTAAGGTGTGTATGTTATCTAGTTATGTAAATATTCTCTCCATGGCAACAACAAAAAGGCTTTCAATGTTGGTAATTCTTTAACAGTATGCTCATTAAAGCTTACTTGCATCTTACATTCTCAGACAAGCTTACCTGATGGTCATTAAAGCATTGCTACTTAAACACAGAGCAACAGGGCACTGCAACAGCATGCATTTTCTGAATAATAAGAAGCATAAATCAACAGTATAACAATATGACAGAAAACCAGAACATTCTGCAAAATCAAGGACAGATGAAAAGCCACTGTAGTACTTGTGTCTGCCTTGGATGGGGGAATACTCTGCACACTTACACTGCATAACTGCTCCTTGCCGTGCTTCGACACATCCAGAGTCACTACATGGGAGAGTGGGGTGCAACAAGTATGTCACAATTTGAAATGTCTATGTCTGACAGTGATGGCACTGACACATTTGTCATACCTCTCAACCTCAGAGCAAGAAATCTGGACAAAACCATACATAGAAGTGGGACAAAGGTCCAAAGGTCCAAAAATAAGGACATTTTTAAATATTGCTCGTATAAACTTAGAAAGACAATAGAATAGTAGTAGGTCTTGCATTCATATGAATTTTCTGAAGGGTATGAAATCCAAAACTCAAATGTCTGTCATTAATTTCTAACTTTAATCTTTAATGATTTGCCACTAATTTGCCAGAAAACCACAATTTTATGAAAAACAGAACAAACAAATGTGATGCAAAAATATAAAATAGCCACACAATACAGCTGGGAACCTGTCAAAGTAGGGACGCTTTTTTAATATTAGTACTGTTAACTTGAGCAGCTGACAAAATAAGAGAATCTACGTGCATTTCTGAAATAAAAGTGATCTATAACTCTGATCATTACAGTTATTTATTAATTGTAAACCCCCCATGTTTTCTTCCAAAATTGCCATTTTGCGGAGGGATTATTATGGGAAGAGCAACATTTTGAGCCAAAATCGGGGACAGTTGAGAGGTTTGGATATGCCTAATTCTATAAAGCAATTTATTTGCATGTACCTCTCAACCTCTTAATGCAGGAAATCTGGACAAGGCCAAATATATTGGGGGAACATACAAACAGTACTAAAAGCTGCTCTTGTATAAACTTAGACAGTTGATAGAATAACATGTCTTGCTTTAGCATGCATTTTTCTGAAGGCTATGAAGTCTGAAACTCAGTGTCTGTCATTACTTAGTAACTTCATTCCTAAATGAGTTGTCAGAAAAAAAACACAAATTTTATGAGGAACAAACCAAAAATAAGAAGCAAAAATCTATTCATTCTGTGAAAATCTGGACACTTGAGAAGTATAATTCAGCCGGGGCTGTCTGACTTTGCCGCACTTCCCCCCTCACAAAATCATGGTCGAATGGAACCTTCCCCCTGCAGCCTTTCCAATGCCCCAATACTTGACTGTTTCACCCCATTTACAATAAACACTGTAATGTGCATACTGCTTTACTTCTACAATGATTTGGATTTCATTTGAAAGTTTTATTTTGCATTTTACAGCACAAACACTAATAGACATCTGCTAAACAAAGCAATGCAGTCTCACAATGAAAATAGACTTAGCATTAAAACTTCTCTGCCCTTGAAACTCACATTCATTGAAACAGCATTGAAACCCACATTCAAAGAAAATACATTTTGCCAGTGGCAGATAAAGATTAACTTTGGGCTGTTTTCAAATCATAGGCCCCTTGCACATGAAACATACATGTGTTCTTTGATACACTTTCTTGACTGTATTAAATTATATTCCTTGTATAATACAGTACAGTTGTTAGATGGCGTTTTAAATTTATTGTTTTGAACATTTTTCCAGTAAACAATGAAACAAAATGCATGCACCAATAATGACAAAGCCGCCCAATTCAGAACATTTCCATCATAAAAGTCTATTCAAACTCCTACAGTCCACCAGTATCAGTAAATATGCACAATCTATAAAGAAGTAAACGTCATCTAAATAATTCCACATTAAACAGATCTGTAACTAATGAAGAGGTTGCTGGTAGCAAACAACTTTATATTTCATTGTTTCATATATGAATAAAGTGCCTGTTGCCTTTGAGGAATAAATTGCCTATGTTACATTAAAAAAATGATAAGCTAGTAATCTTGTAATAGGGAATGGATGGCAAACTGATAACAGGTTCATAGCTACTAGGTATCTTCACCAAAAAGGACTGCAGCGTCTACCCCCTTTACAACACAGCACAGTATCAACAATGTATCTCTGTATTGTGGAAGTAGAACCCGTAGCCTTCTGCATCAAAGGCAAGTACACTACCTGTTGTGCTATCAATAATGCAAGCAGACTCACCATAGGCAGCACTAAACATTTATTCCCCTGCAGCTTTCAGCTCTTTCTAAAATCTGCTTGACACAGCTGTATCTCTCAACTTTGCAGCACAATAAATCTGGAAAAAGCCAACATTTATTGAGGGTGGACAAAATCCCAAAACCCAGGGACACATTTTAAACATTGCTTGTATAATCTTAGAAAGTTGCTAGAATAAAATGCTGTGTTATTACCATACATTTCACTGCCAAGTCTTGAACCCGGGACCATATGCAAAACAGCCAGAGCAACATACCACTATGCCAAATCAGCTGTTTTGTGAAAGACAGGAAGACTAAAACTTAAATGGCTACCATATTGAGTTCTCACCATAGCTGTCAACCTCTTAGCACAAAACACTTGGACAAAGCCAGTAATGGGGAAATACAGCCCACAAACATATTCAATGAATTCAGTTCTCACCATAGCTCTCAACCTTAGCACAAAAAACCTGGACAAAGCTAATAATGGGGGAATACAGTCCCAAACATAGGGACAAATTTCAAATATTCATCTTATAACTTAGAAAATTGCTAGAATAAAAGGTTTTTTGTTACCATGTATTTCTGAAGAATATGAAGTCTGAAATGCAAATGCCTGTCATTTTAATTTATTTAACATTTGTTAACCAGGAAAGTCTGACTTGGAACAAAAGCAAATTTTCAGCTGAGGCCCAGGGAGAAACACTCCAGACACATGTCGTTGGAACATGGGAGGACACCAGAGCACCCAGAGTAAACCCACACAAACACAGGAAGGACATGCAGACTCCACACAGAAGACACCCCAGCCAAGAATCAAACCAGAGAACCTCTAGCTGTGAGGCAACAGTGCTACCACTGCACCTCTTCACAATCAACTATTTAATGAATTAAAAATCCAGGAACCAAACCACAGATTTTATGAGGAACAGAACATAACACAAATATGAGGGAAAATTCTGCAAAGTTTTCATAAATGTTGGTGGTTAGGGAATTTAGGCTCTTGCTACCTGTACCCAAGGTACAGGGTTCAAGCCTGAGGTATTCTCTAACCAGTACCAGGTATCCTACCCTGAGTTATCTCTGGCCACCACTATATATCATATGGGGCATCTCACACACACACATTTTCTGATCCAGACTTAATTTGCACACAGTATAACATCCTCAGTCTTGCACATAGACACACAAGCATTCCTTGAAATAGGAATCACTGAAGTGATCCAGTGTGATTCACCCTTTGCTGAAAGTCTTCTTCCCATGTGGTGCATAAACAGAGGATGCATTTTTTTATATTTTCAGTGTGTTCAAATGTCTATTGTTTTAGGATAATGCACACATACATACATACACAAACACACACACACACACACACACACACACACACACACACACACACACAATTGTGTCTATTTCCATTTATAAGTATGGTAGATCTCTTAGGTTTTTGTTTAGCTTGCTTGTTGCTTGCCCATATATGGCAGTATTATTTGTTTACACAAGTACAAATCATGACAGTTAAATGTTATGTGTGAGTCTAGTTTTGTCAAACTGTATCTTTTCTGCACATGTACATGCCTCCAAAAACTACAGTCAACAAAACGATGCAGGTTAAAAAAGTGTGAATAACAAAACTTGGAGTCACTAAGAAACAGTTACGAGAACATATCATTCACCAGTACAGCTATACTACCAGTAATATATATGTGAGAGTGAGAAGAAACCTTTCTGTGCAATATCTCCCCCATTAAATCCACTAATCAAATACAATATCTGCTGATATGTGAAGCTAAGGTGCATTGTTAAATCAAAACAGCAATATGTGCATTGAAAAATTATCCCTCAACATAGAAAGATTAAAAAAAAAAAAGACAGAATGGTTAAGGTGTTTGCCTTACAAACACAGCATACAGGGTTTGAGTCTCACAAGGGATAATTGGCTAGGCTTACAATGGCTCAGAAGGGCAGCTAACCTAGTACTAACCTATGAATCTATGAAACTATCCATTTAGGCCACACGCACAATCCCAGCTTCACATACTACCTGAATCGTTGACCCGAGCTACTGCCACAGAATGAATTGTTTCCGCTCATCGGATTCTGCTTCTGCCACAGTAAACTGAAGCTCCACGGAGGATCCTTGATGTAAAATGAATTAAGCTCCTCAGAGGATCCTTGATGTAAAATGAATTGTTTCCACTCCTCTGATGCATCCTCTGCTTCTGCCACAGTAAACTGAAGTGAGGATCCTTGATGTTGGCAGTGGAATGTGCATAATGCATGCTGCCAGTTCCTTTTTCCTAGTGCCGGAATCATGCACAGACTGCAGACCTTGCAGTCAGATCCCCTTCCAGTCTATGCAGTTGTAACAGCATAGACTTCTGGGGTTTCTGTGGACTGCTGCCTTCTTCCTGAATCCAGACTGGTTAAACAGCAGTCCTTATTCAAGTTACTAACCAGGCATGTGTGAGTTTCTGGGATTTTTGTATTTTATTTTACAGCTGGGGGGCTGCCATCCTGCAGTTCGATATCATGAGCCGCCTCTTCCCTTGATTCCAAAATTCCTTCAGAAAGCTCGCAGGCTGGGGAGTGTAGTTATCCTCATTGTCCCATTCTGGCCTCATCAAGTCTGGTTCCCCTCTCTATGGTCTCATTTGGTGGTCCCACCATGGACGTTGGATCCAGTTCCAGATCTTATTTCTCACCTGTCAGGGATTCACCATTCAGACCTGGGCACTCTGAAGCTCACTGCTTGGCTGTTCTGGTTCCCATGATAGTCAAAACTTCTGGCTTATCTTCACCTGTCAAAAAGATTCTGGTGGCGGCTAATAAGTCTTCCACTAGAAAGGTGTACCCCAGCGAATGGAAACGTTTTTCAGTTTGTGTCTTAGATCTTTTCACTGCTGCAGTCTCGGCGGTTTTGGAATTGTTGGCAGGGATCTTTCAACAAGGTATCAGTTCTTCTACAGTCACGGTACAACTTGCAGCGATTTCTAATTTTCATGTAGGTGATAATATGGCTTCCTTAGCATCCTCTAAGCTTCACAAAGCCTTCCTAAATGGCACTTTTCTTCTTTGACCCCAGTGAAGGAACCAGTGCTGCTGTGGGATCTTACATTAGTTCTGCAAGCTTTAGTTTCATCCCCTTTTGAGCCTGCAGCCTCTGTGGATCTACAATTTCTGTCCTGGAAGATGGCCTTCTTGGTAGCTATTATATCAGCCAGGAGGGTTACGGACCTTCAAGCATTGTCGGTAAAGCCCCCGTATATGATTTTTCATAAGGACAGGGTATCCTTGCGTACTAACCCATCTTTTCTCTCTAAGGTAGCTTCAGAGTCAAATATTAATCAGGTGATTAATCTTCCAGTCTTTTCCCCAAATTTTCAAAACAAGGGAGAATATAAATTGCACTTGTTGGGTATGCACAGACAGTTACCCTTTTATCTGCACAGGACTAAATCCTTTTGCAAGTCTAATCAGCTTTTCATTTCCTACTCTAAACCCTTTTTGGAGAAACCAATATCTAAAGTCACCATCGCCCATTGGGTTTCCCAGTGTATTATTCTAGCATACTCTGTTAGGTGGTTATCCCCGCCAGGTCATGTGAAAGCGCATTCCACCACATCTATGGCTACTTCACCGGCCTTTTGGACCAGAGTTACGTTGGATGATATCTGCTCTGCAGCCACTTGGGCTTCATCTCATACCTTCATTTTGCATTATAAATTGGACATCATATCCAGGAGCAGGGCATCCTTTGGCTCCGCTGTACTCCGGAATATCCTTCCATGAGGGCCTCCCAGGTGTTTAGTAGCTGGGGACTCTGTCCCACAGGTTGAAGATCAAATGAAGACACCAACTTCAGATAAAGCAGTTATGTACTCACCTTAATGTTCCATCTGACTTGTTGTTCTTCATTTGTCTTCAGCTGTCCCGCCCTCCTTCCCCCTTCCTTGCATAGACTGTGTGGTGGTTTGACGAGTAGGGGATGTGGTCACCTCCTGCATGCCTCTTACTCTATCCCTTTTTGCTTATGCAGATGTCTAGTTTGAGATAAAGTGTTGGGTCGGGTGAGGAAGTTAGTTGAGCAGTAAACTCGATCTGAAGGGAGGAAGGAGACAGGGGCATTATTGGTAGGGGAGGAACTTTGAGCTCTGATCAGATCCTGGATATGTAGCAGAGTCAGATCTGTGCTGGATCTGGTAACCCACAGGTTGAAGACAAATGAAGAACAACAACTCAGATGGAACATTATGGTGAGTACATAACTTCTTTTTTTAGTGCATCAGCTAATGCATTACTTTGTTCATTTGATGTATAACACATATGTTTCACAGAACAAACTGAGTAAATCACGTGTTGTGACTTGTACCAGTTGGTTTGCAAGAAAATTAAAAGTTAAAATTTTCTCTAAATCATGAATTGTAAAAGATAACCTGGTTGCGATTTAAAAAGTGATGTTTTGTGAAATTATTTAGGAAGTCAGTTTAATTTCCGTTGATTATCAATTGTGGTTTGTTGTTTTCACTTAGAAATGAGTCCTTTTGTGTTCATTTGATAGCACACAGTAGCATTTTTATAGTATATGTTTTAATTGCATTTAGGAGTGGAAAAGCTTGTTAGAATGTCATGTCCAGTTTACCAGACCTGTGAGCTGATCATGGCAGATAATAAGAAACTGAGGAAGCTTTAGGTAAAGATTGTAATTTAGCAACTTTCATGAATTTGAATGCATATCATTATATTATGTGATTCACACTACCAAAACAAACAGTAATCTGATGTGAAAAAACCTTAAGAACCTGTCTTACTGATTACTGTTAAGGTATGCAAATCTGTAGTACTGAAGTAATGTTTTTTTTTGCTCCCACTCCGACTTTCTCTGGGCTCTTTATCAGTTACATATTTTACAGTGGGAAAAAAAAAACATTTTTGGAATCAGATTTTCTTAGAATGGTCTAAGGTTCTATAACATGGCAACTGTTTTGCAGTTGTATTTAATATGAAGTTACATCTCTGTACTCATACCTCTCAACTAGATCAAGAAATATGGACAAAGCCATAAATAAAAGGGGGACAAAGGACCAAAAATAGGGACAACTTTTAAATATTGCTCTTGCAAACTTAGAAAGTTGATAGAATAACTGTTTTTGCATTAGTTTGAATTTTCTGAAGAGTATGAAGTCTGAAATTTAAATGTCTGTCATTATTTTCTAACTTCAGTCATTAATAATTTGTCACTGATTTACCAGAAAACCAAAATTTTATGAAAAACAGATGAAAAATGTGTGGCAAAAGTCTGGACATTCGGCAAAAATCTGTACAGTTGAGCTGTATACTATGTGCTTTTACTATTTATTAAAGCAGACATTTAATGTAGCAGTTAAACTGTAATGGTAGTGCTTAAAATCTGCCAGTTATCTCAGACTTTTCAGCAGCAAAGTAAATATATGCACTACTACTGCAATTTTTTGGTGAGCTGTGCTGAAGACATTCAGCAGAATAATAGCTTTCTAAAAGTATGAACGTGCTGAACTGTGCTATGCTGCCAAATAGTCATTAAGATTTAAATGATAACTCAGCAGCTAGGTGAAAGCCTGGATGACTGAGATTATGTCTTATAAATGCATGTGCAGTAAGTTATGGCCTAGAGGGCAAACATACTCAGTGATGCTTTAGTAGAAAAAAATGTAAGCTGAGAAGCAATTACATGCTTCCAAGTTAACATTTCTATTAATATTAAATTCTCCAGGGCAGAAGAACTAAAACCAGTCTGTTGCTCTTTCTGTATTTACTGTTATATTTTCACATGGAAGTGGTCTTCTGCTTTGCACCAGCTGTTGTGACAGAACATATCAATAATATCTTTGTAGAACATTGAGCATGGTAACTACACTCCACTATTTGAAAAAAAGACAAATCAGTTAAGTGCCAGCATGGCACGAAACCTGACCTTAAGAAATGTTAAGCATCCCCTGCTTAAGTTGTTAAGGTCAGGTCTAGTGCTCTTCAGCAAAATCTGTCTGTTCTGACCAGCAAATAGCAGCAGAACAAAAGATTTGTTTCTACCAGATGTCCATACCAGTAATGTGTCCCTAACTTCCTCTAAAAACTTAGAACATTGCTAAACTAATAGGATATGTTAACATGTATTTTCTGAAGGATACAAACTCTGAAACTCAAATGTATGTCATTATTTAATGATTTCAGTCCTCAGTGGTTTGTCAAAAAAATGCAGATTTTAAGAGGAAAAAAACAAAAATATGAAGCAATAATCTGGACACAATGCGAAAATCTAGATACTTGGCAGACATGAAAGGTAAGTGTAAATGTAACGGACTGCATTATACTGCCTTTCTGACAATGTCTGCTAAGTGTTTTAGGTTCATAGGTTCATAGGTTCATACTAGGCTATCTGCCCTAGGGCATTTATAAACCTAGCAAGAGTGTGTTTGGCTTTCGCCACCCATTTTAAATTAATTTTGCTATGCCTTTTTTTGAGGTTAGTATACTGTGCCTCTGTCTAACAGTGACAGAGAAGTGATAGCCGGGGTAAACCTACGATCTCCCATCCACTCATCAAGATTCCTCTTGAAGAGAGTCAATGTGGGACTCTGCCTAACCTGGACTGGGATTTTATTCCAGAGTGAAGGGAGCCTCTGGGTTATGAATCTGTCCCTCCAGCATGTCCTATTTATTTCAGTGCTGAGGTTCAAGTCTCGAGCACGAGCTCGATGGGATTTGGATTTTCTGAGGTGCAGCATGTCCATTAATTCTGGGTTGGACATGGCTTTATACGTCAGGCACAGATCGCCTCTGAGCAGGCGGTATGCCACTGAGTAGAGCTGGAGTTTCTTTAACCGGCAGCATATGGCATCTGTTTGAGCCCTTTGATCCTCTTGGTGAGGTACTTTTGGGGTCTTTCCAGTTGCTGCAGGTGTCTGGTAAGGTACATCCCAAAAGGGGCATTGTACTCAATTATGGGCCTGATGAGGGATGAGTAAAGAGGTACGATGACCTCCCTGATCTAGATGTGAATCCCTTCATGATTAGGTGGGCTATATAAAATGTTTTTCTAACCACTTTGGCCACGTGGTTGTCAAATGAGAGATTGCTATCAACTTGGGTCCCCAGGTCCCTAATGACTTCTTCTGTACTTAATGGATTACCACCTATGTGATAATTTGTGGGCACTTTGTTTTTGCCAAAGGGGATGACTATACACTTTTTGGCATTTAGCTTGAGGCCATGGCTCTGGCACCAGTTGTCTGTTTCTATGAGGCCCTTTTGGAGGATGCTTGTGTCGGCTGGAGAGTTGATTATGGTGCCCAGTTTGCAGTCATCTGCGAACTTGGTCAGCCACAGTCCTTCCGTGTTGGCCTGTACCGCCGAGAAATATATACCTAACAAGAGAGGTCCCAGGACTGAGCCTTGTGGGATGCCACTTGTAACTGGTTTGGAGTCTGACATGGCTCCAGCAATTCTAACCATGTGGGTTCTGTCCTTGAGCCAGTTTGCAACCCATCTAGTGACATAGGGGTTTATATTTAAGCTGGTGAGCTTATCTATAATGCCCGAGTGGGGTATTGTATCGAAGGCTTTTATGAGGTCCAGGTAGGCTGTGTGAACAACCTTCCCTCGCCAATGGCCTTGGTGACTGTTTCAAAGAAATCGACCAGGTTTAAGAGGCAGGATCTGCCCTTAACAAAGCCAAACTGGGTAGGATCCAGTGTCTGTAGGTCCCCAATATCTTTATTTATGAGGTCCATGATGATCCTTTCCATAGCTTTGCAGACCAAGCTAGTCAGGCTTATGGGGCGATAGTTTCCAGGATCCGTTGAGGCACCACCTTTGTGGAGAGGGACCACTGTTGCTGTACACCACTCTTTGGGTACATATCCTGTAGTAAGGCTAAGATTGAACAGTAGTTTTATGTTTGGGTTTAGCTCTTCTTGGAGTTCATGTAGGATGCAGCCCAGGACACCATCTGGTCCCATTGATGCTGTGTTTATTGCTTTGGAGAGGGCGGCTCTTACCTGAGCATCTGAGATGTCAGGGGGGCAGCACTCTGTTGGGATAGATATTTGCCCTTTGGTGGGGAGAGGGGAGAAGTTTGCACTGAACCTGTCAGCTAGGATGTTGGCAATGTCTGTGGGCTCGGTGTATTTTTTTGTCATTTTGGACTAATTCTGAGCATATCTGGGAATTCCCACCCAGGTTCCTAACATAACTAAAGAAAGCCTTGTGATTATCCTTAGTGTCCTGTGCACTTTTTCTCTCAAGCTGGCCTTAGACGATTTTATGAGTGCCCGTAGTTTTTGCTAATACTGATCAGAGATGCCTTCCTTTTTGGGATTTTGCTCTATCATGTAGTAGCTTCCTCCTTCTATTGTATAGTTTGTTTATGGTTGGGGTCCACCAGACAGGACGCCTGCCTTTGGAGGATTGGGTCTTGGTTTTATTTGGGATTGCATGATCCATGCATTCCTGAAGGTGTTCATAGAATGCGTTTATAAAGGATTCTGCGGTCTGGGCCGTATTTTCCACAGGCCCGGGGGCTTTGAAGGATTTCACCTCGGTTTTGAGGCATGTGAAATTTGCTTTAGAGAAGTTTTTCACTGTGGTTTTCTGGGCAGGTGGGGTCGGGATGTGAATATCCAGTGAGATTAGTTTATGGTCTGATCTTACCAATGAGGGATACACTTCTGGTCTGGAGCATAGTGTCCCCATGTTGGTGATGATCAGGTCCAGTATGTTTTCCCCTCTTGTGGGAGTGGTAACAAGTTGTTCCATAGCATTTGAGTTTATAAATTCGAGGAACCTTTGGGCTAGTGTGTTGGAGCTAGAGTAATGCTCCCAGTCTATGTTTGGGTAGTTGAAGTCGCCCAATATAATGGTGTTTGGAGAGACCTTCATATTTTCCAGTATTCTCAGGAAGGCCAAGTGGGGTTCCTGTGTTTGGGAGGGTGGTCTGTAGCAGGCTATAAACTGGAAGGCAGTTTTACCCACAGTTAGTTGCACATGGATAGTCTCTGATGCTTCGTGCTGTGCCACCAACCTGGAGGTGTGGGTATCTTTGATGAATATTGATACTCCCCTCCTTTTGTGGTTCGGTCCAAGTTTTGGGGCGAAAAGCATGGTATGAGGTATAACCTGGTAGTGCTGGGGTGCTCTCGGAGCCTTGAACCAGGTTTCTGTTACTGCACAGATATCGATGTTCTCCATGCTAAGGAGAGTTTCGTGCGTGCATCTTGAGGTTTAGACTTCTGGCGTTGAGTAGCATTACTCTTAGTTTCTTATCCCTTGTGATACCTATGGAGGTGGGTTTGTCTTTTGAGCCTTGCCTAAAAAAGGCACTATGGGGGTAGCAAGAGCCTTTGCCAATATCCGAAAGCCCAGGGGTGACAGGTGCAAGCCGTCCCTAGCGAAGCATCGTGGCTTGTCGAGCATGTCATCCCAGGCTGACAGGCATTGGATCCCCTTTGAATGACACCAACACTTAAGCCAATTGTTGAAATTGATCATCTTGTCTTCATATTGTGGCATCATTCTTGGTGAGGGTAAGATGCTACTCAAGGTCAGGGTCATACTGGCCTGGGCTACATGCTCAGGGAGCTCCTTTATGTCTCTTTTCATGTAGTCCAGGGAGGTACGTCTCAGGTCATTCACACCAGCATGGACAATGACTGAGTCATATTTGTACTTGCCTTGGAGTGACCTGAGTGCTTGTGTTATGTGGCGGATCCTAGCACCCGACAGGCAGCTCACCGTGACCTTCTCCTTGTTCAGCCTGGTGAGCGGGACATCAGTGTGCCTGATGATAGAGTCACCTATTACAAGTGTATCAGGTGTGTTGTTTAGCCTTAAGGGCTGTGACTGTTCGGCACACTGGCTTTGTGAGTTATGTGTTGCACGTGTTTTGTTTTGGGGTAGCGGTTGCTTGGGTGTCTGCTTTGGAGGTCTCTGCTGCTTAGGCAGATTTTTATTTAGAGCCTCCGAGTATGTTTTTGTGTGTTTATGTGTTTGGTTTGTTGTCGTGGTAGGTCTATGTGAGACTGGAATTGTAGTGAGTGTGGTTTCCTTCTCCTCCTGACTGGTTACGCCAGTACTGAGTTGAGAGAGCTTAGCCTCCAGTTTGGCTATATGGTTGCATCTCTCACATGTGTTGGAATTTTTTGGAAGGAGGAGAGGGTTGTCTGTGTACATGAGGCAGTTGTAACATTGCCTCAAGATTCCCAGATTCACCTGCTGGACCGGAGAGGAGATTGACAACTGACCTTTGGACATGCTAGAATAGTATTGGGAATTCCTTTATAATTGAAAAAAAGGGCCAATGGGGAACAAGGTACTCAAGGGGAGTTTGTGAGGGTGTAGTGCTTTTATTTTTTTTGAGCTGACTTATATAATTGCTTTAGTGAGCAAGTGCCAGGTAACTTAAATGCAATGTGTTACAGGTAACTTAAATGCAAAAACGACAAACAGTAACTTTCTTTCAAGTGAAACAAGGAAATAAGTACAGTAAGCAATGCAGATATCACTAGGGATCCACAGAAGTGCTAAAAGGCCGCGTTTTAGGTGGAATTAGTGTTTCAGGGAAATAAACAAACAACAAGCATGCAAATAAAGCTAGATTCAGCAGGCCTGGATCTAGTCTATGCTGCAGCAAACAAGGTGTACCAATTTCAGTAAGAAACAGTTAGAATATGCAGGCACTATAAGCCTTTAACCAGAAATTCCCTGCTCAGAAGGGCAGAGTCCAGCCTCTCCTCCCACAAGAGTGCAGGCCGCAATCCTTCTTAACGTAAAATAACTGGCCTGAAGCCCAAGTGCTTAAACCAGAATTAATACACTTTTAGAATAACAGACACTGAGCTCTCAATCAGCAGTTCCTAACTTAGAAGGATGTAAGCTACATGTCCTGCCACCACAGTGCAGGCCACAAACCTTCCTAATGTAAAACAACTGGTCTGAAGCCCAAGTGCTTAATCCAAAAGACTTAGAAACGATAGCTACACTTTAATCAAGTTACTACCAGCAGTAATAAATACAACTGAATACTTTAAAGAATGCCTGGATTAGTGCTCAAGTTATACAAACAAAGCTAGATTCAGCAGGTCTGGATCTAGTCTATGCTACAGCAAACGAGGTGTACCAATTTCAGTAAGAAGCAGTTCAAATATGCAGGCACTATAAGCTTTAACCAGAAATTCCCAGCTCAGAAGGACAGAGTCCAGCCTCTCCTCCCACAAGAGTGCAGAACACGAACCCTCTTAATGTAAAATAACTGGCCTCAAGCCCAAGTGCTTAAACCAGAATTAATACACTTTTAGAATAACAGACACTGAGCCCTCAATCAGCAGTTCCCAACTTAGAAGGATGTAAGCTACCTGTTCTGCCACTACAGTACAGACCACAAACCTTCCTAATGTAAAACTGGTCTGAAGCCCAGGTGCTTAAACTAAAAGGCTTACAATGAGTTACACCAAGCAGTAATAAATACAAAGTTTTATGACTTTGAAAGCTGGCAAAAGACACAGAGCTTTTTTTTCTATAACTAGTAGTACATGGAGCAGGTAAAATTCCATGTACTACAAAGAATTAAGATTGTGTTACTGATCATAACCTTGAATTATGTTTCTTGACAAGGATGTCAAGATTCACTCCTAGGTGAATTTCTTGGCATCTATGTCTCAAACGCATAATAAGCTGGTTATGATGTGCGACCCAATCATAATTCTCTATGTTTTATCATATCTACTTAATATCTGACTCACTGTACCAGCTTAATATATCTTGAAATCTCAGGTAGGACACGCATTAATGCTTTAAATTTAAGGAACTTTGCAAATAATATTCATCATTTATAAATGAATATATTTTTTAAAATCTTACAACCTTAGTATTTGCTTCACAAAGCTGTACAGAAATTGCATCTTCATAGGATGAAGAATCTTGTCTTCATAGCCTGTCATTTCATTTTGGTTAGGATTAATTCTTCCGTGTTAAACTGTCAGCGTACTTTAGGCTAGTAATATTAAGCAGGATATGATCTATGGGCTGCAACCAAGATTATAAGCTTTCATGTAGACATACTTGTCCATTCACCTCACCTAATCTGAAGCTGCAAGTCTGCATAGCTGTCAGCTTTGCTGGAGAATCAGAGACAATGCCAAAAATATTGGAAGGACAAAGCTCAAAATCAGGGACATTTTTTAAATTTTACTCTAGCTCACCTAAAATGTTACTACAATAGGAGGTGAATTGACAAACATCTTCTGAGCAATAAGAAGTATGAAGCTATAATGCCTGACATTATTGACTGACCATAATCCTCAGTGATTTGCCAGAAAATCAAACATTTTGCAAGACCCAATGCAAAAATGGCAAACAAAATCAGAGATATTCTACAAGATGATGGACAGGCAAGAGACATGCAAGACCGTGAGTCTGGTACTCAGAGCAACGGTAATTTCTGCATTAACGTTACATTCCTTTGGGGTTCGTAATTAACATGCTTTAGCGCTGCTTCTTAAAAGTTCTCATCAGCACATTTTGTTACTGGCCATTTGTTTCTTTGTGTGTCCTAAACCTGGTACTTTCTAAAGTTTTTCTCTGGTGCAGATATATGTGCTTTAAAAGACTTGTTTTTAATAACATTTACCCTCTACACAGTTTTGTCCAAGTCTCCAACACTTCTCAGCATAGAAGGTAGTGTGTGATTACTATTTCCTTTTTTTTGGTCAATGAAATAAAGCCTTTTGTTACTCTGAAATCCCACACACACACCTCTCACTCTGAAATCCCACACACACACCTCTCACTCTGAAATAAATCCCCCACACACACCTCTCACTTTGAAATAAATCCCACACACACACCTCTCACTCTGAAATAAATCCCACAGACACACCTCTCACTCTGAAATCCCACACATACACCTCTCACTCCGAAATCCCACATACACACCTCTCACTCTGAAATCCCACACACACACCTCTCACTCTGAAATAAATCCCACACACACACCTCTCACTCTGAAATAAATCCCACACACACACCTCTCACTCTGAAATCCCACACACACACCTCTCACTCTGAAATAGGTTCATAGGTTCATAGGTTTATACTAGGCTATCTGCCCTAAGGCATTTATAAGCCTAGCCCAAAGTTTTGCGGCTTACGCCACCCCTTATATGAAAAAATACTGTGCCCATTAGTTTGTTGTGCCACTGTCCAGCAGTGACACAGAGATGATTCCCGGGGTAAACCTACGATCTCCCATCCACAGGTCAAGATTTCTCTTGAACAGAGCCAGCAAGGTGCTCTGCCTCACATGGACCGGGATTTTATTCCACAGCATAGGGAGTCTCTGAGTGATAAATCTATCCCTCCAGCACATCCTATTTATATCCGTGCTAAGGTTTAAGTCGCTTGCTCTAGTAGTTTTGGTGGATTTGAATTTTTTGAGGTGGAGCATGTCCATTAATTCTGGGTTGGACATGGCCTTGTATGTCAGGCACATGTCACCTCTGAGCAGACGGTATACGACTGAATAGAGCTGGAGTTTCTTCAATCTGGCAGCATATGACAGATTTTGGAGTCCCTTTATCCTTTTGGTGAGGAACTTTTGGGGTCTCTCCAATTGCTGCAGATGTCGGGTGAGATACATCCCGAATGGGGCATTGTACTCGATCATTGGTCTGATAAGTGAAGAGTACAGGGAACAATGACCTCACTAGATCTGGATGTGAATCCCTTCATGATCAGGTGGGCAATGTAGAAGGTCTTTCTAACCACTTTAGCAACGTGAGTGTCAAAAGAAAGGCCACTGTCAACCTGGGTCCCCAGGTCCCTGATAACCTCTTCTGTGCTTAGTGGATTGCCACCTATATGGTAGCTTGGGGTTACCTTGTTTTTCCCGAAGGGTATGACTATACATTCTTTGGCATTTAACTTCAGGCCATGGCTCTGGCACCAGCTATCTGTTTCCGTGAGTCCCTTCTGAAGGATATCCGTGTCCGATGCACTTTCCACTATGGCGCCCAGTTTGCAGTCATCTGCAAACTTTGTCAGCCAAAGTCCTCCCATGTTGGCCTGTACTTCTGAGAAGTAGATGCCGAACAATAGGGGGCCAAGGACCAAGCCCTGTGGGACACCACTTGTGACCGGCTTGGAGTCTGACATAGCGCCAGCAACTCTAACCCTGTGGGTTCTGTCCTTAAGCCAGTTTGCAACCCATCTTGTGACATATGGGTTTACATTTAAACTGGTAAGTTTTTCTACAATACCCGAGTGGGGTATTGTGTAGAAAGCCTTTGCAAGGTCAAGGTAGGCTGTATGGACTGCCTTTCCCTCATCAATGGCCTTGGTGACTGTTTCGAAGAAGTCGACCAAGTTCAAAAGGCATGATCTGCCCTTGACTAAACCAAACTGGGTCGGGTCCAATGTCTGCAAGTCCCCTATATCTTTGTTTATGAGCTCCATTATGATCCTCTCCATAGCTTTGCAGACTAGACTTGTTGAGCTTATGGGGCGGTAATTACCAGGGTCCGTAGAGGCACCGCCTTTATGGAGTGGGACCACAGTTGCCGTACACCACTCCTTGGGCACGTATCCTGTGGTAAGGCTGAGATTAAACAGCTGCCTTATGTGCGGGTTTAATTCCTCATTTAGCTCGTGTAGCACGCAGCTGGGGACACCATCCGGTCCCATTGATGCTGTGTTTTTAGCTTTAGAGAGAGCAGCTTTCACCTGTGCATTTGAGATGTCTGGGAGGCTACACTCCGCTGGGATAGTTATCTCTCCTTTGGGGGGGAGAGGGGGGTGAAGTTTGCACTGAACCTGTCTGCCAGTATGTTGGCAATGTCTGTGGGTTCAGTGATTTTTTAATCATTTTGGACTAATTCTGAGCATATCTGGGAGTTTCCACCCAGGTTCCTAACATAGCTGAAAAAGGCGTTATGATTGTCCTTTGAATCCATGGCAATTTTTCTCTCAAAATTGGCCTTAGTTGATTTTATGAGTGCTCGTATTTTTTTACTAATAATGATCAGGGGTGACTTCCCTTTTATGGATTTTGTTCTATCATGTAATAGCTTTCTCCTCTTATTGTAAAGTTTGTTAATGGCTGGGGTCCACCAGACTGGACGTTTGCCCTTTGTGGAAAGAGTCTTGGTTTTATTTAGGATTGCCTGATCCATGCAGTCCTGGAGGTGTTCATAGAAGGCATTTGTAAGGGCTTCCGCAGCTTGGGTTGTGGTTTCCACTGGCTCAGGGGCCTTCAAGGATACCACACCAGTCTTGAGTAGTGTGAAGTTTGCTTTAGAGAAGTTCTTCACTGTGGTCTTTTTTGTTTGGGGTGGGGGCGGGATGTGGATTTCCAGTGAGATTAGTTTATGATCAGATCTCACCAATGAGGGATATACTTCCAGTGTGGAGCATTTTGTCCCCATGTTTGTGATAATGAGATCTAGTATATTTTCTCCTCTCATGGGAACAGTGACTAGCTGTTCCATGGCATTTGAATTTATGAACTCCAGGAACCGTTGGGCTAGAAAGTTAGGGCTTGAGTAATGTTCCCAGTCTATATTCGGGTAGCTGAAGTCACCCAATATGATGGTGTTTGGAGATACATTTATACCCTCCAGTGTCTTCAGGAAGGCTGTGTGGGGTTTCTGAGTTTGAGACGGTGGCCTGTAGCATGCTACAATTTGTAGAGCAGTTTTGTAGAGCAGCAGAAATCCCACACACACACCTCTCACTCTGAAATAAATCCCACACACACACACACCTCTCACTCTGAAATAAATCCCACACACACACCTCTCTCACTCTGAAATAAATCCCACACACACACCTCTCACTCTGAAATAAATCCCACACACACACCTCTCACTCTGAAATCCCACACACACACCTCTCACTCGGAAATCCCATCTTCCACACATTACTCACTCTGAAATCCCATCTTCCATCCTGTCCATCCACCCGTTTCAGTTCCCGGACCCGCTCGCAAGTTACTTGAGTAGTCCTCGACTTAACCGAACCGCTCGCTCGCAAGTAGTCCTCAACCGTCCATTTCGGTTCCCGCTCGCAAACTTGATGTGCTGCACTGCGTGCAATGATGTCAGCATGCCCGCGGCCCGCGACTACACTTCTTAAAGACGAACGCCCTAAAAAAAATAAATAAATCCCACACACACACCTCTCACTCTGAAATAAATCCCACGCACACACCTCTCACTCTGAAATCCCACACACACACCTCTCACTCTGAAATCCCACACACACACCTCTCACTCTGAAATAAATCCCACACACACACCTCTCACTCTGAAATCCCACACACACCTCTCACTCTGAAATCCCACACACACACCTCTCACTCTCTGAAATAAATACCACACACACACACCTCTCACTCTGAAATAAATCCCACACACACACCTCTCACTCTGAAATAAATCCCACACACACACACACCTCTCACTCTGAAATAAATCCCACACACACACCTCTCTCACTCTGAAATAAATCCCACACACACACCTCTCACTCTGAAATCCCATCTTCCACACATTACTCACACTGAAATCCCATCTTCCATCCTGTCCGTCTGTCCATTTCAGTTCCCGGACCCGCTTGCAAGTTACTTGAGTAGTCCTCGACTTAACCGAACCGCTCGCTCGCAAGTAGTCCTCAACCGTCCATTTCGGTTCCCGCTCGCAAACTTGATGTGCTGCACTGCGCGCAATGATGTCAGCACGCCTGCGGCCCGCGACTACACTTATTAAAGATGAATGCCCAAAAAAAAAACTATTTTTTTAATTAAATGCCCTGCCCAAAGTGCCCCCTGCCTCTTGGCGCCCTGAGGCAATTGCCTCACTTTGCCTCTCGTAGTTACGCCACTGCTTTTGTAGTTCCTGACATTGAAGAAGCACCATTCATGCATATTCTAACACAGTTCTTCCAAGATAAATTATTTTCTCTATGTAGTAATTTAAAACTTTAAGTAATAACTTCTTTTGTAACAAGAGGGGTTCTCTGTGGCATAAATACTCTTCAAATAATTTTCCTTCGTGAATAACTTGCAAGAAAATCAACAGCAAAGTATGTCCACTAACATCTTAGATTCATGAGCTTGGATTGCTAACATGGTATTGGTTTTCCTAACCATATGTTTTCATGTATATCTTCTGAGTTCTTTGGTTATTTGCATTGTCATGCAATGGTATGTTCCTAGTTTCAGCTTCCTAATCAGGACCGAACATAGCTTTCACTATGGCACAGTGAGTGTGTTAATATATTTTTTGCAATTATCTCAGCTACTGGCTAACTTGCTTCTTAAGCTTTAATCTTAAAATTCTTAATAAATAAAACACCCTGTATTTTGTTTCAGTTGTTGTTGTGTCTTTCGGCTTATCCCGGTTAGGGGTCGTTTCGGCTTATCCCGGTTTGGGGTCGCCACAGCGGAACTCCGGTCCACTAATGTTTGGTAGTGGATTTTTACATGCCGAGTTACCAGCCCTGATGCACAACCTTCAACGAAGGCATGCTCATTCACGCAAGCCTCCACACAGAAGACGCTCTAGCTGAGAATCGAACGGGACAACGTCTTGCTGTGAGGCGACAACGCTACCGCAGCATTTTGTTTCAGTATATCTTTGAAATAATTCACAGATTTTCCTGTTAGGAGGTTATGCTTAGTAGAAGGAATTAAAAGAGTTTACATGGCACCAAACACACATTAGACAATTTGTCTTGGCAAACTAAATACTCCATCATCACAGCACCATGTAAAACCCATTTTGAAATACTTCTTACTGTGTAAACATACTTTACTTTTGTAAATGTAGTGCTGGTATTGCCTGGTGATGAGGATGGACACTCTATCATGTAAGCAGAAGCAGGAACATCTGTTTTTGTACCACTAATCACTCAACTCTGTAGAAACAACTTCCTGGACACTGGTAATATTTCTCTTTCTCGAAATAAACATATCCATAGTAACTTTATACCAAAAAGTCACATTGTCCAATGTAGAATAAAAATACTGCAGATATATGCATTTTAAACCCAGCAGCTGCACAGTACCATCCAACCAATATACCAGAGTGCAGCAGAATAATTACATTCTGGTACATGCATAGTTATTCGGTAATGCAGGGGGACTACAGATGGCTGAACCAGTTAGGTAGACTTAACCATGAGGGCCAGTCATCTGTTACTGTAGATTAATATGTTCCATTCAGTGCTACCATGCAAAAAACAAAAATTAACATAAATTACTAACTGTTCATTTAATTTAGTCTTTGCAATATCTCTTCATCCTATTTTATTATCTGCTAACTTAAAAAAAAATGTTTCTAGATCAGTAAGTCCCTGACACCTCCCATGCCATAACAAAAGACCCATGGTTGCTACTGCATCCAGTTTGAAAACTGCTGCCTTAACCTTTTGGAAGGCTGACAGTAGTAAATAATAACATTGTTTGATGCTCTGCACAGCTCAGTAGCTTATCGGCTAGTTGTCAAACTTGAGATTATTGAAATGCTAATACGTAGTGGGTCATGCAAGGAATCTCCTCTCTTGATATTTCATAAAGACTTTTTTTAAAGATCTTGTCCCTTGTTTTTGGTTGAAATAAATAGTAGACCAAGGCTATGGTGGAGTCATCAAGAGTTACTATCCTAGCTTTATTGACTGAGACATTTCACGTTGCTAGGTATTTACTTCAAAATCCTTTATATGCTAACCTTTCTAAAGTGACCATTAGGTTTTGACAACCCTGAAGAATCCATTTTATATAAGGCACCTCCCTCTTCTATAGCCATCAGTGGGCAGAGTTGTTAATGGTTCCTGCTTACAAACATACCTCTCAACTGTCCATGTTTGCAGAATGTCCAGATTTTTGTCTCATGTTTTTGATCTTTTCCTCATAAAATTTGGTTTTCTGGCAAATCATTGGCATGTCCTTGTGGATTGAAGTCAAAAAATAATGACAGACATTTGAGCTTCAAACTTCATGCTCTAAAGAAAATTCATGCTAATGTAAAATCTATTATTCTATCAATTTTCTAATTTCTAGGTTTGTAAGAACAATATTAAAAATCTGTCCCTATTTGTTGGGCCTTTGTTCCCCCAATTATTTATGGCTTTGTCCAGATCTCTTGTTCTAAGAGGTTGAGAGGTATGCTTATATAATTATAATTAGCTCTCTGATAATGCATGATGAACACTGGGGAACTTATGAGAATGCACAGAGGGGATGGGCCATAAGGTACACCCCCCACTGGACATATTTGGGTATCTGCTCTGCTCCCCTCTGCTTATCTCTCACTCCTACTAGGGTGGAATTAATTGGCCATAGAGCACTAGGCTTTTATGGAGAATGAATGGATAGCAATGGAGCAAGCAGAGAGAGGTGAACGTGATCCTCCAGACAACAAGAAAAAATGAAGTCATTCATTTGTTGGTAAACCCTGTAGGTCAGGTTATGTTTAGCCGTCTGTAGTTTGCATGGGTAACATTTTCATATACTATTCTTATGTGAATGTGACTAATTACTATCAAGTTTTTTATCTATCAGAAGAGTATGCATTGGTATTGACTGAACTAGCATATGAACCAACACCTCATACAATGATTCACTTTTGTCCTGGTGGTAACACTATATTACCAAAAAGAAGACTGTCAGCACTGTCGTTAGTATAAATTTAAACTTGGCACCATTAACTGTTTGATGAGAAGCTGAAAAAAACATCCTTCTGAAAAAATACATCATAATGAGCACAAACAAAATTGAAAACAATAATATCGAGAGAGGAAAATGATTTCCTCTTCCAATATTAAAAATACTCCTCCCAGCCTCAAATTTATCTGAAGAGTGGCAGTGTTACAGGACCACCACCTTAGTAATGGGTGCTAACTCTAACCTTAACGCTGCCCCTACCCCCAACCCTAACCCTTAATGTAATTAAAGCCTTACCATAACACTGCCACTATGCAAGACAGTCTCAGACACACAAACATTTACAAACACATACAAACAACACTGCATCTATCTTCTAACCTAACCCTTGCCCTTACCCTAAAATACACAAAGTCTTAAACACAAGGTCATTGTGCCTTTTCCTTCTTTGGAAAGAGCAAATTATTTCTGCTCCTCCTCTTCCTTTTTCTGAAGGGTCTAGGACACTTTGTTCCTATATTAGGACTCAGTGTCTTCATCAAGCATATCCAATACATCAAATTCCAAATAGTGACTGTCTAGGACATCATACCACAATTACTGCAGGACACTTGACAGTGCCACTGGATATGACAGATGCCTTCTGGCATATCAGCATATAGTTCCCTCACAGAAGGCCCCTTTGATTAAATTTGGGTAAGCCCCACTCTCTGTAGAGTTATTCCTTATGGTCTGTCTTCTGCAACCTAGAATGTTTACCAAGGTCCTATCCATGATGCAGGAGGCCATGAAAAGAAGGGTTTCCTAATGTTTTCTTGTCTGTGTGAAAGTCTAATGGTGGCCTCAGCAAGGGACTTCCTTATAGCAGCTCTTGCTTTGGTTCTTCCATGGCTGCAGACTCAAAGGGTCACTTTAAAAAGTGTGAGGTCACTCATGTTATGAGTTACCTCCCTTAGCCACCTGTCTTGTACAGTATAAATGGTATCCTGGAAAAAGTGGTATGGATAAGCCTACTTCAGCTGATGGCAATTCCTTAAGTCCTTTAAGCTCTAGGAGGAAAGGTGAGACAAAAGTCTGTCCTACTCTGGTCAGACATCCAGTCCTTGGTTTCGTACTTGAACAAGCAGATTAATACAAATATATAATTCTCTGTGAAAAAAGATGATGCACAGCTGTCAGCGAGCCTAAGAATAGGGCATCTATCCTATAGCTAATCACATCCCAATGGAAGCCATTGTGCTGGATGACTTCCTTAGCCACAATTTTGTACCCTCTTCTGACAGCATGTCTGTTCATGTCTTCTGGGCATCTATGGCTTGACCATTTTATCACTTAGGAGAATGCTGTTTTCCTCCACCATTTTATCACTTAGGAGAATGCTGTTTTCTTCCACCATTTTATCACTTAGGAGAATGCTGTTTTCTCCCCATTACATATAGTTTACCAGGCCAAGAATGAGTTGCCATTAAAAATATTCTCCCTTCAGTGAGAGGTAAAATTTCTATATGTCTCTCTTCCTTTACAGCTAAACCTGGATCTGCTAGCAAAATTTAAATAAAGATCAAAACTCATCCTTATTGTCATTTTTTTACTGCGAAAGGTGTACTTTCTGACTTTGCATCTCAGCAGGGAAGTCGCACTGTGCTCGGGAGATGGTGAGCTTCAGATCCAGGTTTGGACTCTCCTTCATATCCCTTGGACCACTGGATCTTCTGACAGAGGTCTTGGAGGTGATTAAAGTTGCCAGGAAGATTTCAGCTCATCAGTTTTACTCTGAAAACTGGAAGATGTTTTGTAAGAAATGTATCCTGAACCACCTTTCTTGTTGAGATTGAATGTGATTTTACCTACCCTAAAAACTTTTATGAACTGTTCTTAATAAATTCATGGTCAGTGTGCTTGTTTCTGTCGATTCAGTGTATCACAGTCAAGTGGATTGCTGGAGCTGATTCAGTACAGATTTCTGAAGCTGTCCCCTAAGAGGGGTTTACATTTTCACCCAGTTTTGAAGAACCTTTCTTCTTTGGATTTGAAATTCATGATTGATAGACTTGTCTATGCTTTCCAACCAGCTCTTTTATCAGAATTTGAAGTTCCTAGGTAGGCTAATAGGTAGTTACTAGGCTTACAGTCCAGGGGACCATTAGGGAGTCTAACTCAAATTTCCAGTTGGTCTAAAGCACTGCCTGGTTAAGTGATTTGCTCAATGATCACACAGTAGGCACACAAATAGTGAGGGAATCAAACCTTATACCTCTGGAACTACAGCTCACAGCCTCAACTCTCTACGCCAACTGCCACACTCTGTGCCAACTGTCACCTCTTAGAAGAAGCTGTTTTTAATGGAGGTTATCCTACCTCTACAATCACATATAGCTGCAGTCTGTTATTTGTAGTGAACCTTGTTTGGTTTTTTAACAAAATTTAACCAACATTTCTTGCTAAAAACAACAGAATTCAGGAATTGAAAGATCCCTTCATACTCTTGGCATGACTTGTTAGATCAGGTTTTACCTGATAAAGTGTACAAGTTCAGGAGGACAGATCCCTTATTAAACCCTTTTGCCTAGTTGTAGCTAAGCAAACTCTGTTCATCTTGTCATCTTGCAGCCATTTACTTGTTTAGTGCTGTCAAAGAACACTCCAATAGGGGTGTAGCTACTTCCAGACCCTTTTTCAGGAGTATGTCCCTTGTGGATAGTTGTGTCACAAATATTTGGTTGTTAGTTTACATCATTATTAAGCTTACTGCTTGGATTGTGATTCCAGAAGTTGGGACTCCTCTGGCATCTCAACAAATTAGGATTCAACCTTCTGCATCTTATCTTTTTACATTTTTTTCTGAATCCTGCTTCACTAGAAGGCATTGGAAAGTTTTATTGTATTACTTGGGATTCTTTCCATCAGTTTTCAACCACTGAGGGCCTTTGAACTAAGGATTGCAACACTCAGTATAAACTCACTGACAGGAAAGAGCTTTAAAGTGGGTGACAGTATTGTAAAAAGGAGGCTGGACATCTGTATCTAGGAGACAAGATGGAAGGGCAGTGCAGCAAAGCCTCTTGGCTTGGGATCCAGAGTCTACTACTCAGGAGGAGGAGGTCAGGCTAGAAATGGTGTGGGAATTGTGGTGAGAGAGAGGCTTCAGAAGACAGTGTGGAATCTCATCAGAATTAGTGAGAAACTAATGTCAGTCAGACTCTAGTGCAAGGATAAGATAGTATTCATAATCTCAGTCTATGCTCCATGGCAGGGTTGTGACAATGAGGAAAAGAGTGCATTCATACAGCAGCTGCAGGACATACTAGATAAAGCAGAACAACATGAGTTGGTATTGATAATGGGGGATGTGATTGCATATATTGGGACAGACAGAAAAGTATATGAGGACTATTTGAGTCTATTTGGGTGGGCCAACAGAAATAAATGAGAGGCCAATCTAGACTTCTGTCTGGCAAATGTCTTGATGGTAGTCAACACATGGTTCAGCAAAAGAGACAATCATAAGATCACATACAGTATATGCAACTCAGGTAGACTTTCCTCTGGTAAAGTAAGGACAGTTGTGTAGAATCAGTAATAGCAAAGTCATCCCCAGTGAAGCAGTCACAGCATAAACCACTTATTACCACAGCTGCAAACAGTGATCAGAGAATGTACTATGGTCAACAGAGAGTAGGCTGAAGACATGGAAGATGACTGGAATGGAGAGAAAGCAGAAGAGTTTAAAGAAATACTCAAGGTTCTAGCACTTCAGGAAGAAGAAGAAATAAGTGGAGATGAAGAAAAATGTCAGTGCCTAAAACACCATTTGTAAGAACTATAGAACATATGCAGGCATGACAGGTACTGAAATAAGGCACATAAGAAAAGTTGGTGGTGGAATGTAAATGTCCAGAAAGTCATCAGAAGAAACAAGGATCGCAAGAAAAAGTGGGATATAGAAAAGATTAACCAGGCTACATAGATCTACTTGTTAACTACCAAAGAGTCTATGAGAGCAGTTGCAATAGAGAAGAAGAAGAAGACATCAGAGGCAGTCTGCCATCTTCTGGAAACTGACCCAGTAGAGGGGGACAGAGAAACTCTACAAGATTGCAAGACAAAGACAGAAAAATAAAGAAGATAGTTATCAGACGCCATTTATAAGGAATGACAGCAATAACCTGCCCACCAGCCTACAGGACATGAAAGGCAGATGGATGGAGTACATCCATAAGATTCTTAATGAAGAAAACCAGACAGATGTTGTACGGCCCCAGACACAGCCTACAATGAAAGAAGAAGAGAAAGAGTTCAACCTAGAAGAAGTAAGAACAGCACTAAGGAAAGTGAAGTCAGGGTAAAGCAGCAAGCTCAGGTAAAGTCTGCAGATATGAACACGTTGTTTGGTGAGTTAGGGGAGAAATGGCTCCTGAGAGACTCATAGCAGTATGGAGAGAAAAGCATATTCCAAAATACTAGAGAATAAGTATACTAGTCACAGCATACAAGAATGAAGGGACATTCACAACTGTGGGCAGTATAGAGGTATTAAACTCCTTTGCCATTGCATGAAAGTTCTGGAGAGAGAGAGTGTTTGATACATGAATATACAGAGAGGCAGAAAGTAAGATGGGAGATGAGCAGTTCCGATTCAGATCAGGATGTAGCACAACCAACCTATTGTTTGCACTGAGACAGATAGCTGAGAAGAAGCTAGAGATAAGGAAAGAGTCCAAATGGGCATTTTTAAACTTGGAGAAAACATTATGTGTAGGATGTGCAGGATGAGCAGGCAGAGCCTGGAACTCACTTCCAGCTGATATTACTTTGCTCTCCTCCCTAGGCCAATTTAAAACGAAACTCAAACAACATCTGATATTAAGCTGGCTTTGTCACTGCAACAAGCCTGGCTAACTCTCATCATGAATGTGAAAAATCTATTAATCAAACTACTTTTGAATTTTCTCCCTGACTGCCACCAGGGAGTAACCCTAACCTGTTGAACTTGCCTCTTCATGTCTGCTTATGTATTCTTTGTCAATACCATATTTGTAATTTGTTTTCATTGTTTTCATTGTATCTGTTTACCTTGGAGCTTTTCCTCCCAGGCCTCCACTGAAAATGGGCATGAATCCAGTCGGACTATCCCGGTCAACAAATGTAAAATAAAATAAAGAAAGAAAAAAAGAAAGAAATATGACAAGGTTACAAGAAAGATGATTTTGGCAGTCCTGCAATGGTTCGAAGTCCCAAAAACATTATCAGAATTAATACAGACTATGTCCAAGGACCCAAAAACACAAGTAGAGACAGTTTTCTGAGTTAAAGAGGGATCCTAGTGGGAGTGAGTGTACATCAGGGTTTAGCTCTGAAGCCACAGCTGTTCATATTTATGATGAACTATATTAACAATCAGATAGGAGGGTACAGATCAACAAAGTTCCTGTATGCAAGCAATGTGGGATTATAGGCAGACTCTGTTCAAGAACTTTAGCAAAGGATAGCGGAATGAAATCCAAAACTGAGGGCACCTGAGATGAAACTGAGTATAATTAAGACAGTTGTAATGGTAGAAACGTGGGGAAATCAGAAGACACTGAGAATTGCAATAGAAGGGAAATAATGGAACAGATTAACAGCTTCCACTATGTGGTAGGGCTGACTGACGAGAAGGGAAGTCTGAATAAGGAGATCAAAGCTAGAATCATAGGGCTGCAGCTAAGTGGCACTGAGTGTCAGGTGTAATGTATGACAGAAGAATGCCAAAGAAGTTGAAAAGTAAGATGTACCAAACAGTGGTGTGACCTGTACTACTGTATAGCACAGAAACCTAGGCAGTGAAGGCAAGAGCAGTTGAAGAGGCTAGAAGTGATGGAGATGAAGTGCTTGAGATGGGTGGTTAGATGCACACTGTGGGATAGACAAAGAATGAGGCCATCAGAGCAGAAACCCAAGAAGCTCCAATTGCAGAGAAGGTCAAAGAGAACAGATTATGGTGGTTCAGGCATGTGTGCAAGAAAGCAGAAGAAAATCTGCTGAAGAAGATTTGGGGCAGACAGGAAGAAAGCAAGAGGAAATCAGGGCATCCAGCAGAGCAATGGATTATGTGAGTGAAGACCTATGACAGTCAGTCATGACTGTCAAAGATGGTAAGAGAGTGGCACTGAATCATGAGAGATGGCATCAGTTGACATGACCCCCCTGACCCCCTGTAGAAAATGTAAAAACTAAGAGAAAATTCTAGCCAAGCTAGAATTTCCACTCACTGACCCCTCAAACCTCTTGTATTAGAGGCACATGGGATATATGCAAAAGACCCTTATGAACATCAGGTGTTTTAGCTATATGATGATTCTGAATGCCCATGACTTTTTTTCTTTTTAAGTTGTTTAATGGACAAATTCAGGCCAATAAAGCCACACCCCACAAGGCCGAAACATGCATGTCAACAGCTAGTGATGTTTGGCATTACTGGCTTGAATTTGTCCAGTGGCAGTAAATTATCTTAGGCATCTAAGTACCATTCTGTCTGTCTGTCTGTGCTACTTACATCTCCCCTGCCTCCTTCGGATTACACAAGTAGCTCCCACATAGTAGCTGCCTCAGAGCAACAGATGTAATTAAAAATATGTGACTAGTAATGTTAAATTAAACCTGTGTTGACAGCAAATTGTCCTTTGATCATCACATAGTCCTTTTTCAATGCACAACTTATATTGAAGGGTATGGCATCCATATCCAGGTATGTAATTATTCCTCTGTACTTGGCACTCAGTAGTCCGATCACTGACTGTAATGCCTTTTTTGATATGTACTTGTCCAAGTATTTGTTACAGGTGGAACAAGCACATTTCCTCACTAAAAAAATCAAGGACCTAAATCATAAAAACTACACAGACCATCTTAAAGCCTTGTATCTCTTCTCGGTATCATACAGGCTACTGAGAGGTGATTTCTGACTCGTGTTTAGAGCCTCAACAGATCCTGTTCTATTAGACCTATAATACATTCAGGAGTCCAGTGGTATCAGAAACACCTGCTTAAGGGACCTCCATCTTGTTTGCAAGATTAACAGAACATGCTGGTGGGATAGGTATGTATCACAGAGAATACCATTTATATAGAACTGGCTTCCCCTCCACATAAGGCATAGTACTGCTCTTACTCTATTCAAATGTAATTTGGATGACTGGATAAGTACCCACAAATTCACACCTGGTTTAGCTCTAATAGCTTTCATGGACAGGGGAAACATGTAAGTAACTAACATACACTTGTGTGACCTGTCTTTGAAGATTCATATTTCAAAATATAAGGGTCAATAATTACTATGGGAATGCAGAGCAAGTACCTTTGAACCTAAAACTCTACATAACATTAAGCTGCAGTGGTGCTGGATATTGGAGGATTTAGCCACTTCAGTAACATTTACCTACTTAGACTTCAACCTGGTGTTCAAACCACCTGAAGCATGAGACAGCCTTGTATTATACACAGTACATTGTGATGCATTACATTAATAGGCTCAGATATAGGCCGCATTCCAGCTTCTGTAGACATGGCAGCCAGCAGCACTGTCAGAATGGTAATTGTTACTGCTTGTGTTAAAGACATAACTAAGTAATTTATGTCTTGCTCTGTGTGGATCTCTGCTCTACCCCAGCTGACAAACAAAAATAAAAACACTTTGCTCTTTGAATTGTTTTTCTGAAGTGTCAGATTTAGCTGTATCATAAGAAATCCTAATGAAAACACCTCTTTCGCTTAGCATTGTAAGCACTTCCATAAGGCTGAATTGGCCTACAGCAGTTTGAACTACCAGAAAATTGACAGTAAACATGGAAATCTCTGGAAATAAATTAAAGGAAGAGCCCTATGTGTAAAAGCACAAGAGCTCTATTAAACAGACCAGATGTAGTTCACCTTAGGGTATTACAGATTAATGTACTAATCAGAAAGGTATGAAACAGTGGGATAGCATTCAGGGTAGCATACACAGCACAGATAAAATGTAACATGATTTTAGTTGACTCAGTATCTGGGCACCAATGTTTTACAGCAGCTTTAGACTCTGTAACTTAAAGCTGCATATTAATACCATGGTACAGTTCCTTTTTTTTAAAGAAGATATATTGTGCTATGAATACAGTGATGGAGGAGACATATTTTAAAGGGAACCTCAAAAAAATCATGAAGCCTGTGATTCTTGTATTGCTCCATAATCTCTCTGATAGCATCCTGTGATCCACAAATGCTAAGATAGAACAAGGAAACAGATTATCCCTCTCTCTGTCTCCCTTATCAGTCAACATTCCCTGTTAGTTATTGAAAGGTTCTGCATTTTTTTTAACCAAATGACAAGGCATACTGCCATGCACAATTAGTTATAATACTTTGCTGTGTCCAATTATAATCTCTTTACATAGGTTTTCTAGTGGCAGATACACCAGCGATCCCTCACATTACTATGAAACATGGTCATAGTTTCCAACCATGTGAAAACTTGCAACTGAACAGGTGATGTAGAGTTATACAAGCTCAGACTCGAATACTATCAGAAAAAAATCTAAAGTTTCATAGTTAAGGTGATTGACTTCCATTGTAAAAGATGAAATCTCTTTTTCAAATTATTTGAAATACAATTGCATATATAAGTGTTGCACAGTATGGGATGATCACAGATTTTAAATATAGTTTACAAAATATTTTCACTTCAGCTAGGATAGATTTTAATCATTTGTTCCCAAGTGTCACTGAGAATCCTTCACTTTAGCAATGTATGTTGTAAGCTGCTTTAAAAGAAACTTGAAGGAGAGTTTTAGTTTGGTTCAGGTAAAAGACATATTTCTCCGTATGAATTTCATATTTTTTGTTATTTAAACATACAACAAAATATTTTATGGGTATATGTATGAGCATATTTATGACTTTATGTTTCAGATATTAACAAATGTTTGTTTTAACTGTGTTTCTGTTTACATTCTTTTTTTAATTTAGTGCAGATAGTAAGACTGAGCTGCTAATGAATTTCGTCATTTAGTTGAGGGTTGGAGTCCCCAAATTTCCACTTGCAGACTGTGTGACAGTGAGCAAATCAGTTAACTAGTTAGTTCTCCTGGGTCACCCATGGAAAGAAGTTTAAATATGAAGAAAAACTCAGGAGTTGTAGAGAAAAAAGAGTTGAGGACCAAAAATAAAAATAAAAAAGGTCTTCAGGCTAAGCAGTGAGTTATTACCCATATATATAACAAGTCTTTAGTGTATCAAACACCCTTTGTTAAAGTAAATCAAAGAACTGCAAATAGCTCATTCATGCAGTCAGTCCACTGTATGCCATCCAAGTCAGTAATACTTAAAACCAAAGTCTTTAAGCTAACAGCCATTATGTATCTCCATAATAGCTTTTTGCTGACTGAACATTCACAAAGAGCTATAGCACCACCATATTTATCAGCCTCTATTGGTTAAAAATCTGGACAGAGCCAAAAATAATGCTGCATCAGCATCTATTTTCTGAAGGATTTCAAGTCTGAAACTCAAATGTATGTCATTATTTGATGAACCAAACCATGCTTTTACAACTATCATTAAACCAGCTTACTTTTTAATATTGCAAGGCTGTGCTGATTTCCTTTTCTGTGGTGCCTGACTTTGGTTTGGTTCATAGTTTATTTGCTGGGTGCCAGTTTGAGTTTCTTTAGGTTACCCATTATTTGGTGACTTGAATCTTACTGATTTTATACAAATACATACATTTTATGAGGAACAAACCAAAAATATAAGGGAAAAATCTGGTTAGTTGAGAGGTATGACCACCTGATTGCCAGAGTTCCTAAAGCAGAAACACTGACTTATTTAAGCAGCACCAATTGCGATAATGGCTGCATAAAAGATTACATATTTTGCCTGCAGGGATGGATCAGCACCTCTTCTAAAGTGCAGACTGTGTCCTATAAGAGCTTTTACTTAGGTAGCCACCCTGTCAAGCACACTCCTTGTTACAGGTTTGCTTGTTTTATAATTGGGAAAAGAGTCACAGAAAAACAAGTTATCACTGTACAGAATAAGGATGGACAGTTTGAGGTTGGTGGATAGAGAATTAATGAATATGATGAAAAGAAAAGTGTCTAATACAGAGTCTTGGGGAACATCTATAATGGTTATTTCTGTGAGAGATAAGGTGCTGTTGCATTTCACAGTAAAGGTTCTATTTGTGGTGGACTTAAGGAACCAAACTAAAGCAGTATTGAATTTAATATAAGGTTCTTTAGGAACCTGTCTAAGGCCCTGTGCTAGCCGGGGGTCCCATCAATGCAGCCAGTCACTATAATTTCTGACAACATTAAAATATTTTCTGTGGTTATTGAACTGGATTGCCAATTAGTTATATTTGTATGCGAAGTTCATAAATAAAATAAAAAAATGGACACTATTAGTAAAATTCATAAACAGAATCTGGAGCACATCTATAAAAAGTCATCACACCAGGTCACAAGGGTTATCAGGGTCAAACAAAATGCCACTATGTGGGAGATGGGAAAGACAGAATAGTGGACTGCATATTTTTATTATTTATTTTATTTAAATTTTGTTGACTAGGTTAACCCTGTTGGGTAAATTCCATATTTACAGGGGACACAGTAAGACGTTGTCCTGTTCGATTCTCAGCTAAAGCGTCTTCTGTGTGGAGGCATGCGTGAATGGGTGTACCTTCGTTGAAGGTTGTGCATCAGGGCTGGCAACTCGGCACGTAAAAATCGACTGCAAATCATTAGCGGACCGGAGTTCCGCTGTGGCGACCCCTAACTGGGAAAAGCCGAAAGACGCAACAACAATCTGGGAAATACAAAAAGATAAAGTTGTAGACATAATATGATGTAAGTAATAAAAACAGAAATACTAGTATGCAGAGTTAAACACATCTTTTTTGCAACATTTGAAACACAGGTATAATAACATATGTACACACTTTCAAACGTAATGACTGAATAACCATGATTATTGTATTGTATCAAGGAGGCAGTTCTTACTATG